>NW_026860700.1:0-404901 GCF_026571515.1 Ruditapes philippinarum | reverse complement strand
ACTTTTCAACAACTTCCTATTCAAGTCCTTAATACTGAATAAACACATGTACTAGATATTTTTTTGATCAAAATATGTTGTTTGTAATGACAGTTATGTCGGTATACAAAAATAGCCAACTTGAAGGTTTGTATACAATATATGGGCGTTATTAAAATTTCATGAAAATAATAATAAAATAAATTTCAAAATTGTCATTTCGTTTCAAATATCTTTTGTTTTGTATAATCAATTACGTAAAATGGAAGTAGAAGTAAAGAAAATGGGATTACTACTTGTAATATAAACAGATATGTATAATTTACTTTCTTGTGATTTTCTATGCAGCATAAGTAATATTTTTATGAAACAGTTATGCACAAAATTTCCAAATTCCTAATTTTAAAGGTAATTGCAACATGATTAATTTATAATGTGTTTGTTAATATATTGATAACTTCTGTAAACTCAAATTTCCTTCCTTACAAAAAAATGAGATAACCATATTATGAATAACCAATGATAAAATAATCCAGACCAAAGCCGTTGTGATAGACAACATTATTAGAATCGTGTGACTACGTCAAGAGAATAAAGCATATACTGTCAATGAACTGTCAACTACCTTATGGTGATATTTACATCATGACGTAATTGACGTTTCTGAATATCCATAATAAAATAGTTCCTTAACCTTAGATAGATGAGGACAATATCAAATTTACGGAAACATCAAACAAAAAACATAACGACAGGGAATTAAACAATGATGCTACTTAAATTTATTCCGATTCAAATGAAATGCAATATTTAATTTTTTGTAAATAAATTGAATTGAGGCGTATTTAGACATTTAGATATTTTCACTTCACATAGGACAGGGCAGCCTACAAAAAACAACGACATAAAAATGGTGGTTTATTTTCTGCTGAAAGGTGTTGTTTTGATTAGGTTAAAATTATTCTTAAAGTTTGCATAAGGAGAAAAAACTATTGTTCTTGAAATTGGGTGATTGCTCTTCGGGGCAGGGGGATATTTTCTCGCATAATTAAAAACTTGGTATAAAAATTATTTATGATTTCTACTTAAAATGTTTTTAATTTTCCTTTAAAAAAAACCAGTACATTTCAGGTGATAATATTCCCACGAAAATCGCTATGGCTCTTTTCTCATGACGTTGTGAAAGACGCGTCTTAATCTACAGTAACTGTATATCATTTCTAATGAACTATTGTAAATTTATATATATATATATTTATTTAATTTTACCTATGAAATATGGTGCTATATCAGTCAAATATATTTTATATTTTTTAAAAATAATTATGAAATATAAATATAAAAGTGGGCGGAGTCAAAACTCAAATTTATTTTAAAGGACTTCTTTCGCCATTTTATTTGGAAAATCTGATAAATACAAAACAACTTTTTGTTGAATTTTGTTTTGAAAACTATCTAGAATGATAGGAAATGGTCTAACTAAGAAAATAAATCCGAACACCAATATCTTTAATTCAGTTATTAACGCTGTACAGACGTTTAAAGAGTTGTTTACGTGACGTCACAATGTAGCGTCAAATATCGCGTGCAAAACAAGACGCAATAATATATTACTGCGCGCTGTACAATTGCAGTTGCGTAGCATGCAGTTGAGTCTGTCATCATTTTTCTCTGATAATGAAATTAAATAAAAAGGTTATTTTTTCGTTTTTCGTGAAATATGGTAAATATTTTCACTCAACATGATAAAATGCCACATATTTTCACTCGCCGTCCCGGCTCGTGAAAATATGTGGCATTTTATCATGTTTCGTGAAAATATATTCCATATTTCACTCAAACGAAAAATATCCTCTTAATATATCTTTTTTATATAATTATATATATAAATATAAAGGATATCTAATAATTATAGCACAATGTCTACATATAATCCAATCTTTTAATAAAGTTACGTTCGATAAATATGGGATAGAACATTATTGTTATAAGTAATTAACTAATTAATTTGACGAACATTTAATATTTCCAGACCTCAAGTCAGCATAATATGCCAAGCAATACACTAATTTGTAGACATTTTGCATTTTAGATTTGCTATACCTATGTCTATTTTGAAACAATCCAGACTTTGAGTTTGCTATTTTGCCTCGTCGTATTGTCTTGTATTGAGCGGTGGATCAAAGACAATCAAATCTTCCGAACAAGTTGAATTACATTACGATTGACAGCAAAACGTCTAATTCAATAGATCAGATCATTGAGGGGTCATAATGTCTAACCTTGCACATATCATTCTTTGTAGAAACAAATTAGAATATATACAATTTATTAATTGAATATGTCTAAAATTTTCCCGCGAGAGCAAGGTCTTTGAAAACCGAAATACTTTCTTAAATTTGCATGCTTGCAAATGAGCCTAAATTTTTCAAAAAAAATAAAAACTTAAGAAAATTGTCCCGAGATTTTAAGGAAAAAATAAAAGATTAAAAGAAATAATATACATTTTTATTTTCGAAAAATTAAACTGTTTTTGGGCCGGAAATTTTTCCAAAATATTTTTTTTTTGCATTATTTAAATTTGTCACGGGTTCCCCTGGGTCGGAAAATGTTTTTTTAAATGCCTCATTTGGGAAAAGGGCTGTTCCGTAAAAACAATATTTTTATAAAGTGTGGATATCATGGGCCCTTAGGGAAAGGGGGTTTGGGAACAGTAACGGCTATTTTTTACATATTTTTCACCTTTTTTAAATATAATTAAAAAATGGGTTGTAAGTGTTGTTTACAATGTGTTAATTAAATTAGATTGATCACTTCATAATTTTGTATTAATTAATACTTCTACAATTTTTTATGAAAAATAAGCAGGATTCGAGAGGTATGCTGCTTTAAATTGGATATATGTATACTTTCAAACATGTTTTCAAATAAAACAATTGAAAAATCAAATGATTTAAATTTAAATTTCAATGAGAAGTATTTATAGCTTACACATTTGTATATAGAAAAGGTACTTCTAACCAGCTATTTGACAAGAAAACAATTTGCATGCGTAACTAATAATGCTCACGATTTATAATTTGTAAAGGTATTGCAATGTTTTAATATCAATGTTTTCGTGATTGATTTAGTCAATAAAACTGTAACATTTATTGATGTCGATAATATGTCGGTATTTTTTTCATACTTAATGACATTGAATTGCAAGAATTCTAACTTCATTTTAGCCAACAATGTTGATTCTGAGGAACATTCCACTCACAAAACAGGATAGTGATTACAATGATATCAGCTATATTTTTCCATCATTGTTAACACTTTGTTATTACATAACATTTCATGTATACTATTCTAAATAAACTCTTAATTGTCTAATTATGTCAAAATAATCGTACAACCACATGTTATGAGTCAATTATGTGCAGATAAGGGGGCAGGGGACCTAAAAATGAAAAATTTTGTATTTCAGTGTGACCAGAAACACAATTCCAAATATTTCAAAATCTGTTTCACAGGCAGATAACCAGTTGCACAGCATTATTCAATGATATATGACATACATTGAAGAAAATAATAGTTTGCATGCATTGCTCCTTCAAAAAATGACTGACAGCAATTTATATTTACCCCCACCCAGCCAAAATCACACCTAAAATATACCAATATGGGCAATCTTCATGAAGGTGCAGCATACTCCAGAATCCGCCCGATTCCTTTAAAAATATCGGTAGCACGCAGTGCAAGCTATGGCATTTTCAGAAATGACAAATAAAGTGTCTGTCATACGTTTAGATTTTTCACAAAATTTATCTGAAATTTCTTACTTGTTTGGCGCCAACTGTCAAAGCTTGATTTTTAACTTTTTCACCTCCATTCGGAGAGTCAGAAATACATACAAAGCTACCAAAATGCTTAGTTTCGGGTAAAAACCCAAAAATATATCTCATTTCCTACACACAAACAAGAAAGAATTACAATGACAGAGAAATATCAGAAGTTATCAGTACCTTCAAAACACCATGTCTGAGTTATAAAAAAATTTGACCGGGGCCATCATTCGAATATGTCCCCTGCCCCCTTAAGATTTTTTATGTGATCTGCATTAAAGCGTTTCCTTTTATTTTCTTAAAATATGGAGTATTTCGCATTAAACGTTAACTTCGAAAAGTGAATACTGCGGTTACTTTGTATTTAATCAAATATTTAAAAAAGACCCTATTTCAGGGGAAGTAACTAGTACAATGACCATGCCTGTTATATGATTTACTTAATATCAAGTGCCAGGAACCTGTGAGATGGTTATTTTTCTGTATTCCACCTTCATTTAAATACCATAAAGTATTTTCAGAGTATTTAAAGTCTTTTGGAAGGATATTATAGCAAGAAAAACAATATTACAGCCACATTTAATGTCCCAAAATGAATTTTACAGGAAACCAGACCCCATTTATTCTGGCATACACCTAAAAGTGCAGTAAAGATACCACTGTTGACTTATATGACATTATATACATTTGTAACAATTAAAAGTGTTCAATTATGCATTATTATGTCCATTTGCACAATATAAAACTGTTAAATCTGGATAAATGTGCACATTCTGTGAAGTACAGTGTTTGCCAAAATTCCAAATTTTTATTACCTCCCTTGACTTGACAGTCTACTTACTCTACATAACTTAATAAATCCTACCAGTCACTTCAAATTTTGACTAACAAATGTAAGGGGAATGTTTATGGGCACATTTGGGTCAATTCCAACACATTTTATAAATTTGAAAATTTCCTTAAGGGGGCAGGGGACCTAAAAATGAAAAATTTTGTATTTCAGTGTGACCAGAAACACAATTCCAAATATTTCAAAATCTGTTTCACAGGCAGATAACCAGTTGCACAGCATTATTCAATGATATATGACATACATTGAAGAAAATAATAGTTTGCATGCATTGCTCCTTCAAAAAATGACTGACAGCAATTTATATTTACCCCCACCCAGCCAAAATCACACCTAAAATATACCAATATGGGCAATCTTCATGAAGGTGCAGCATACTCCAGAATCCGCCCGATTCCTTTAAAAATATCGGTAGCACGCAGTGCAAGCTATGGCATTTTCAGAAATGACAAATAAAGTGTCTGTCATACGTTTAGATTTTTCACAAAATTTATCTGAAATTTCTTACTTGTTTGGCGCCAACTGTCAAAGCTTGATTTTTAACTTTTTCACCTCCATTCGGAGAGTCAGAAATACATACAAAGCTACCAAAATGCTTAGTTTCGGGTAAAAACCCAAAAATATATCTCATTTCCTACACACAAACAAGAAAGAATTACAATGACAGAGAAATATCAGAAGTTATCAGTACCTTCAAAACACCATGTCTGAGTTATAAAAAAATTTGACCGGGGCCATCATTCGAATATGTCCCCTGCCCCCTAATATACTGCCATTTTACAGTAATGATTTTTACTTGGCATTATAAGACATTTCTTGTCAACACGTGTGTCCGTCAATTATCACTCTGTCTAGATTACATCTGAAGAATTTCTGAAAAAGTTCTGTACTTCTTTAAGATAGCACATTCAATGTTACAACTTAATATAACATCTATAGGAAGATGATTACCATAGTTTGATATTAAGTTTAATTTGAAAGCACAGGTATTCTGCTGATTATTTATCCGTTTTAGCATTAAATTTTAAGACATGTAAATTTCACAAGTATTCCCTTTAGTTAAGATATCTGACTAATATTGCTGTAAAAATGATTGTTTTCTTATCTTTCTTATCTTTCAAAGGGCAAGAAACGTATTCTGAGTATTCTTGATGTAAGTAGCACCATCAGTTCAATGACAATATATGCTCTGTATTGTTGACGTAGTCACATACGTCTAATGATGTTGTCACAATCACAATGGCTTTGGTCTAGATTATTCTGTCTTAGCTATACATACCGGTGTAGCGTGAGATTCGTCAGACCCGTGAAAAATGTAAGATCTTACGAATCTCACGGGAGGGTCGTGAAAAATGTCAGACGTGAGAAACGTAAGACTATTTTAGTGGAGAACATTTCCTGTTGCAATTAAATTAAATACTGTCAATATTTCATTGCATCAATAAAGTAATGGTTAAAGCGAAGGAGTTTGACTGTTTTTACGAGTAAATAATAACAATTTTAATCAATGTTTCGGCTTTAAAATAGCCGCTCGGATGTTCATGATTTTCTACAAATTAATTTGGATTTTTTATATTTTGCATAGATCTACTATGAAGTAAATATGAAGTAATTAATACACCACTCCTTATGTTTTTAAAATAAAAACATACAGTTGTGAATGTTGCTGTCCATCTATGAGTGAATTACACAAATGTCGAGTAGTAAATATATATTGAAATCATCTTGTTCGGCCCTAAATGAACTCGACCGAGTCGATCATCTCGGCCACGATCTGCATCCGTTCAAATAATCCTTATGATCTGTTAAGAAATTATCAACAGACGTTTTGTGATAAATAATAACACCAGCGGGTATTAATTAATTTTACATAGGGTAATACTTGAACAGGCTGGTGCTTTAAACCTATAGATACCACACTGTGACAGACCCAGCACAGTGTTGGGATAGTGTAAAAAGGTAATTCTAAAAAAAATATACTGTATATATAATATATAGACTTTATTATATATACAGTATATATATTTTTTTAGAATTACTTTTTTACACTATCCCAACACTGGGCTGTGTCCCTGTGATAGATACCTTTTATCACAGACACTTGGGGTGCCTTTAAAATCCAAATAAGATATATCTTTGTCAATTCCAGCACATGTACTGATCACATATATAAAAAAAAATTAATATAAGCTGTTTTGAAAAAAAAATCATATTTCAAGGTCTAAAATAATACACACACACGAGCTCCACATCCCAAGTGTCTGTGCCTTTTAACTGCACTGTGCTGTCCTATAAACTTACATGCTAGAAGATCTTTCGTTTTAGCAGAGGAGATCTACACATTCTTTCAAGCATCACTGGTTGCAGAATACACTATTGCAGGAATGATTGGGTACCAAATTTATTTTAAGCACCAAACTATAATCTTACAGCAATGCTACACCAATAAATCAAAGTTCCTGGCAAGTTCAAACACAACCATAGTTAGGTGCTCAACATTTTATATTTCCAAATAATGTATAACCCCAAAAAACATGTTTCAATCATAAACATGATCTTTAGACTTGTAATCAAGTTTTCACTTTTCAAGTCATTACAGTCAGGTAATAAACATAAATTATAACTGAAGAAATAGAGGATAGCCAAGTTTTTTCTATAAATACAATATTTATTTTCATTGCGTGGTATAAACATAAATATTTCATGAGTGGTGGTTGCCACAAGTGAAACATGATAATTTTCATACTACAAACTATTTATAGAAAATACTTAAATTTACTTGTTTATTATATGCATTTCTCTTTTTTGACATCACAATATGAAAGACTAACTCGGCTGAATATAGCAGAAATTAGTCTGGCAAGACACCGGTGAAAATATGTTTCACTGCAGTGAAAAATATTTTTTTTGCAGTGAAAATAAGGAAAGTGAAAATAAGCATTTAATTTCATCAATATTTCTCATCATTTTATTTATAAGTATGTAATAAAGAAACATAACCTGGAAATACCATATTTCCAGCTTGGAAAGAGGTGCACATCTTCTCTTCGAAATGTTCTTTTATATTCGTTTCTGCCGGGTACTTACATACCAGTCGAATACCAAATATTAAATAAATACCCAGATTCTTTCATATATATCAAAACACAAATCAGCAAAACAGTTGTACAAAAATTAATTTTATCAATAATTAATATATTAATTTTAAGTAAGTTATTTTACTGTTTACTATCTTTAGGGGGGCGGGATATAGTGGGTTTATAATAAAACTGACACTGGAGAAGTCATATGGCAAGTTTCAACCATAACTGGAGTGAAGAAGGAAGATACACTTAGATATCATTCTTGGCTTGCATCAGAATAAAACTTATAATATAAGTATACTTAGACATTTTATATACTTTATATTTATCAGTATTTGTCCTAGATGCTAACTGCTTGCTAGATAGCCTCAAATAAAGAGTATTTTTTTCCTTATCAGATCTGAATTATCCATGCTAGAGGTATTGGTAAACATGTCACAACAAAAATTTCTTGCATATCAGACAGGATAATCTACTGTTTGCGCGGGTGCTAAAAAACCTTGCTTACACCCCTGGCTTTAAAGGGAATTTCTAGCTCACAGGTAACTGTTACAGAAAACTCTGCAGAGCATATTGCCGAAAACAATTATGCTTAAGCTAGATGTTCAGATCTGTACTGACAGCTGGTGTAAGATTCTTATGTTATAACCAGTATGACTGGAAGCATAAACGAAAGAATTAAAATGAATGTTGAAACAAGTGCTAAAATATTCATCCCAATATCAAGAATTTCATACAATCATATATCGCTTGCTTAAAATCTTTTTCAAATGCATCAAACTTTCACAAAAAGAGCAAATTATAAAATGTACATATTTGCTTATATTCGTATTTCGAGCAATATTCCAATTTCTACTAAACATGTACTGTACTTTTATCAAACAAAATGATTCTAATAAAAGGTGCTCTGTTACACTATTTTGAAAATTACGTTATATCTTTATACGTTTCAAGATATTTCGAAAGTGACTATTTATCGGGCAGAGCATTAGGAGATTTTTTTAACACAGGCAGAATTGTCATAACGATTAATATGTTCGATAATTATAATATCTAGTAAACATGTAGTAATTGACTCAAATGTCATTTACAATAGTAAGATCTTGAGAGGTACATAAAGAGAATAGTTTTTTATAATTGTAATTTGTATTTTTAAAAATACATAACTAATCATGTTGATCTGTCTCTACATAGTCTAAAGTGCATATTTAATGATATAAGTACTTTCATTTTGTCTTCGTCATAAAAAGTTCTTTTGGAAAAAGTAAATTCACTTAGATAAAATATATCACAATTTTAAATCTGCAATTTTCAGTGTTTATAAAAAACAAAATGCTTATTAAACTCTGTTAATTGTTTTAGGTAAAAGCCATAATTTAGGTCTCACATTATTTATACAGATGTATACAACCTACGGTTGAGTAAAAAAAAATGCTAAATGCTTTTTTCAAAGTTTAAGAAATTGCAAACCTGTATACGAGAAGCTGCTAAACAAGTGTTTATTGGGAACAGGTCTTTGTTAATACAAAATCATACAAGTTAAATGTTGATGATGCTGCACATCAAAGACGCCGCCAAATGATGTCAACAGTCAATCAACATTGAAAATCGTTCTCTATTACAATTTAATATCCGAAGCACAAATCATTTTTTTTCTCCATGTTCTTGGTATATGCTCGTTGTTTAATAATTAAGTTGCATATTTTTGTGAGAAAGTAGAACCTAATGCAAAAAAATCATAAAGTAAAACAATGTCTGAAATTCTGAAATGTGTGTCCGTTGCGACAAAGATTGAAACGTCTGATCGAAGCAAAATTAATTTGATAACAAGTAAAATTGAAATGATTGGTATACTTAAAATAAATTCAAGACAATATGTGCCGAGAATATGTCCATTTATGATTTTGAGGAGGAACTGTTCTGCAGTGACCTCCCCTTATTGGCCGCAGCATAACCGGTACGCAGAGTTTTGGCGTGCTTTCTTGACGGTTGAACCGACTCTCTAATTGTGGGCGTGGTTCAAGATTTGTAACTTGTCATTTAATGATTCGACAAGTGATATTTATCAAAGTTGTCCTGGTTCCCTTCCGCCCCGTCAAGACTAAATGCTATCATACGGCGCATCATATTAAATTTTGTGTCAATTTAAGGCGGAGCCGAACTTCAACAGAGGCGGAGCAAATGAAGTCAGTGGCACTGCCTCAGTCGTTACCTCTCTCAACGGTTAAGTTTAGAACGATCGACTATAGACTGGCTCATTTGCACGTTATTTATTGTGTAGATAAAATTAGATAATGATAAAAATAATATGATATTCAAACATGGCACTTTCACTTCAGTTAAACGTTTATTCTAATCCCTTAAAGCTCCGTGACATGATATACATCAGAAAAGCAATTTTGTTAGAACATTTGAAAACAGAAAAAAATATACACAAAATCAAGTCTAAAATTTTCCACATTGCTGTATGGACAAACGCATATCTACTAGACGCCGCGTGCACGCGGCGTGAAATAACATAACGAATTTCGAATATGACACAAGTGGTGTTATTTGATTAGAAAAAGAAATTGTTTCATTTTTTGGCAGCAGACTTGTATATAGATAATATAAACGTTAATATAATCCAATTGAAATCGACATAACAAACTGCAGTTTGAGAGGGACCGCAATGAAAATGCATCGATGATATAATGTTCAAGTTTTATTACATTGTGTTCCGGATTTATCGTTATAAAGACGTTGACCCTTAAGAAAACAATTATCAAAAAAGTTTAAGTGTAACATTAAATAAAATATTCCCTAGAAATAAATCCCTAGGAATCACCAATAAATTCAAATTACTGATTGAAATTGATCATTCTAGTGGCGTCATTGTAAATAGAATGATTTACAAGAGAAGCTATGGAAGGGAATATATCAGAAATTGTTGAATGAAAGGTGCTTGTAAATTTTATTTAATTGGATAAAGTAATGCAATGGTTATTTTGTTTAAGAGTAAGACACTTGTCTCTTAAATTGAACCTGATTTCGTTTTTTTTTGCTTGTCTTTTTCCTGTCGTAATTGAAATTGTGGAAAAAGATTTCTAGTAAAAGTACCGTAGATCGTGGGAACTGTGTTCCAATGATTGTGCGATTTTATGGCATTGATAAGAATCATCACAGTCGTATATAGTATAACCTCGACAGAACGCTCTCACTCCCCATTGTAAAACAATCGTCAATGATAAGAACAGTAACATATCTTCACAAAGTAAACATTCCAAATAAATTTAAATTTTATCTTAAGAAACACTTTCAGCAGCAACCGAAATATTTGTTTCCAGTAGATACACAAAGTGAAAAATAGTTTAAATTGCCTCAATTCAATACATTTACTAATAATTTGACGTTGTAAGTCGTTTGACTCGAAACATATTAAGCATCATGGTTTAATTCTCTGTTGTTAAGTTATCTGTTTGATGTTTCCTATCAATTTTTTTTTGGTCTAATTTATTAAAGGGCAAGAAAATATTTATTACGGGCTTATAGAAACATCAATTACATAATAATGCAAATATCATCATAAGGTAGTTGACAGTTAATTGGCAATATATGTTTTATTTTGTTGACGTAGTCACACGAGCCTAATCACAACGGCTTAAGTCTGGATTATTCTATCATTGGCTAACATAATGTTGTGTATCTTTTGTCATTTCCTTAAGGAAGACAAATTTATTTTGCAGACGTTATCAATATATAATTTGCTTAATTCTAAAAAGATTTTATTTTATTTCAACGCTGCTAATATTTTCTACTATCATACAATAATGAATTTATGTCTTTCTACACTGCTAAATGTGCTTTTTCTACATGAGCCTGTATAAAAAAAACACACGCTCACACAAAATAGGATGTGATATTAAACACTGTTATATATTTACTTATAGTTGAAAGCCTATTGGTCGGATTTTTTTCGATAAAATAGAAATAATTGCTTATAAGAATATTTATAAGAACAGTTATATCACATTTCTGGTGAAAGTAAAACGACCACTTAGCACATTTTTCTAGAAATTAAAATATATTGCTGACAATCTATTTTATTGAGTGACAATTTGAAGTCAATGTTTTTACTTTACAACGAGTGTGTTATTGTAAGAATGGTGTTTCATTAATGAACAAGAGGGCCATGATGGCCCTTAGGTCGCTCACCTGTATATAGGCCCCCGGAGCGGGGCCAGTTTAAACCCAGGGGCTTTTATTTGAACAAACTTGGAAGACACCAATTAGAAGATGTTTCATGATGTTAAGTTTTTACTACACACATATCATGAAAAACAATGATCTCGCCCCCCACCTTTCCTTCCTTCCCTCCCGGCAGGGCCAATTTTAACCCAAGGGCTTTTATTTGAACAAACTTGGTAGACACCCATAAGAAGATGTTTCATGCTAAACATCTAAGCTCTAGCTCTTTGGTTTTTTAAAAGGAGATTTTTTAAGTTTTTACTGTACACATATAGTTAAGAACAATGACACCCCGGGCCAGGGCCAGTTTTGAGCCCAGGGCTTTTATTTGAACAATCTTTGAAGACACTTACTAGAAGATGTTTCATGCTTAATATCCTAACTCTAGCTATTCGGGTTTTTTCGAAGAAGATTTTTAAGTTTTTGCTATACACACATAAGGAAAATCAATGTTCCCCTGGGGCGGGGCCAATTTTGACCCCAGGGCTCTTATTTGAACAAACTTGGTAGACATCCATTAGAACTTGTTTCATGCTAAATATCTTAGCTCTAGCTTTTTGGGTTCTTTAAAAGAAGATTTTTAATTTTTTACTATATTCATATAGGGAAAATCATCGACCCCCTGGGGCGGGGCAATTTTGACCCCAGGGCTTTTATTTGAACAAACTTGGTAGTCACCTATTAGAACATGTTTCATGCTAAATATCTTAGCTCTAGCTCTTTGAGTTCTTTAAAAGAATATTTTTTAAGTTTTTACTATATGCATATAGGGAAAATCAATCACCCCCTGGGGCGGGGCCAATTTTGACCCCAGGGCTTATATTTGAACAAACTTGGTAGACACTCACTAGAAGATGTTTTATGCCAAATATCTAAGCTCTAGCTCTTTGGGTTTTTTAAAAGAAGATATTTTAAGTTTTTTTTCTTTTGGTTGCCATGGCAACCAGAGTTCTGCATGGAATTAAATTCTTTGAACAATTTTTAAAGGTGACCACCAAAGGAACATTTCTGTGAAGTTTGGATGAAACTGACTTAGTGGTTTATGAGCAGATGTCATTTAAAGTAAAAGTTTACGGATGGACGACGGACGGACGGACGACGGACGGACGCCGGACGAAAAGCGATCACAAAAGCTCACCCTGTCACTTTGTGACAGGTGAGCTAAAAACTCGTGAGCAATTTACTACGGAGTTGTCGTAAATGAATATAAAATAGATTGAAGACAATTTATATCTTGCTTTGTGCTGACAAATTATATACAGATACGAACGTCTTTGTTTTTTGCCATTATCTAGTTTTGCTCTGACGAAGATTCATTTCACATTCAGCGAAATTAGTAAATAAAAACATAATAATCATGATCTTTTAAAACTTATAACGTCAATGAAATATCTTTGTTATTTGTCTCTTTTTTAAATGAGAATGAAACATTTTGTTTTAAAGATGGTAATAAAATTTCTCTTTTTGTCAGTTAATTGTTTCAACAAGAATAATAACAAAAATATCATAGAACAGATAAAGTGTATTAAAAGAAATCTTGAATATAACACTAGACCAACCCTCTGCTAATTAGTTAGCCTGGTATAGACTCGTATAAAAACCATCCAAACTAATTACCGATACGTAATTGATGGTGATGTAAATGATATTATATATCAGAAACGTAAACAAATTAAATAAGTATGAATTTATCCTAATAAGATATAACACAATATTTTAACGTCTGTTCTGTACTTTTCTCTGTGTGATTAATTGTAGAGAATATAAGGTTTCCTTTTTGCTGGCATAATTGGAATTTAAGATCATATTAATAAAACTGAATAATAGTTATAATGATATTGATAATAATAAAGATGATATTATCATTCTGTATTTTGATCTTATCTAAGATCGAGATAGTCATTTTTATATATATTTTTTCAGTTTATTTAATTTTATTTGTGTTTTATGCAGATATTCTAACAAAACATCATTATCTCAGTCTCATGTCTAGATATTGTCACGTAAGATTCAAAGACATGTAACAGGTCAGAATATATCAAACATAATCCAGACAAAGTCATAAGTTGATGGATATTCATGTTGACAAGAGCAGTCGTATAGCATTAATTATAAAAAAAATGTCATTCCCCGGAACGTCAATATGCTGTCTGCACTTTTTCTACGTAATTTTTATGTAATTGTCACATTCCATTATTTTTATTTCATTACTTTTATACATACAATGTCTTGATTATCATATATATGTGGCTGTCTGACATAAACAGTAAACAATTTCTTGTCAGCTTGAAGTCTGGGCAAAATAATTAGGAATGTAAGACAAACAAACTTTTCAAAATGAATATATCTAACTCTAGTATACAATAAACTAGCCAATCGACTCTAGGTCATTTAAACAAATAACCGTTTAACCAGGGCCATAAAACATGTCGACATTTTTTAAAGCTAATAATATAAAAGCATGCCGTAGAAATAAAGAGACAAATGTTGAAACAGTTTTTTCAATGAAAATTTGTAATGGAAAATCATATACTCATATGCTGATGCTTTCTGTTTAAAACACGCACTTGTTTTGGTTTACAAATGATATTCACTTAATATATATTTATCCATTAGAAATGTGAAGTAATTGAAAACCTTTGCTTATACACCACTGCAATGATTGTCATGTAAAGTATAAGAGTACTTATAGCAAGATTTTTGACATGCAAGACATAAAGTACAAAAAACTTAGACGGTTATTCATTACCACTGAAAAAAAGGAAAATATATTTTACAGTCAACATCTCATGGGAATGTCTTTCGCACGCTATTTTTGAATTAGAAACATGCAAAAAGATAAATAACTAGCTCATGACATTCCCGATATATTTTTTGCATATATTCATAAGAGATTTGATTTCAAATCATTTTTACAATGTCCTATTTGAGATGAATCCCCAAGCGCCTCATTTTGTTCAGTAATCTTTTACTGATGACCGAATCTCAATGGTTTATTGTGGAACTAAGCCCACAATTATCCATGATTTTCCCACAGAATAATACATGCTCAATCAGATCATTCAATAATGCTACTTTTAAATTTACGCTTCCAATTGACTGATTGCAGAGAGAAGACAGAAAACCGAAAGTGTGAAATAACCGTGTAAAATTTGATTGCCTTTAATCCTGAGTGGCTGGATTTGTTTGGGGCTGCCTTCCGTTTATGTTACAGTCTCTTGTTGACATTTTCCTATATATTTTTGATTACTCATCAGAGAGATTTTAGATTTCAAAAAGCCAAGTGTTTCTGTTCACATATCTGTCAATTTTTCAATCAGAAATACCCATATACTTCTTCTATCTGAATTGCTTAAAATCGAATTTGTAAAATTACGATCTTTTTTTAAATCGCATTTACAAACAATAGGTCTAAAATACTTTAGTAACCTTTAAATATGTAAAAAATGATTGTGCAATGATTAGGATATTCGTTTTCGTTTGAGAATCTCCAAGGTTTCAATGACTGTAAAAATCATCTTTTCCTAACGTTATCATTACCTTAATCGACAGATGCATTATTTTGTATGTATAAAAATTTTAAATGGCGTCCCATGAACAGGCTAAAAGTTACAAGCAGTGTTAAAACAAAATTGGTAATTCTTATTAAACAGACATAAAAGCAATTGCAAGGCAATGAAATAGCCGTATGGATATTGGAAATAATTGAATTTGGTGAGAGCCATAATGTATTTTGAATAAAAAGATATATTCTTCCAGGGTGGTTTCAAAGACTTGTTTTAGATTTTATAATAATTATTTGTTTTATATCTTACATAAATATTCAAAAGATTATATGTCTATGATTCACTGTTAAGCATATATAACTTTTAATTGCATTATTATCTTCGTAATGAACTTGTCTTTTTACAAATGAAGATTGAAATACTCATTTATAGATTCGGATTTTTAGAAATCAAGAGGAATTGACTGATATTGCTCGGAGAGATGAGTAAAAATAACTTAATTTGAATATTTTCCTATTTGCATATAGGGTCCCAATTGTCCGATTCAGCTCATGAATATATATGCAAAAATCTAATTACCAAAGAATTTTAGGAAGGATAAAAACCTAAATCCACTTTAATTCAAAATAAAAACATAATTCTGTTTATTTCTATCCTTACGTATTGTACATGATCATATAAATACCAGGTTCTAGCACACACTATCAGGGACCACATAAAGATATATATCATATCAAAATAGCAAGTGGAAAATTTATATCAATCTCTTGGTCAATTTTAGGATATCATTATATTGAGATCTTGTGATTATTGTTAGTTTCATACAAGAATTACGGCTTAGGCTTTCCCAAATTACATATCCCATTTATAGAATTTCCAAAAACAGCAACTTGACAATGAAAAATTACATGATTTGGCTTCGGCAGTTTGGAAAGTGAACGATCATTTACCTCAGTTTTTCGATTCTTATAAAAACCGAAAATTTCAGTTTATTCTTTGGATTTAGTATAAAAATAAGTGAATAACAATTTTATATCATTGTATATATCTTTTTCAATATACGTAGAAACAAGTCAACAGGCTTGTAATATATGCATACGAAAACAAATTACTATAATTACAAAACACTATGTTCTTAATGTATTCTTAATGTACTTTTCAACAACTTCCTTTTCCAGTCCTTAATACTGAATAAACTCTTGTACTAGATATTTTAATGATTGAATATGTTGTTTGTAATGACAGTTATGTCGGTCCTAAAAATAGCCAATTCTAGAGTTTATATACAATATATATATTCGTTTTCGAATATCATAATAATAGCAATAGAATAAATTTCAAAAATGTCATTTCGTTACGAATATCTTTTGTTTTTTTAGAATCAAAACGTAAAATAGAAGCAGAACTAAAGTAAATGGGATAACTACTTGGAATTTAAACATATATGTATAATTAACTTTCTTTTGATTCTCTATGCAGAACAAGTAATACTTGATGAAAAATATGCACAAAGTTCTCCAAATTCTTAATTTTAATTGCAACATGATTGATTTATTTATAATGATTTTGTTAATATAATGATAACTTCTGTAAACTCAGATTGCCTTCCTTACAAAAATAAAAATGGAGATAACCATATTTTGAATAACCAATGATAAAATAATCCAGGCCAAATCCGTTGTGATAGACAGCATTATCAGAGTCTACGTCAAGAGAATAAAGCATATATTGTCAATGAACTGTCAACTACCTTATGGTGATATTTACATCATGACGTAATTGACGTTTCTGAATATCCATAATAAAATAGTTCCTTAACCTTAGATAGATAAGGACAATATCAAATTTACAGAAACATCAAACAAAAAATCTAACGACGGGGAATTAAATAATTATGCTACTTAAATATTTTCCGGATCAAATGAAATGCAAAATTAAAGTTTTCGTAAATAAATGGAAATGAGGCGCATTTAGATATTCTTCAATACAGGGCAACAGGGCAACTTACGCAGAGCAACACTATTTGGGACACAATGGTGGTTTATTTACTGCTGAAAGGTGTTATTTTCAATAGGTTAAAGTTATTCTTAAAGTTTGCATAAGGATTAATAACTTGGGTGATTGCTCTTCGGGGCGGGGGATACTATGCATAGATTATACTGTATACATTCGTGATGATTCCTATATGTATCAATGCCATAACAACTAGTACATTCCCACGAAATTCGCAACGTACAAAAGACAAATATTGCTTGAAATATTTCAATTACGACAGCAACAAGAAACAAGGTTTAATTCAAGTGACAAATGTCTCTGTTACTACTTTGACTAGATGCATTTAATAAGTATATGAACAATTGAATATTGATGATTATTATATGATCTAAATATAGCTGCAATCTTATTGGTCCAAACAGTAGTCAACATAACTTTTAAAAAAATCATATTCACTTGGTGTAGTATCATATTCACTGGCTGAATTGGGTTTTCCCAGTCTACAAATAGATTGAGACTCATATTCAATGACCATAGACCGTAGACTGTTAATTGCGTGTGCTAATTCAAAAATAATTGTTGCATTGTGTTCTTTGTGGCATATTTCTCGATTACAATATCATTACTTTACTATCATACTTAACGGCTACACCGCAATGATGAGTATAAACTTGAATTACTTTTGTATGCACAGCGTTCAGTAGTAGTTGCACGCCTAACACGTGCGTCTTTTTTCCCGCGCTTCAAAGAGGCAACATTTGTACATAAGGTTTGTATATAAGGTTGTACTTTTTGTATTTTATTTTTAATTCCAAGCCTATTCATATAATAAAACAATTGTTATTATCGCCTCGGTCAATATGTCATCTGCCGGTGAATATCACATCATATTCAATGGCCCACTAGTCAATAATTGTATAATAATCCACACTTGAGCCGTAGTGATGGGCGTGTGTTATGTTATCAACAATACAAAGCTCCATTTTGTCAATGAACTGTCACCAACTCTATGGTGCTTTTCTCGTGATGTTGCGAAAGACTCGTCTTAATATAGTGTAACTGTAAATTTTTTGATGATCTATTGTAAAAAATAGATTTCGTTACGTTATATATGATATATAAATCATTAGATTTTCTCTATATATACTAGTATAACAAAGCATAGCACAATTGCCTGCATATAATCTAATCTTTAATAAACTTACGTTCAATAAGTATGGGATATTATTGTTATAAGTAAATGACTGGTGTATTTGACTAAAATTAAACATTTCCAGACCGCAAGTCAGCATAATATGCCAAGCATAACACTAATTTGTAGACATTTTGCATTTTAGATTTGCTATACCTATGTCTATTTTGAAACAATCCAGACTTTGAGTTTGTTATTTTGCCTCGTCGTATTGTCTTGTATTGAGCGATGGATCAAAGACAATCAAATCTTCCGAACAAGTTGAATTACATTACGATTGACAGCAAAACGTCTTATTCTATAGATCAGATCATTGAGGGGTCATAATGTCTAACCTTGAATATATCATTCTTTGTAGAAACAAATAAGAATATATGAAATTATTAATTGAATATGTCTGAAAGATCGCGGAGAGCAAGGTCATTTGACGCATATACATCTTAAATCTACATGCAAGCAAAACTATTTCAAGAAAATCAAACTTAAGCGAAATGTGCCTAGATTTTAAGGAAAAGTAAAAAGATTGAAGATAAAAGTAATAATATACATGATATGTGTGATAAATTACTGATTTTGCGGTATGTTTACCATATTTCTACTGCGTTACTTATATGTCACGGGTGAGCTTTTATGCCGCAGCTGATAAGCTGGTCTGTGAAAGCAATGTTTTTATAAGTGATGGACATGCATGGGTCCTTTGGAAGGGCTTGGGTACATTAAAGGGAATAACTTAAGTTCCATTTGGCCCACAATATTCAAACTTCATAGGATGATTGTCCATATTAGGTAGAAGACCCCTATTGATTTTGGGGTCACAAAGTCAAAGGTCAAGGTCACTATTACCTTAAAACTGAAAACAGTTTCCGGGGCATAACTTAAGTTCCATTTGGACCACAATATTCAAACTTCATAGGAGGATTGTTATTTGAAGAAGGTAGTACTTTATTTAATTCCAATGTCTTACAAATGCTTCATCTACTCTGCCTTATGCCCTTTCCTGTTTTTGTTTGGGGTCCTCCTGGGCTCCTTGCCACTGGCTCTTGTTACTGGGTCGGGTGGAGGCTGCGTTCATTGAACGCCGCATTTCCTTGATGATTTTGTTTATCATATTTCTTACTAAAAAATCATTTTCGGACATGTAATGCTCCGCCTAGCGGTGCTCTGGTTTATTATGTTTTTATTTGCTTTCCAGTACCCTTAAACCATAATTATATAAATTTTACATACTTACATGTATAATGCATACATGTACTTATAATCAGACAATATTTCATATTGATATTTGCAAAGTTACCTTGTCGTCACAAATTCTTGCTCTGTAACATGTTAACCTTTATGTCTCATTCAAAAATACAATCAACAACACAGTTATATTTTCATAATAATCTCTGTAAAGCTACAGTCTCACTAACATCCCGGCAAAGCCCCGGTAGACGTCCGGGGTGATCCGGGAACAACCGGAGTACATCCGTAACTCTGCTGGCAACGTCCGGGATAATCCGGAACATCCGGCATTCGACCCCGGATGGAATAAAATATTTATTATCACCGGGGTGGTCCGGGATGATCAGAGAAGTATAGCTTTGCCGGCTTCACTGAAACGACCGGTGTTACACCGGAGAAGCACCGTAGCTCCGCCGGCACAAACCGGGGAAGATCCGGGGCATGATATAGCCGGTAGAGCTACGGTAGAGCCCCGGTGAATGCTGGCAGAGCCCCGGTGAAGGCCGGCAGAGCCCAGGACAATGGAGCTACGGTTGGTCCCGGCAAACCCCAGTTCATTTAAAAAGATGATTTCACTTGTTTGTTTTAAAACCCTTCCTATTTCCCTTTTATTCAGTCTTGCATAAGGATTTTCAGAAAATCATCATGAATTACTGTTCTGGATCAATAGATATAATATTAAATAAAAATTATGTATCAATGTTAACATTTTTGCGCGTTTTCAATCCACCGGGGTTCTACCGGGACTCTGCCTGGATCGTCCTTGGCTCTGCCGGGGCTCTGCCTGGATCGACCGGGGCTCTGTCTGAGTCAACCGGGGCTCTTCCGGCGTCATCCGGGAACGACCGGGGAAGCATCGGCATAAACCCTAGCTTCACCTTGGCTCTGCCTGGATGGTCCGGAGCACGTCCTGGGTGGTTAGTTTGGAATTACCGTAGTGCTGCCGGGGTAAGTGTGACCGCAACAATAATTTCACCCCGGATCGTCCTGGATCAGGCTCTGCCGGGAGTAAGTGAGACCGCAACTTAAGTTCATATGATGAAAGTTTTTTGTTGCACTATACAGTAGTGTCTGAAACTAAATAATGGCAAAGTAATTATCATATCTAGTGAATGATCAAGGAATGAAATCGATGACTTCAACGAAACATCAGCGAACTCCTGTAGGAAGAAAAACGCGATCATGACACTGGTTGAGTGAATGTGAAAAAAAATTAATGTCTCTTTCCAAAAATCCAATTAACAACACACTTAGTCATATATTCACGTTAGTCTCCGTAAGTTCATATTATATAAGATTTGTGTTGCATTTAGTAAACGACAACGTAAAATATGATAAACAAGATCAACAAGGAATTATATCTAGTGAAGGCTCGAATGATTACGAAATGAAATCCATAACATCCGCAAAATTGAGCCCCTATTGATCATGACGATAGCATAGTGAATATGAAAAAAGACGGTTGCACATTTTGCTAATTAAACGTATATATTATTGAAGTCAGACTGGTTTCAATCAAATATTTATCATAATGGCCGAGTCCGTAATTAAATCTGGCATGAGTGCTTTTAGTTATTATTCTTTTAAGAGCAAGAAGAACAAAGGGTTATAATACATTTTTGTTAAACTGCAGTCTCATGGCAAACTGATGTTTTGTCTTATATTCAACTGTATTGCAGTTATTATAAATCACAGCAAAACAGTTGGGAAATCTTCCGGATGATTATGTTTAAACATTCTCCTTTTCTACTTCATATTTTATTTCAAAGCTTTCAAATAATACAGCATTATGGTGTTTTTTTCTTTCGTGAAACTGATGATATGCATTAAATTGATCTAAAATATTGTGGAATATATGAATTTGATTTCATGCATATTTCGACATCAGTCGTACTTGTGACCGATTTCTTTCCTAACGATATCTTGACACATATATCAATGACTATGTATATAAATATGTGTAAACGAAACTCTATAAATTTCGGACAAAAGCATATTCCCCTTGTTCGACTTGAAAAATACGGAACAAGTAAGCTGACGATATCAGTCCAAACTACCTTCTCAATTTCTTTATTACATGCTGATATATCTTTCATTTAGAATGTGAAATGTATTGAACAGTGTTTGGCAAGTGACATCACTAATCCAGAAATAATGTAAAGACAAACAGATATTGAAGATAATTGGTTTGAAAGCAACAAGATCCATTTTCATTAAACACGTATTTTCGGAAATCTTTATACTTTAGCTGTCATTCACTAGTCACTTCCGCCTACAATTTTGTCTCTCTTAAATGTTGCGTTTTGCAAGATCTCTTAACTTTTCATATAACTGATGACGATATTTTTTTCTTTTGAAGGGGCTTGTCAACATTGTACCAAAATTTTTTAATAGAGTAGTATTAAAAGACAGAGACTTGGATGAATTTTGGATTTTCCCAAATCATTACACATTTCTTGCATGCTTAATAAGATCAGAGTTATTATTTTATTAATCTTCTTAGCAGTGTTGAACAGTGTAAAGAGCTTTGATACAATACTATCAAATTAGCCTACATCTCTAATTATGTTATGCTTTTCGATAATTAACTTAGTGGTGACTGGAACATATTAGTGTTATTTTTAATAAGAGTCATAAACACGCGATCATTGTAAGAATTGCTGACCTTTGGTTAACCTGTTCTGAAGTCAAAGGTTTTATGTTATAATTAAAAATCTTGATTATAACTCTAGACTAACCAACCCCTCTACTAATTAGCAAACCTTATATAAACTCGTATAAAGATCATAGGAGCTACTTACCGATACGTGAATGATAGTGATGAAAATGATATTTTATATCAAAAACGTAAACCAATTAAATAAGTATGAATTAATCCTAATAAGATATAACACAGTATTTTAACATTTATTTTGTATTTTTCTCTGTGTGAGCTATTGTAGAGAATCTATTGATTTGTGTATCTTTCTGGACTTTCATGGTCGTTGATACCAGTACTTTCAATGCTGACGACTAAACACAACCTAAGCCGGTGTAACGGGGTGTGGCTAGTTACTTCTGTTCTTATTGCAGTCAAGGGTTCTCCCCTTCACACAATTACTTATGATAGTATGTCTTTATACAGGTAAAACAGAGCATCGTCCTTTACATCAATGTGTTCAGATTATAAGGTTTCCTTTTTGCTGGCATAAATGGAATATAAGATCATATTAATAAAACAGAATAATAATTGTAATTATACTGATAATAATAAAGACGATATTATCATTCTGTATTTTGATCTCATCTAAGATCGAGATAGTCATTTATATATATATTTTTCAGTTTATTTAATTTTATTTGTGTTTATGCAGATATGCTAACAAAACATCTTTATCTCAGTCTCATTTCTAGATATTGTCACGTAAGATTCAAAGACATGTAACAGGTCAGAATATATCAAACATAATCCAGACAAAGTCATAAGTTGATGGATGTTGAAGTTGACAAGAGCAGTCGTATAACATTATAAAAATGTCGTTCCCTGGAACGTCAATATGCTGTCTGAACTTTTTCTACGTAATTTGTATGTTATTGTCACATTCCGTTATTTTTATTTCATTACTTTTATATATACAATGTTTTGATTACCATATATATGTGGCTGTCTGGCATAAAAAAGTTAACAATTTCTTGTCAGCTGGAAGTCTGGGCAAGATAATTAGAAATATAAGACAAACAAACTTTTCAAAATGAATATAATTAATTCTAGTATACAATAAAACCCTTGTCAATCGACTCTAGGTCATATAAACAATTAACCGTTTAAACAGGGCCATAAAACATGTCGAAAATTTTTATAACTAATTATATAAAAGCATGCCGCAGAAATAAAGAGACAAATGTTGAAACAGTTTTTTCAATGCGAATTTGCAATGGAAAATCATATACTCATATGCTGATGCTGTCTGTTTAAAGGTCAGACACTCACATTGATATTTCCATAGACTTACATTATAAGAAATGGTCCCTAATCCTACCTTAAAATTGAGTTTTCATGCTAAAGAGGATTACCCCCCATTTCATTGAAATTTTCGGCTGATCACAGGACTGACATACACTTACTATAAATGCAAATGTCCAAGTCAAAATTATCATAGAGACTCATGAAATATTTCATTTTCTTCAGAAAACAATGTAGAGTTACTTTCAAAATTAGTTTTTATACTTAAAAATACCCCATCTTCATCCAATCACCTCATGTATAAATTGAATCATACGGTTTTCCCTGCACTTTTTCAGCCAATCACTGGCCATGTTACAATGCGATACCCTTACCTTAAAGCACGCACTTGTTTTGGTTTACAAATGATATTCACTTATATTATTATATTAATAATATATGTTTATCTATTAGAAATGTTAAGTAATTGAAAACCTTTGCTTATACACCACTGCAATGATTGTCATGTACTAAACAATAAGTTGGCTCTAAGCAAGATTTTTGACATGCAGTAAAGTACAAAAAACTTAGACGGTTATTCATTACCACTGAAAAAAAAGGAAACTATATTTTACAGTCAACATCTCATGGGAATGTCTTTCGCACGCTATTTTCGAATCAAAAACACGCAATAAGATTAATAACGAGCTCATGACATTCCTGACATATTTTTTGCATATATTCATAAGAGATTTGATTTCAGATCATTTGTGCAACGTCCAATTTGAGATGTATCCCAAGCGCCTCATTTTGTTCAGTAATCTTTTTACTGATGACCAAATCTCAATGGTTTATTGAGGAGCTAAGCCCACATTTATCCATGATTTTCCCACAGAATGATGCATGCTTAATGAGATCATTCAATAATGCTACTGTTAAATTTACGGTTCCGATTGACGCTACAAAGACTGTTTGCAGAGAGAAGACAGAAAACCGAAAGTGTGAAATAACCGTGTACAATTTGATTGCCTTTAATCTTGAGTGGCTGGACTTATTTTGGGCTGCCTTCCGTTAATGTCGCAGTCTCTTGTTGACATTTTCCTATATATTTTTGATCAATCAACAAAGAGATGTTAGATTTCAAAAACTCTAGTGTTTCCATTCACATATCTATCAATTTTGTAAATCAGAAATATCAATATTCCACCTCTTTCTTAATTGTTTAAAATCGCATTTGCAAAGATCATTTTTTCTTAAACCGCATTTACAAACAAACAAAATATCAAAATATTTTAGTAACCTTGAAATAAGTAAAAAATGATTGTGCAAATGATTAGGATATTCGTTTTCGTTGGAGATAGTCCAAAGTTCCAATGGCTGTAAAAATCATCTTTTCCTAACGTAATCATTACCTAAATCGACAGATGCATTATTTTATATGTATAAAAAATTTAAATGGCGTCCCATAAACAGGCTAAGAGTTACAAACAGTGTTAAAAACAAAATTGGTTATTCTCATTTAACAGACATAAAAGCAATTACAAGGCAACGAAATAGCCGTATGGATATTGGAAATAATTGAATTTGGTGAGAGCCATAATGTATATTGAATAAAAAGATATATTCTTCCAGGGTGGTTTCAAAGACTTGTTTTAGATTTTATAATAATCATGTTTCATATCTTACGTAAATATTCAAAAGAGTCTATGTCTATGATTTACTGTTAAGCTTATATAACTTTTTATTGCATTATTATCTTCGTAATGAACTTGTCTTCTTACAAATGAAGATTGAAATACTCATTTATAGATTCGGATTTTTAGAAATCAAGAGGAATTGACTGATATTGCTGGGGGAGATGTTGAAAAATAACCTGATTGGAATATTTTCCTATTTACATATAGTGTCCCACATGCAAAAATATTATTACCAAAGTATGTAAGGAAGGTTTAAAAAAAACTAAATCTAAATCTTATGCTATTTTAAGGTAAATATTATAATTATTCAGAAACGAGAACATTGCAATGCGATCGTTTTCACCCTTATTATGATGGTGACAACTAATTGTACAAATGTGACCAGAGCAAACTAAGATCAGCGTCCGTGTCATCTGATCTCGGACCACACTGTTCGTTGGTATTTCAGTATGTATTTTTTTAAACGATCCCAAAAATGGTTATGTCCAGACTGAAAGATGAACAGGTCAACTGACGATAATAAAAGTGGTATGGGCCAAGTATTATTACAATTTTGTTCTGGAACAAAATACTAATATATATTTATCATATAAATATTCGTTCTGATTCACTTAGAACTATATCAACATTTTTTTAACAACTTTTATAAGAATACCCAAATGGTACATTTTCATTGTTTTTATCCTTATTTAAGCACATTATGGAAGATGTGCCCATTGTAGACCTATCCACTTTAATTCAAAATAAAAAATACAATTATGACCTGTTTTATCCTTACGTATTGCACATGATCATATAAATACCAGGTTCTAGCACACACTATCAGGGACCACATAAAGATATATATTTAACGGCGATACAAACTTAAGTGACGATATAAATATCAGAATATTTTCGGATTCAAATTTTTTAAATCCGAGACAGAAAAACGATTTCAAGTTTGAAATTGCTCCCCCCTTTTTTACTCACCGAAAACCCCCTTTTTCTTTATTATTAAAAATAAGTTTTCTTTTTTGTATCTTAAATTTATAAAAATTCAAATTTTAAAATACATTTATAAAAAAAACATAATTAATTAAATTAAATTAATTCCTTTCAAAATCTTTCCAGATAGAAAACTTTTACTAGTTTTTGTTTTCTAGGTCGCTTAATTTGACTTAGTGAAAACATAAAGTCTTTTTCATTTATAATTTTTTAAATTTCAAAAATTTCATTTGTTTCAAAAATTTTTTGTTTTGTATAAAATTACGTAAAATGGAAGTAGAAGTAAAGAAAATGGGATTACTACTTGTAATATAAACAGATATGTATAATTTACTTTCTTTTGATTTTCTATGCAGCATAAGTAATATTGTTTATGAAAAGGTTATGCACAAAGTTCTCAAAATTCTTAATTTTAAAGGTAATTGCAACATGATTGATTTATAATGTGTTTGTTAATATATTGAAAACTTCTGTAAACTCAGATGACCTTCCTTACAAAAATATGGAGATAACCATATTATGAATAACCAATGATAAAATAATCCAGGCCAAAGCTGTTGTGATATAGTCGTGTGACTACGTCAAGAGAATAAAGCATATATTGTCAATGAACTGTCAACTACCTTGTGGTGATATTTACATCATGACGTAATTGACGTTTCTGAATACCCATAATAAAATAGTTCCTTGACCATAGATAGATAAGGACACGATCGAATTTACGGAAACATCAAACAAAAAAACCTAACGATAGGGAATTAAACAAACCATGATGATATTTAAATTTGTTCCGATTCAAATGAAATGCAATATTAATTATTTCGTAAATGGTTTGAATTGAGGCGTACTTAGATATTTTTTCACTTCACATAGGACATGACAACCTACGCAGAGCAACAACATTTGGTACATAAAAATGGTGGCTTATTTTCTGCTGAAAAGTATTGTTTTGAATATGTTAAAGTTAGTCTTAAAGTTTGCTCAAGGGGAAAAAATTTATTGTTCTTGAAATTGGGTGATTGTTCTTTGGGGCGGCGGGGGGGGGTACTCTGTATACATTCGTGATGATTCCTACATGTATCAATGCCATAACAACTAGTACATTCAGGTGATCAAATTCCCGCGAAATTCGCAACGTACAAAAGACAAATATTGCTTGAACTATTTCAAGTACGACAGCAAAAAGAAACCAGGTTCAATTTAAGAGACAAACGTCTCTGTTACTTCTGTGACTAAATGCCTTTGATAAGTATATTAACGGTTGAATAATGAGGAATAATCCACACATGAGCCGTAGTGATGGACATAATTATTAGGCGTGTGTTATGTTATCAACAATACAAAGCCCCATTTTGTCAATAAACTGTCACCAACCCTATGGTGCTTTTCTCATGACGTTGCGATAGACGCGTCTTCATCTACAGTAACTGTATATCATTTCTAATGAGCTATTGTAAAAAATAGATATATAAATATATATAACTTTAAAGGATATCTGGCGTGGGTTCGATCCCCGGGAGATGCTTTGGTAGTTTAGCGCGGAGGAAGGTAGTCTAGTACTGGTGTAACTCTCCAGGAACGATGGTTAGGAAACTACCCGCCTATATGACTGAAATACTGTTGAGAAAGGCGTAAAATTAAACAAACAAACAAACATTAAAGGATATCTAATGATTTATATATCAAAGCATAGCACAATGTCTACATATAATCCAATCTTTTAATAAAGTTACGTTCGATAAATATGGGATAGAACATTATTTTTATAAGTAATTAACTGATTAATTTGACGAACATTTAATATTTCCAGACCGCAAGTCAGCATAATATGCCAAGCATAACACTAATTTGTAGACATTTTGCATTTTAGATTTGCTATACCTATGTCTATTTTGAAACAATCCAGACTTTGAATTTGCTATTTTGCCTCGTCGTAATGTCTTGTATTGAGCGGTGGATCAAAGACAATCGAATTTTCCGAACAAGTTGAATTACATTACGATTGACAGCAAAACGTCTAATTCTATAGATCAGATCATTGAGGGGTCATAATGTCTAACCTTGAACATATCATTCTTTGTAGAAACAAATTAGAATATATAAAATAATTAATTGAATATGTCTGAAAGTTCGCAGAGAGCAAGGTCATTTGACGCATACATCTTAAATCTGCATGCCTGCAAATGAGCCTAAATATTTCAAGAAAATTAAACTTAAGAAAATTGTACCGAGATTTTAAGGAAAAATAAAAGGATTGAAGAAATAATATACATTTTATGTTCGATAAATTACTGATTTTGCGGTATGTTTACCATATTTCTACTGCGTTACTAATATGTCACGGGTGAGCTTTTATGCCGCAGCTGATAAGCTGGTCTATGAAAACAATATCTTTATAAGTGATGGACATGCATGGGTTCTTTGGAAGGGCATGGGTCCAGGAAATGCTACTTTGCATATTTTCACCTGTTTTAGGATAATTTAAAGGTGTTGTAAGTGCTGTTTACAATGTGTAAATGAAATTAAATTGTCCACGTAATAGTTATAGTACATGAAACGAGTTAGTTACGAGGATATAACACTGGCTGGGGCGACATCAAAGGGATGTGTTTCCTGCTGAAAAATGTCGAGGCCGTTAAGCCGAGACAATTTTTTTTTGCAAGAAAATCCCGAGAATGTCGCCCCACAGCCAAGTGTTATACCCCGTAAAACTAACGAGTTTCATATACTATAACTGTTTTAATCGCAAAATGGCATAATGTTTTCTTTTAAATAAAATGAAGATAAATTAAATAAATAAATAATGTTAGCTACATTACAGTTGCATTCATGAATAAGGCAGTTTTTAAGTTGTGTTTTCGCTGCCTCAAAAAAAGATATACCAAGAGACTTTCAATGTTTGAGCGAATTGTAAACCTGTTACCAATATTGATTCATTTTTAATAAAAGGGCTTTTTTTCAGTGGAAATAATTCATTCAGCGGATGTAAACCTTTTGATTAAATGAGAGTAAATTTCATTTCATTAATTATGCTTTGTCTATATTTTTCATTGGGGTATTTATTTTTTTTTTATTTTATTTTATTGATTCCATTTTTTTGCTCCTGGGTATGTTCGTCAACCACTGCCCCATTGGAGCCTCCTGTGAAAAAAACTGTATTGATATATAAACAGATGCGAAAAAAAAAACTCAACCGATATATAACAATCGAGTTTTTTTCCTATATATGCAAATAACAGTTTTTCCCAAATGCTCATTGAAGTGTACTGAGTAAATGGGCTAGTTAGAACAAAGGAAAAGTTTTCCAAACCATGCGATTAACTTATAATATTGTAGCTAATGAAATACATTTTTTTTTTCAATGAAAATAAGCAGGATTCTGGGAGGTAATTCCCTGTTTTAAATTGGGAAATATGTATACTTTCAAACATTGTTCTCTGTAATAAAACAATATTTTAAAAAAATAAAATTTTTTAATATTTATTTCAATAAAGAGAATTTTTAGCTTACATTTTTTTGTAATATAAAAAAAAAAATTTTTAACCATCTATTTGAAAAAAACAAAAATTTAATTTTTAAAGGTAGTTTAAAATTTGTAAACATTTTGGGAAAATTTTTTTAATTATGAATTTTTTCCTTTTTAACTAAAAAGAAATTTTGTTTTGGGTAGAAAAAACAAAATTGAGACAATTTTGGGGAAAATTTTTTCATACTTTTTAAACATTGAATTGCAAAAATTCCAAATTTTTCCTTTTAACCAAAAAGGGTTAAATTTCAAAAAAAATTTCCCAAAATTTAAACCAAACCCGGGAACAATGATATCATTTAATATTTTGCAACATAATTTAACACTTTTTTTAAATTAATAACATTTCGGGTATACTATTCAAAAAAAATTTTTTCCTTTACGGTCCAATTATGTCAAAAAAAATCGTAAAAAATCCCCATTTTATTTTGTCTTTAAATTGGGGCAGATAAACGCCATTCTACAGTAATGATATTTATTTGGGAAATTTATGACTTTTCTTGCCCAAAGGGTGGGGCCCGCCCAATTTAAAATGACTCTGTCTAGATTACATCTAAAGTTTTTCCTGAAAAATTCGGGTATTTTCCTTTTATATAAAACATTCAATTTTTAAAATTAAATATAATACTTAAGAAAAAATGTTTAACCAAAAATTTTGATTTTAATTTTAATTTTTAAAAGCACAGTATTCTGCTGATTTTTTAAAAACCGTTTTACCCAATTTAAAATTTAAAGAAAAATTTTAAAATTTCACAATTTTTCCCCTTTAGTTAAGATATTTTGTTTTAATTTTTTCTGTAAAAATGAAATAATTGTTTTTCTTATCTTTCAAAAAACCGCCCCGGGGGTTCGAGGGTTAGAGCCCGATGATTTTCTAATTCCATTTTTACCTTTCTGGCGTGGGTTGGGAATCCCCGGGAAAAATGCTTTGGTTTTTTAGCGGGGAAAAAAAGGGGTAGTCTAGAAACTTGGTGAAAACTCCCAGGAAGATGGTTGGGAAACTACCCCCTAAAATAAATAAAATCTTTTGGGGAACGGGCCCGAAAAAAAATAAAACAAACAAAAAAAAAAAATTTAAAATTTAAAGGGGGGAAAAAAAAAGGGTAATTTTAAAGTTTTTTTAAACCCAATCAAATACATTTAAATGAAAATTTAAACACCATAAGGAAATTTCCCCAGTTCTTTGGGACAAAAAAATCCCTTTTTTTCTGAGGGAACCCGAAAGCCCCCACATAATTTCCAAAATAATGCTGTATATCAAAAAACGGTTTTTTGGTTTTAAATTTATTCTGTCATATGTACCGGTAAAATATTTTTTATTTTAAATTTTTTATTTCAAAAAAATAAAGAAATTTTTATTTTACAAAAATGTATCAGACTGAAACAAAAGAAAAAATTTAAAAAATATCCCCCCCCATATCAAAAAAATTTCAAACAATCATATATCTTTTGCTAAAAAAAAATTCCCTTAGGAAATAAAACTTTCAAAAAAAAGAGCAAATTAAAAATGTACAGGTTTGCTTATTTTCCCCGTATTACGACCAGTATATTCCCATTTCTATTTTTAAAAGGGTGACTGTACTTTAAAAAACAAATGAAAATTTTTAAAAAAGGGGGTTTTTTTTAAAAATTTTTTGGGAAAATTTTACTTTAATTTTAATTTTAAATTTGATATTTCGAAACTACTTAGTTTAGTGCAAAAGAAAATTTAGGAAAGGTAAATTTTTTAAAAACCCCCGACAAATACCCTTTTACGAAAAAATATGTTCTATAATTAAAATATCTATTTAACCCATGTATAATTGACTAAAAGGGTAAATTTACTAAAAAAGATTTGAGGGGTTAACCTTTAAAAAGAATAGTTTTTTTAAATAATGCAAAATTTGGGAAATTTAAAAAAATACATTACAAAATCAAGTTGATCTTTCTCTAAAATATTCTAAATTTGAAATATTATATGATATATTTTTTTTTGGGGTCTCCGCCAAAAAAAGCCTTTTGAAAAAGAAAATTTAAATTTAAAATAAATAAAATAATATCAAAAATTTTAAAATTTTTAAATTTTTCAGGTTTAAAAAAAATTGAAAGGGTTTTCCATTCAACACTAAAAAATTTTTTAAGTAAATGCCAAAATTAAAATCTCACATAAAAACAAAATTTAAAACCCAAATTGTGGTAAAGTAAAAAAATGCTAAAAAGTTTTTTAAAATTTTAAAAAGTTTTCAAACCTGTATAATGAAGCTGCTGACAAGTGTTTTTTTTGCGAAAAAAGTTTTTTATTAATACAAAATCATGTAACATGTTTTAAAAAAAATTTTTCATAACGAAATTTGAATATGAAACAATGGTTTTTACTTGAAATTTAAAAAAAAAATTGTTTTTTAAATTTTTTTGGGAGCAAAACTTTATAAAGATGATAAGCCGTTTATATAATCCCAAAGGAAACCGACGTGCCAAAAATGCAAATTTTTTAAGGGGCCCCAATAAAAAGCAAAACGGTGATAAAAATTTTTCAAGTTTTAAATTTTTTTGGGGTTTCGGAATTTTTTTGCAAAAAAGAAAGTTTTTAAAACCCTTTTTTTGGAAAAATTTAAATTTGGAAAAAAACAAAAAAAAAAGTTTTTTTTTTGTTTTTAAAAATTAAAAAAAAAATATTCCCCAGGAAAACACCAAACAAAAATTTTAAAATTCGTAAACATTGGGTCAGGGCTAGTGGCGTCATTTTTAAAAAAAAGAAAAAAAATTAAAAAGAAGAATAAATTTAAAGGGAAAAAAATTTAAAAAAAATTGTTGAAAAAGATTTGGTGCTTTTTTAAAACTTATCCCTTTTTTGACAAAATAAGCAAAATGGCTTTAAAAAAATAAATTTTTTTTAAAAGAAGAAATTTGTCTCTTACATTAACCTGAAATTTTGGTTTTTTCCTTTTCCTTTTTTTTTGTCGAAATTTAAAAATTTTTTGGAAAAAAAATTTATTTAAAGTATTGTAGATGTGTGAACTGTGGGTTTTAAAAGATTGGGCGATTTAAAGCCCTTTTAAAAAAAAAAACAACAACGTTGTAAAAATAGAATAACCTGGACGGAACGCCCCTTTACTCCCCAATTTGTAAAACAAAAGTCCCAAAGAAAAAAAAACAGTTTGCAAAATTTTTCCCAAATAAACACCAAAAAATTTAAAAATTTTTTGTTAAAAAAACGCCTTTCAGCAGCAAAAAAATTTTTTTTCCGTAGATCAAAAGAAGTGGAAAAAAAATTAAAATTGCCCCAATTTTAATACATTTAAAAAATTAACAATTTTACGTTGCAAAATCTTTGACTCGAAAAATTTTTAAGGGAGGGATCCCTGGTTTAATTCTCTGCGAAGTTATCCCATTGGAAAGTTTCCGTAAAAAAGGGGTAGAAAAGTAGTTTTTTAAGGGCAAAATAAAAACATCAAATTTCATAATGATGCCAAAAAATCCCCCAAAGGGAGTTTTTTAAAAGTTAATTGACAATATATGTTTTTTTCCCTTTTAAAGTAGTCAACGAGCCTCAAACAAACCCGGGTTCAGTCTGGGTTATTTTATCATTGGCTAACAAAATGTTTTGTATCTTTTGTTTATTTTTTTAAAGGGAAGACAAATTTATTTTTAAAAAACGTTAAACAAATAAAAAAAATTTGCCTTTTTTAAAAATTCGATTTGATTTTAATTTTTTAAAGGGTGTTATATTTTCCCAAACCCTAAAAAACAATAATGAATTTTTGCTTTTTAACAATGCCCAAAAAAGAGCCCCCGTATAAAAAAAACAAGCTCCCACAAAAAGGGTTTGATTTAAAAAAATGTCATATTTTACTCATAGTTGAAAGGCCCCCAAATTTGGGCCCGGGGTCCTTTTTTTTTTTAAAATTTTTTGATAAAACAACAATAATTTCTTTAAAATAAGAAAAATCATAAGAAACAGTTTTAATCAAAAAATTTTTGGTGAAATTAGCAAAACCCTTTTTAAACCCAGAAATTAAAAAAAAAATATGGGTGAAATTATTTTTTTCAGTTTACAAAAATTTGGGGTCAAAAGTTGGTTTTCTTTAAAAAACGAAAAATTTTTTAAATTTTTTAAGAATCGGTTTTAAATTTAAAGAAAAAATCCCCCGAGCAAATTTTTTAAAAGATTGGCCCGTCCCAAAGAACCCTAAATTTAAAATAGATTGGGAAAAAAATTTAATCTTTCTTTTGGCTGAAAAAATTATATACCCGATACGAAACTCTTTTTTAACCCCAATCCAGTTATGGGTTTTATTTAAAAATTTATTCAAAATTAGCAAAAAATTTGTAAATAAAAAAAAAAACATCATGATCTTTTAAAAAAGTGTAAATACAAAAATTTAATTTAAAAAAATTTTTTTGTTTTTTTTCCCCCCATTTTTTAAAAGAGAAGAAATATTTTTTTTTTAAAAATGAAATTTTAAATTGACTCTTAAAAAAAATTTAATTTTTTTATTTAAATGTATTAAAATTTTTTAAATTTTTCAACAAAAATAAAAACAGAAAGAAAAATCAAAACAAATAAAAGTATTTAAAAACCCTTAACAAGTTTTTATTTTAAAGCAGAATAAATTTTAAAAAAGAAAATTTTAATGTTTTTTTTCAAATTGGTATAAATTTGGGATTATTTCTTATTTTTTAAATTTTTTAAAAGGCCACTGATAAAAATTAAAAAATAAAACATTTTGGGCCCTCATTTTTGTTTTTTTTAAAATGTTACTATGAAAAAAAAAAATTCCCAAAAAACCCATTTCAAAAAGACAAAAAAATCAATAAAAAATTTTAGAAATGCCCTCAGTAAAAGCTTAATTCCTTTTTAAAAAAAGGGATGGGAAATTATTAGTTTTATATTGTATCATCAGCATATTTTATTATCAGTTATTAGTCAGTCACCATTATATTATAAAAGCCAATCGTTTTAAATATATTGCTTCATAAACTCCTCTTGGCAGCGCAAAAAATGAGTATACGGACACTTTAAGTTAGAGAAAAGTTAAACGCTGCTACCAAACTTATTACTTATACGTGTCATTCAATCATATAAAGAACGCCTTGTAAACTCAATAAATGACATTACGTCAAACGCTGGTACTTTCCTTAACAGGAATGACAAAAAGGCTGGGAAAGTATATTAACAATTGATTGAATAATCCAAACATGAACTGTAGTGATAAACAAATTATGAGGCATGTGTTACATTATTAACAGTACAAAGCCCATTTTTGTCAGTGAACTGCCATCAACCCTGTAGTGGTTTCTGTTGTTTTTTTTTGACGTGACGAAAGACGTGTTACTGTTTATCATTTCATAAGATGTCGTTGTTATGTCATTGTAAACAATTTGTAAAGAATTCTATTCCAATCATTTGATAAACTTTGATACATGAGTGATTTTATTCACAAATTTACAACTGGTATATTTAAAAAAAACATTTAAGACCACAAGAAAGCATTATAGCACTTACATAGTAGACACTATAAATGTGTTGTTTCTATGTCTATTATGAAACAATCCAGACTTTAAGCTTGCTTTTTTGCCTCATAGTATTGTGTCGTATTGAGCAGTGGATCAAAGACAATCAAATCTTCCAAACAAGATGAATTACATTACGATTGACAGTGAAGTGTCTAATTATATAGATAAGATCAATGACGGAAAATCATATCTAACCTTGTACATATCATTTGTTGTACAAACAATTTTTATTTCTGAAATTATTAAATGCATACTTCTGAAAAGATCGTATAGAGCATAGTCGTGTAAAAACAATTTATTACTAATTCTTGATAATATATATTATAGGAATGTTTTTTGTCTAGTGGTTTAAGCCACACACTGTTTTACTCACACATACTATGTATAACTTATGATACAGTAATCAGACCAAAGACGTTGTGATAGACAACATTATTAGGTTCGGTGTGACTACGTCAACAGAATAAAGCATATATTGTCAATGAACTGTCAAAGACCTTATGGTGATATTTACGTCATGATGTTAACTGATGTTTCTAAAGGCTCAGATTATTTGCTCTTTGAAAGATAAGTAAACAATCATTTTTACAGAATGACCAGACAGAAATTTTAAACTAAAGGGAATCAAATCACGATGCTAATATATTGCAGTGCATTTAAAACTTCCCATTTGATGAATTAAAATGTGTCATCATAAACTATGTGATAAGAATTGATCACTTTACGTAGTAGAGTGCAATTCCACTCCTTCTCAAGATTTTTCTACAAAGCAATACCCTATGTGTAACAAGAAATTTGGTCGCTACTGAAAGGTGTTGCTTATAAACAACTTTTTACATGTTTTATGACTTCGTATGAAAAGAAATATCAAGAAATATTATAGCAAAACATGTTTAAAATCATCATCATCATACCTGTGCTTTCCAGTCGATAGAAAACTTCATGGCAAGAAATAAAATCATTTTTCAACAGATATTAAATCACGTTTTCTTTCAAAATGTTGCTTTATCTAAAAGAAGTTCAGGAAATCTGCAGACATAATCTATACAGAGTCACAATTGGAAGTACACGCGTGTTGACAAGACATGTCTAGTAACGCCAAGTAAATATCATTACTGTAGAATGTCGATATGATATCTGCACATAATTGACACGTAACATATTTTTTGTATTACTTTTTATCCGACTTATTTCGATATAATTGGACCGTAAAGGTTTAAGAATGGTATACACGGAATGCTATTTCCTAACAATAATGTTGCGAGTTAAACTGTCTTAAGTTGAATTTAATTCTGAAACAACATAGCTAAAAAGTAAAATAAGAATTCATGCAAGTCAGTATAACTAAGTATGAAAAGATTACTGGCATATGATCGTCATTTACAGTTTGAGTGCCATAATCAGTCACTTTCATTTAACAATGAAAACATTGATATAAAAAAAACACAATGCAATATATTTTACATTTTTTAAATCACATCCCGTGAGAATTACAAGTTACTCGAAGCAAATTGTGTACTTGTCCTATACTGGGTAAGAGCATTTATTCTGTATACACATGTGTAAGATGTCAATTCTTCTCATTGAAATATAAATTTAAAATCATTTAATTATTCAAATATATTTATATTACAGAAAACATCAAAATATCAAAAGTATACATATTGCACATTTAATGTTTTTAATGTATGTGCTTCAAATGACCTTACTCTTCGCGAATTTTCAGAGATCCTGTTTCTACAAAGACAGTTATATTCAAAGTTAGACATGATGCTCTATCATTTATCTGATCACTTGGCTGTCTATTGTAATGCAATTCGAAGTGTTCGGAAGATTTTATTGTCTTTGCTCCGCTTCTTAATACGAGAAAATAAGGCGAGTCAATTAGCAAGTTCTGGATATTTTCAAAATAGACATAGGCATAACGTATCAAAAATGCAAACTGTATGCCAAACTGCAAAGGAAGACATCAGGTTCCCGTCTGTGTATTATTTTAAGTGGGAACCTCAAAAGAACCAGCGATTTTTCGTAAGCCAGCTTGAACGCTTCTCATATGTAAGAATACAACGTCCATACGAGATTCGAAACCAAATGGTTCCGAAGCAAATGGTTTGAAGTCAACGACCTTAACAACCCAGTCAATGATACCCCTACCCCTAATATAATATATTGTAATATTATATAGTCACCACATATCAATATAATGGTCAATCAGAAACTATTTGCAAACTCATGAGAAAAACAACATACGGTTGATGACAGTTCATCGACAAAAGGGGCTTTGTGCTGTTGATAATATAACACACGCCTAATAATTCTGTCAATCACAAAGGCTCATATTTTGATTATACTATCTATGGTTAAAATAATGTCCTAAAGCATTGTCATTCCTGTGAACCATAGTAGTTATGTTTGTCAAAGTTTCTTATACATGTATTAATATGTTCGGTACATATATTCACAAAGAGGTGTTTCAATACTTTGAACATCGCAGTTCTAAATAGAGCACGCATGTTGCTATAAATAGACAACTTTACTTATTGTAAATGCATTCTGCTATTATATAGCAAGAGGTAATGTAACGTGTCAGTCAGCTAAATAATTATTAGTCTTAGTCAACGTCATTTTCCTTTCGTTTGTTTCTTTTTAACAACTTGTAATGTATGATTTCTTTCTGACTTTTGAATAAGAATAATGAAACAATTATCATTATATAACATAAACTACAAAGCTTCAAATTTCCAGCAATATGAGTTAACCATTATCCTGTGCCTGCCTTTTGTTATATAACTATTAACAATACAAATGTTATATACATTTTTATTATCAGTCACCTTTCTGATAAAGAGTTGGTTAACATGGGCCGACATTATTCTCATATAATCAGACAGCTTAGAGAGATTTATCATCAATGTGTATAGTTACAAGTTTTGCTAGATCGTAATGACTTTTTTTTTTATTTTATTATTACGCATGTTTAATGAATCTGTAACAACGACCGTGGCTTAAACCACTTGACAAAATCATTTTTACTTATATTATCAGTCAGATATGAACAAGAAATAAATTGTCTTAATACAACCATGCTCTCGCGATTTTTTAAGAAGTACTCATTTCATAAATAAAATTTGTTTATACAACAAATGATATGTACAAGGTTAAACATTATGGCCTGCCATTGATCTGATCTATAGAATTAGACATTCTACTGTCAATGGTAATGTAATTCAACCTGTTCAGAAGATTTAATTGTCTTTGATCCAATGCTCAATACGAGACAATATGACGAGTCAAAGTAGCAAACTAAAGGTCTGGATTATAGGAACAACAAATATAAAATGCCAACCATTTTACTTTTTTGTAAGGCATATAATGTTTTCTTGCGGTCTTATATGTAAAGTATGCAAGTTAAATATTTATGAATTAAGTCACTCAAGATTTATCAAAAGACTGGATTATACATGTATGGTGACATTTGCCTTGATATTAAAAAACCAACATATATTTTTTTTATAAATTGTTTGCAATAAAAAAGAAACGACATATTACTTACAAAATAGTCAGTCTGTTATGATATACAGTAATGCGTCTTTCGCAACATCATAAGAAAATCTGAAAACCATTACAGGGTTGATGACAGTTCACTGACAACAAGGGGGCTTTGTACTGTTGATAATAATTTGTTTATCACTAAGGTTCAAGTCTGAATTATTTAATTTCTTGGTAATATAGTTCCCTATGGTTTTTTGTCATTCCTGTTAAGAACAGTAATTATGTTTGTAACAGTTTTTTTTCAACACAAGGGGTCAATACCACCTCACCTCTTGGAGCTAAGAGAAGCATAAGCTCAAGTTATTCAATTCCCCATTTGAACGCAGGATGTTATTTAGGTAACTAGGAGTAATTTTGCTAAATGCGAGAAAATGAAAAAATATTACTAGCAACGGATAACCATTCTCTCAAATAAAAAAAATTAATTAATATAATAATTCTTACACAAATAAATCCAATTCTTCAATCAAACTTTTGATGTCTTGTATTACATTTTATCTGTTCTATGATATATTTTTTTAACTATTTACCTTATTCAAACACTTAGTTTTACTGGCACAAAAACAGCAACCAAGAAAAGGAATTTACTTTTAGATTCAATTTAATAATCATCTTTAAAACAAACTATTTCGTTCTGAATTATATAAGCAACAAATAAGAAAGACGTTTCATCAATATTTAGAGTCACAAGTTTTGAAAGGTCATTTCTATTTTTTCCCTTTTCTACTTTTATATCGTTCAAAGTGAAATGAATCTTCGTCAGAGCGAAAGGGATTGTTGCTAAAACAAACACTTTAGTATGTGTATACATTTCGTCAGCACAAAAGAAGTTATAAGTAGTCTTCAATATATTCTATATTACAACATCTTTTTAACAAATTGCTCAGGAGTCTTTATTAATGAAACACGATTCTTTACAATTAAAACATCGTTGCCTTGTAAAGCAAAACCCATTGACTTAAGGTTGTCACTCAATAAAATAGATGGTCAGTAATATATTTCAATATCTAGGAAGTGTGCTAAGTAGTCATTTCCTATCACAAGGAATGTGTTTTCATAGCTCTGATGATAATTGTGCGTGTGTTAAGAGATAATTATTTGATAAAAGTTATCAATGAAATAATATTACCACTAGGCTTCCAGCCATCATGACAATATGAGCATGTCATTGAATTTTGCCTAGAATTGAGTTCACTTTGCTATGTTTGTATTTTATTTATTTTTTTTTTGTTTGGGGGAGGGTCAGGGGGATATAGGGTGTTTATTGTTTTTAAATAAAGCACATTGACAGTTTACTTATTTGTTGTCAGTATTAAAAGACATTCATTCATCAGTGTTTAGATTGCCATAAGAAAGAACATTAGAAGGGCTTAAATGACTTCGCATTGATTGAAAATTCAAAATGAAGACTTTAGAATAAAGCATTAACCATTAAGAGATAATACAACAGAATTATCTGATTTTAGTTTGAAATCAAATGCACGAATTCTCTAGACTCATCCGTAGATTGCATATTCAGGATTAGATAGGACAAGTGAGAATTCGGCACAATTAGTCTTTTTTTACAAACGAGGCTGCTTTTGAAAGTTTTAAGCAATATAACTATGGAAAAGTCTTCCAAAGACACGTGTTCGTAGAATAATTTACAAAACATATTCAATGAAACGCCAATGCATTGGGTGTTACCCTGTATGGTTGGAAATATTGGGTTTTGAAACTAAAATCTCGTTTTACAAAATGATAATTAATAAGATACGATGTTTATAATGAAATATTTGTGCTTGACAAATTATTCAAGAACTCAGCCCAACAAAAAAGTTGTGTCATTAATATATGTACAAAAACAAGTTAGTGATTAATTACTCACAACTGATTTATAAAAGGACCAACTTGTAGCTATATTGATAAAATAAATCATTGATAAAATTAATTAAGAGAAAACATACATTCCTAGATGTCATTAAGAAGAAATAAATGGGTATAAAAACTATTTCAATAAAAAAATCACGTACAATCCAGCAACTTCTTACGCAAAATCTCTTCCGCTACCATGTAGAAAAATCTGTTGTTTTTTTTATTATGTTACTAAGTGTTGTGTCAGACAGCTGTGATTGTAACATATTGCATATGTGTTGTTTTTGTCCTAAAAATTTGTTCATTTTTACACTTTGAATTTTATCCGGAACATAACTCTAAAACTATGAGGGTTATCAACATGAAACTTTGTGTTAGATAGATCTCATTTGGTAGAAGTGCAGTGCAAAGGAACCATAACTCTATCTTGGTTGATTTTTGAGTTATTGCCCTTTGTTTATTTTTAAACTTGAACCATGTCCGGGACATAACTTTGAAACCATAAGAGGTATCAACATGAAACTCTGAAGGTAGATTGATCTCATTAAATAGAAACGCAGTGCAAAAGAACCTTCACTCTGTCTTGCTTTATATTTTTAGATATTGCCCTTTGTTCATTTTTACACTTTGAACTTTGTCTTTGACATAGCTCTGTCACTTCAAGAGGTATACTTTCCTGTGTCCAAAACATGTTCAGGGAGCATCACCAGGTTCAACCGGTTCTTGTTTATGTTTGTTAAAGAAATTTTGAAAAGTGCATCATTTGTCATTTCCAATTTCTGGATTCGTCTATTTGCATAATATGTTTAGCTTTAATGGCCGCTTTCCTTGTGTGATTTTTGTTCTCATATTTTCAGAATCAGATAATGTCTTAGTAATACACAATCGATAATAACATCTTAATATTTGGTACAAGTAATTTTTTATATACGGCCATTAAAGTTCTCAAAACGTTTACAGTGTATTTATTAAAATTTCTTTATTTTTGATGTTTTGATACAGTTGTATACTAAAATGAAAATAAAATATTTACTTGCCAAATAGTTTAGCCATCAATTGCTTGTTTTGCATTTTGGCATTTAGTCCCAGTTATATTAATTTAGTACTTTGTATGGAAGATATTACACCCCTTTGTTTGCATTTTGCTACTTTCATGGCAAATTATTTTACATTCGGCGCTACTTTTCTTCAAGTGAATCTCGCAATAATCCCAGTAGGTAAAATAAAAGATATGTTTGGCCTTTAAAGATGTAATCTGTTTATTATTGAGGATATGTGTGAAAATAGTTTCATAGTTTCTCCGTAGGTCCGACTCCGATAAATTATTGTTGTTTATTTTTTACTAACGTCCCCACGTTAAATGTATGATGTAGTGAATTGGTCTATAATGGAATGTCAGTAATACAATAAATAATTTAGTTTATAGTATTTAGTATCAATCATAACAACAAACCACGAAAGAATTATCCATCATGGAAGTTGTTGGCAAGTGTGAGTTGCCTGTTCATGAATTAAAAATATTTATATAACAGATACTAAAGTGTTCTACTATATCAAAATATACTTATTTATCATAAAAAAGTTTATACTAAATCACTTAGCATTGTATCATCATCTTTTCTTTTAAAGCACTAAGAATATCCAAATAGAAATATTTCTATAGCTTTCATTAATATTTAAAGTACTTATGGAAAAAGTGCCAATTGTAGGCCAATTCACTTTAATGTAGGTGAATTCACTATAATATCTGATTTGTTTTAAACACCAACTTCAGCTTATAATAATTATTTAAACTGTTTACACTAATCGTAATTCGTACTATAAAAGTACTTGTTGACATGTCTAAGTTTTTGTCCTAGGATGAAATGATATTTATTTCTACAAAAAATTAAATTGTCTACAGACAATGCCACGAGTATTGTAAGCCGCAGAGACCTGAAGCATAGACATTTTTTTCTTGACACGCTTGTCTGTGTATCTAGCTTGGGAAATCTGCATTAAGCCAATTTTCACGCGAGCGTTCCGTTCTACTCTGCCAATGTACGGTAATAAAGTTGTCGTCTGATGAATGTCATATAAAAATACTAAAGCAAAAAATACTTCACCGCCTTAATTCCACTTTGAAGACATTTCATTTACAAATTCCAGCAAGACAAATTAAGACAAATATTATCAGAATTGTTATAAGAATGAATATCGGAAAAAAATTATCCCTCGGAAGCATTAAAATCAGCAAAAATAAATGAAAATTGCCGACCCGGTTTGATTGAGTCAATGAAAAAAGTGCAACATCCCTCACGCCCCCTAGTACCGGATTGAGCGGTAATCAATTTTCAACACTTTAGATTGCTGAAATCAATGATCCCGAAAGACCAGAAAAATATATCGAGGTTCATAGTCAATGAAGCATGATGTAAAAAGTATTTTTATTAATTCTTAACAAGTTATTCGCATCAAGTCGCAACTCTATTCATTGTACTACTTGACAGTCCAATATATTTCCATATTGGACACCGTGCACTATAGTAATAAATATATCTTAATATATTGGCCAGTTAAGTTCATAATTCTTTAAACCTGTCTATGTATAAAGTTTAATAATGACAGACAACACCAGGTATTTCGTCAAATAAAATGTGTCTAGACGCTTGTGGTTTTCTTTAATTATCCTGAACTTTACGAGGCTGACACAAAATGTAATTACACACATTATTTTTATGCAATTATTCTGTATAAATGAAATTACTAATGGGCATTCAGACAAAGGGGAAAGAAATATTATACTTCCTGTTGCTGTGGAATAGGTGAAATAACGTTTTATTTAACTTACCACATATATATTTCTTAAAATACTTCCATCCTACTTAAGGGCTATCATTTTGTTATATGTGTTTTTATTGTGACAAGGACACTGGTGATTGAGGTCGGCGACTTCAAACAACTTGTCCTCTGGTGCTCTGGGTTCAAAAACTTCCAGAAATGGTATTTCATGTGAGTAAGTTATCCAGCTAGCTTAAGAAAGGTCGGTTGTTTAATTCTCGACAGGGTCTTTTCATTTTTGTTATAATTGTTTTTTAATTTTCGCCCTTTTCTTGATCACTTACATGATTTGCGTATAGCAAATATTACGGAGTTGTACCGAGACATGTTTAATTGTAGTGAGCGCGTTCCAGACCATCCTATTTTAAAAGACCCTGCTCTCGACAAACGACATTAAAAGTTACAAGTTAAAAGTTAAACCTCTTAATTAACTAGTTAGTTATCAGGTTATCTGGTGGCAGAAATATGCCACCATAGAAATCGACATCTGACTTTTATTTTTTATAACTTTTTTATGGAGCCAGTCGTATATATATAACAATTAATTAATATGTGAGTTATCAAGAAAAGGAAACGAAATGTTTTGCTTATAGTTGTTATGAAACAGGCAGTGCATTTATTTATTTTCTATAGATTGATTGATTGATTATTGATTGATTGATTTATCTTTTTATTCATTGATTTAAAAAGCCAAAACAAAATGGCAAACTAAGTGTATTTGAGATAAATAAAACATATATTTTTTGACTTCAGAAGACTTTGTTTACGAGTTACAAGTTTGGATATGACTTAACATTTACAACTATTCAGGCTAAAATAAAAAACAAAAAAATATCAATCGTACTCGATCTTTTTAAATTTCTGTTTAAGGGCAAATCAAAACGAAACAAGCGAGTTGTTAAACACTTTGTTCACTAACTTTCTATTTGAAAAATGATTCTGTCAATTAGCAGGAATACTTCATGTAAAAATGTAAGAATGCAATCAAGGAGTTTGTTGATTTTGAATATTTCAGTTCAATTTGCATGAGTAATCATTATGATATTGATCATTATGATTTTGATTAATTTGATATTGATTATTCTTATATTGATTATAATGATATTTATTATTTTGATATTGATCATTATGATTTTGATTATTATGATATTGATCATTATGATTTTGAATATTATGATATTGATCATTATGATATTGAATATTATGATATTGATCATTATGATTTTGATTATTATGATATTGATCATTATGATTTTGAATATTATGATATTGATCATTATGATTTTGATTATTATGATTTTGATTATTATGATATTGATCATTATGATTTTGAATATTATGATATTGATCATTATGATTTTGATTATTATGATTTTGATTATTATAATATTGATCATTTTGATATTGATTATTTTGATGTTGCTTTTTTTTATTTCGATATATATTTTAAAGTATGTTTAACTTAATTTGCATTGATATAAGGTTTAATTTGTGATAAAGGTAGACAAAACGATGCTTCCCTTGTAAAAAATACTTCGTCTCAAATTCAACATAAAAGGGTCCTTGACAGAACTTTTATATACAAGTATACAAATATTTATCAACATACGTAAAGAGATATTTTATGTGTGTAACATAATGAATATTATGCATGGGCTTCGATCATTTCTCATTTAGCCATGGTCGTGCCCAACAATTTTATACGATTTTTGAACGATTTTTTTTAAAACTGTATCCTTCGTTATGCTCTCGAAAGATGTCCCTTTTCCAAGATTGAGATTTTTTACTGATGATATTAAAATTGCTGAATGCTTTGTCTTCCTAAATGAACGCTTTGGTAAGTGTTTTTACAGATTCCTTACGGAAAGCTGATTTCCTGATGGATTCTCACGTACATTTGTGATAAGTATATAATGATTGACAGCGTATTTCGGGGAATCTAGTTGATAGCGAGTTGAAATGATTTACTTCATATCAAATTTAACTAGGAAAGTATTTTTTTCAATTTATAAAGGTTAGATCCAATAAACTTTCAATAGTCTTTCACTTTTCTCTTTGAGGGGTTGCCTTAAAGGATGGGGCATCAGAACTGCAGCCATCGCAAGAGGCGACTAAATGGGTTCGAATAACTTGAGTACATGCATCACTAAGCTCAAGCAGGTGAGGTGGTTTTGACACTTGGTGTTGCTTTAAATTTGGAACACCCGATGATAGCCAAAATCACCTTTCCTGTTTCGGCGATATATGACCTAAATAATGTTGGTGCGCCGTAAAAAACCAACTAAACAAACAAAAACTTTCGTGTCAACATAATGCTGTAAATGTCAATTCTTACAATTCTAAATCAAATGCTTTTTAAATTTGAATTTCAATGAGAAGAATTGATAGCTTACACATTTGTATATAGAAAAGGAAATTTTAACCATCTATTTGACAAAACAACAATTTAATTCTCACCTGCGATTTAAAATTTGTAAAGATGTTGCAATGTTTTTATATCAATGTTTTCTTTGTTAACTGAAAGTAATTGATTTTGTCAGTAAAACTAATGACGATAATATGTCGGTATTTTTTCATACTTAATTACATTGAATTGCAAGAATTCTAATTCCTTTTAACCAACAATGTTGATTCTGGGGAACATTCCACTCACAAGGCAGGATAGTGATAACAATTATATCAGATATATTTTTGCAACATAGTTAACACTTTGTTATTACATAACATTTCATGTATACTATTCTATATAAACTCTTAATGGTCTAATTATGTCAAAATAATCGTACAATCACATGTTATGTGTCAATTATGTGCAGATACTATACTGCCATTCTACAGTAATGATATTTACTTGGCAATATAAGACATTTCTTGTCAACACGTGTGTCCGTCAATTATGACTCTGTCTAGATTACATCTAAAGAATTTCTGAAAAATTTCTGTACTTCTTTTAGATAACACATTCAATGTTACGACTTAATATAATATCTATAGAAAGATGATAACCATATTTTGATATTAAGTTTAATTTGAAAGCACAGGTATTCTGCTGATTATCTATCCGTTTTAGCATTAAATTTTAAGACATGTAAATTTCACAAGTATTCCTTTTAGTTAAAATATCTGACTAATATTGCTAAAAAATGATTGTTTTCTTATCTATCTTATCTTTCAAAGGGCAAGAAACGTATTCTGTGTATTCTTGATGTAAGTATCACCATTAGTTCAATGACAATATATACTCTGTATTGTTGACGTAGTCACATACGTCTTATGATGTTGTCACAATCACAATGGCTTTGGTCTAGATTATTCTGTCTTAGCTATACATACCGGTAATAATTATGGTTTCACTTCATTTTTATTTTTTTTGTAGGGAAGAAAAATCTTATTTTACAGAAAGTATCAGACTAAAAGCATGAACAAAAATGATTAAGAAGAATGTGGAAACAAGTGCTAAAATATCCATCCCCATGTCAAAAATTTCATACAATCTTTTATTTCATGCTTTCCAGTGTTTTATTGTAATATATCTGATGATTATATTCTGATAAACCACTAGTGAAATTTATAAAATATAATTTTCACTGTAGCCGGACTATATCTGAATGGGGATGAAAAGAAAAACATAACTGAATGGAATAACAGGCAGAAATAAATGCCGACATACGTAAATTTTGCTTCTTTAGGAAATGAAAGTCGATGTCACCATACATTATGTTAAAAATGTAACAAAATTAGAGAAATTTAACAGAACTATATTTCAAAATTGTCGATGTGACGTCATGATGTGATGACGTCACAAAGGAGAATGCGCGACGTTACGCGGCAAAATCAGTAAAAATTACTTAAAATCACTTAAAACGCATGAAATAAAAAGAAAATTTATTTGTTTTACATATAAGATTGAAATATATTTCATTCGTGATCACCAGCTATTATATTTTCACTCGTGGCTACGCCACTCGTGAAAATATTGCATCTGGTGTTCACTCAGTGAAATTATATTTCAATCTTACATGCAAAACAAACAAATGTCCTCTATATATCGCTTGCTCAAAATCTTATCAAACTTTCACAAATAGAGCAAACTATAAAATGTATATGATTGTTTGCTTATTTTCGAATAACGAGCGATATTCCTATTTTTAGTTTAAGTGTACTGTACTTCTTTAATACAAAAAGATTCTCAAAAAGGAATGATTATGACAATATTTTAATATTCGAAAATTACTTTATATTACGTTTCATAATATTAATTATTTTGAAAGTGACTATACATCGTGCAATGGTGATTTTTTAACACCGACAGAATTGTCATTACGATAAATATGTTCGATAATTATAATATCTGGTAAACGTTTACTAATTGATTCGAATATCATGTCCAATAGGAAGTTGTTACAGTGGTTATTTGTATTTGTAAAATATATTACTAATCATGTTGAAATTCTAAAGTGTATATAACATTGTATATGATATTTTGTCTCCTTCATAAAAAGTCCATTTGGAAAAAGTATATTCACTTAGATGAAATATACCGCCTCCGTGGTCGAGGGGTTAGAGTCGATGACTTCTAATCCAGTTACCTCTCTGGCGTGGGTTCGATCCCCGGGAGATGCTTTGGTAGTTTAGCGCGGAGGAAGGTAGTCTAGTACTGGTGTAACTCTCTAGGAACGATGGTTAGGAAACTACCCGCCTATATGACTGAAATACTGTTGGGAAAAGGCGTAAAATGAAACAAACAAACAAACAGATGAAATATATCACAATTTTAAATCTGCAATTTTCAGTGTTTATAAAAATCAAAATGCTCATTCAACACTCTTTAATTTTTAAGTAAAGGCCATAATTTAGATATTACATTATTTATACACTCAGGAGAATACAACCTACAGTTGAGAAAAAATGCTAAATGCTTTTTTCAAAGTTTAAGAAGTTGCAAACTGTATAACCGAAGCTGCTAAACAAGTGTTTAATGCGAACAAGTCTTTATTAATACAAAATCATATAACATGTTAAATGATCTTCATAATGAATTTCGAATATGACACAAGTGGTGTTCCTTGATTAGAAAAAGAAATTGTTTCATTCTTTTGGCAGCAGACTTGTATAAAGATAACATAAGCGTTTATATAATCCAATGAAAATCGACATAACAAACTGCAGTTTGAGAGGGGCCGCAATGAAAATGCATCGGTGATATAATGTTCACGTTTTATTACATTGTGTTCCAAATTTATCGCTTTAAAGACGTTGACCCTTGATAAAACAATTGAATCAAATAAGTTTAAGTGTAACATTAAATAAAATATTCCCTAGGAATCACCAATAAATTCAAATTACTGATTGAAATTGATCAGTCTAGTGGCGTCATTGTAAATAGAGTGATTTACAAGAGAATATATGGAAGGGAATATATCAGAAATTGTTGAACGAAAGGTGCTTGTAAAACTTATCTAATTGCACAAAGTAATGCAATGGCTATTTTTTTTGTAAAAGTAAGACATTTGTCTTTTAAATTGAACCTGATTTCGGTTTTTTGCTTGTCTTTTTCATGTCGTAATTGAAATTGTGGAAAAAAAAAGATTTCTAGTTAACGTACCGTAGATCGTGGGAACTGTGTTCCAATGATTGTACGATTTTATGGCATTGATAAGAATCATCACAGTTGTATATAGTATAACCTCGACAGAACGCCCTCACTCCCTATAGAAAAACAATCGTCAATGGTAAGAACAGTAGCATATCTTCCCAAAGTAAACATTCCAAATAAATTTAAATTTTATCTTAAGAAACGCCTTTCAGCAGCAACCGAAATATTTGTTTCCCGTAGATACACGAAGTGAAAAATAGCTTAAATTGCCTCAAATCAATACAGTTACAAACAATTTGAAGTTGCAAGTCATGTGACTCGAAACATTTTTAAGTAGCATCATGGTTTAATTCTCTGTCGTTAAGTTATCTGTTGGATGTTTCCGTCAATTTAATTGTGGTCTTATTTATTAAAGGGCAAGAAAGTATTTATTACGGGCATATAGAAACATCAATTACATAATGATGCAAATATCACCATAAGGTAGTTGACAGTGAATTGGCAATATATGTTTTATTCTGTTGACGTAGTCACACGAGCCTAATCACAACGGCTTAAGTCTGGATTATTCTATCATTGGCTAACATAATGTTGTGTATCTTTTGTCATTTCTTTAAGGAAGACAAATTTATTTTGCAGACGTTATCAATATATAATTTGCTTTAATTCTAAAAAGTTCGATTTTGATTTTATTTCAACGCTGCTAATATTTTCTACCATCATACAATAATGAATTTATGTCTTTCTACACTGCTAAATGTGCTTTTTCTACAAGAGCCTGTATAAAAACAAGCTCACACAAAATAGGATGTGATATTAAACACTGTCGTATTATTACTCATAATTGAAAGCTTATTGGTCGGATCTTTCTTTTTTAATTTTCGATAAAATAGCAATGATTGCTTATAAGAATAATCATAAGAACAGTTATATCACATTTCTGGTGAAAGTAAAACACTTACTTAGCACATTGCTTCTAGAAATTGAAATATATTGCTGACAATCTATTTTATTGAGTGAAAACTTGAAGTCAATGTTTTTTGCTTTTACAACGAAAAAGTGCAGACAACATATTGACGTTTCAGGGAATGACATTTTTTATAATTAATGTTATACGACTGCTCTTGTCAACTTGAACATCCATCATTTTTGATATATTTTGACCTGTAACATGTCTTTGAATCTTACGTGACAATATCTAGAAATGAGACTGAGATAATGATGTTTTGTTAGAATATCTGCATAAACACAAATAACTTAAATACATTGAAAACATAGATATATAAATGACTTCGAACTTAGATAAGATCAAAATAGAGAATGATAATATCATCTTAATTATTTTCAGTATCATTATAATTATTATTCAGTTTTATTAATATGATCTTAAATTCCAATTATGCCAGCAAAAAGGAAACCTTACAGTCTGGACACATTTATGTAAAGAACGATGCTCTATTTTACATGTATAAAGATATACTTTCATACATAATTGGGTAAAGGGGAGGTCACTTGAATGCAGTAAGAACAGAAGTAACCAGCCACACACCGTTACACAGGTTTAGGTTGAGTTGAGTCCTCAGCATTGAAAGTACTAGTACCAACAACCACAGAGAAAAGTACAGAACAGATGTTAAAATACAGAAACTGTGTTATATCTCAATTAGGATAAATTCATACTTATTTAATTGGTTTACGTTTCTTATATAAAATATCATTTACATCACCGTCATTTACGGTAATTAGTTTGGATGATCTTTATAAGAGTCAATGCCAGAATAACCAATTAGTAGAGGGGTTGGTCTAGAGTTATATTCAAGATTTCTTTTAATACACTTTATCTGTTCTATGATATTTTTGTTATTAATCTTGTTCAAACAATTAACTGACAAAAAGAGAAATAAAAAAGGATTTAATATTAAGATTCAATTTTATAACCATCTTTGAAACAAAATGTTTCATTCACATTTAAAAAAGAGACAAATAACAAAGATATGTCATCAATATTTGTAGTTATACGTTTTAAAGATCATGATGTTTTTGTTTTTATTTACTTATTTCGCTGAATGTGAAATGAATCTTCGTCAGTGCAAAACTGGATTGTGGGATAAAACAAAGACGTTCGTATCTGTATATAATATTTAGCACAACGCAAGATATAAATTGTCTTCAATCTATTTCATATTCATTGACAGCAACTCAGTAATAAATTGCTCACGAGTTTTTCATTAATGAAACACGATTCTTACAATTAAACACTCGTTGTAAAGCAAAAAACATTGACTTCAATTTGTCACTCAATAAAATAGATTGTCAGCAATATATTTTAATTTCTAGAAAAATGTGCTAAGTAAGTGTTTTACTTTCACCAGAAATGTGATATAACTGTTCTTATGATTATTCTTATAAGCAATTATTGCTATTTTATCGAAAATTAAAAAAGAAAGATCCGACCAATAAGCTTTCAATTATGAGTAAAAATACGACAGTGTTTTATATCACATCCTATTTGTGTGAGCTTGTTTTTTATACAGGCTCTTGTAGAAAAAGCACATTTAGCAGTGTAGAAAGTTAGACATAAATTCATTATTGTATGATGGAAGAAAGTATTAGCAGCGTTGAAATAAAGTCAAATAGAACTTTTTAGAATTAAAGCAAATTATATATTGTTAACGTCTGCAAAATAAATTTGTCTTCCTTAAAGAAATGACAATAGATACACAACATTATGTTAGCCAATGATAGAATAATCCAGACTTGAGCCGTTGTGATTAGGCTCGTGTGACTACGTCAACATAATAAAACATATATTGCCAATTAACTGTCAACTACCTTATGGTGATTTTTGCATCATTATGTAATTGATGTTTCTATATGCCCATAATAACTACTTTCTTGCTCTTTGACAAATAAGACCACAATTAAATTGACGGAAACATCAAACAGATAACTTAACGACAGAGAATTAAACCATGATGCTACTTAAATAAGTTTCGAGTCAAATGACTTGCAACGTCAAATTGTTTGTAAATGTATTGAATTGAGGCAATTTAAGCTATGTTTCACTTCATGTATCTACGGGAAACAAACATTTCGGTTGCTGCTGAAAGGCGTTTCTTAAGGTAAAAATTAAATTTATTTGGAATGTTTACTTTGGGAAGATATGCTACTGTTCTTATCATTGACGATTGATTTACTATTGGGGGTGAGGGCGTTTTTCGAGGTTATGCTATATACAATGACGATTGTTATCAATGCCATAAAAGCGTACAATCATTGGAACACAGTTCCCGCGATCCACGGTACGTTAACTAGAAATCTTTTTTTTTCCACAATTTCAATTACGACATGAAAAAGACAAGCAAAAAACCGAAATCAGGTTCAATTTAAAAGACAAATGTCTTACTTTTACAAAAAAAATAGCCATTGCATTACTTTGTGCAATTAGATAAGTTTTACAAGCACCTTTCGTTCAACAATTTCTGATATATTCCCTTCCATATATTCTCTTGTAAATCACTCTATTTACAATGACGCCACTAGACTGATCAATTTCAATCAGTAATTTGAATTTATTGGTGATTCCTAGGGGATATTTTATTTAATGTTACACTTAAACTTATTTGATTCAATTGTTTTATCAAGGGTCAACGTCTTTAAAGCGATAAATTTGGAACACAATGTAATAAAACGTGAACATTATATCACCGATGCATATTTATTGCGGCCCCTCTCAAACTGCAGTTTGTTATGTCGATTTTCATTGGATTATATAAACGCTTATGTTATCTTTATACAAGTCTGCTGCCAAAAGAATGAAACAATTTCTTTTTCTAATCAAGGAACACCACTTGTGTCATATTCGAAATTCATTATGAATATCATTTAACATGTTATATGATTTTGTATTAATAAAGACTTGTTCGCATTAAACACTTGTTTAGCAGCTTCGGTTATACAGTTTGCAACTTCTTAAACTTTGAAAAAAGCATTTAGCATTTTTTCTCAACTGTAGGTTGTATTCTCCTGAGTGTATAAATAATGTAATATCTAAATTATGGCCTTTACTTAAAAATTTAAGAGTGTTGAATGAGCATTTTGATTTTTATAAACACTGAAAATTGCAGATTTAAAATTGTGATATATTTCATCTAAGTGAATATACTTTTTCCAAATGGACTTTTTATGAAGGAGACAAAATATCATATACAATGTTATATACACTTTAGAATTTCAACATGATTAGTAAGATATTTTACAAATACAAATAACCACTGTAACAACTTCCTATTGGACATGATATTCGAATCAATTAGTAAACGTTTACCAGATATTATAATTATCGAACATATTTATCGTAATGACAATTCTGTCGGTGTTAAAAAATCACCATTGCACGATGTATAGTCACTTTCAAAATAATTAATATTATGAAACGTAATATAAAGTAATTTTCGAATATTAAAATATTGTAATAATCATTCCTTTTTGAGAATCTTTTTGTATTAAAGAAGTACAGTACACTTAAACTAAAAATAGGAATATCGCTCGTTATTCGAAAATAAGCAAACAATCATATACATTTTATAGTTTGCTCTATTTGTGAAAGTTTGATAAGATTTTGAGCAAGCGATATATAGAGGACATTTGTTTGTTTTGCATGTAAGATTGAAATATAATTTCACTGAGTGAACACCAGATGCAATATTTTTCACGAGTGGCGTAGCCACGAGTGAAAATATAATAGCTGGTGATCACGAATGAAATATATTTCAATCTTATATGTAAAACAAATAAATTTTCTTTTTATTTCATGCGTTTTAAGTGATTTTAAGTAATTTTTACTGATTTTGCCGCGTAACGTCGCGCATTCTCCTTTGTGACGTCATCACATCATGACGTCACATCGACAATTTTGAAATATAGTTCTGTTAAATTTCTCTAATTTTGTTACATTTTTAACATAATGTATGGTGACATCGACTTTCATTTCCTAAAGAAGCAAAATTTACGTATGACGGCATTTATTTCTGCCTGTTATTCCATTCAGTTATGTTTTTCTTTTCATCCCCATTCAGATATAGTCCGGCTACAGTGAAAATTATATTTTATAAATTTCACTAGTGGTTTATCAGAATATAATCATCTGATATATTACAATAAAACACTGGAAAGCATGAAATAAAAGATTGTATGAAATTCTTGACATGGGGATGGATATTTTAGCACTTGTTTCCACATTCTTCTTAATCATTTTTGTTCATGCTTTTAGTCTGAAACTTTCTGTAAAATAAGATTTTTCTTCCCTACAAAAAAAATAAAAATGAAGTGAAACCATAATTATTACCGGTATGTATAGCTAAGACAGAATAATCTAGACCAAAGCCATTGTGATTGTGACAACATCATAAGACGTATGTGACTACGTCAACAATACAGAGTATATATTGTCATTGAACTAATGGTGATACTTACATCAAGAATACACAGAATACGTTTCTTGCCCTTTGAAAGATAAGAAAGATAAGAAAACAATCATTTTTTAGCAATATTAGTCAGATATTTTAACTAAAAGGAATACTTGTGAAATTTACATGTCTTAAAATTTAATGCTAAAACGGATAGATAATCAGCAGAATACCTGTGCTTTCAAATTAAACTTAATATCAAAATATGGTTATCATCTTTCTATAGATATTATATTAAGTTGTAACATTGAATGTGTTATCTAAAAGAAGTACAGAAATGTTTCAGAAATTCTTTAGATGTAATCTAGACAGAGTCATAATTGACGGACACACGTGTTGACAAGACATGTCTAATAATGCCAAGTAGATATCATTACTGTAGAATGTCAGTATACTATCTGCACATAATTGACACATAACATGTGATTGTACGATTATTTTGACATAATTAGACCATTAAGAGTTTATTTAGAATAGTATACATGAAATGTTATGTAATAACAAAGTGTTAACTATGTTGCAAAAATATATCTGATATAATTGTTATCACTATCCTGCCTTGTGAGTGGAATGTTCCCCAGAATCAACATTGTTGGTTAAAAGGAATTAGAATTCTTGCAATTCAATGTAATTAAGTATGAAAAAATACCGACATATTATCGTCATTAGTTTTACTGACAAAATCAATTACTTTCAGTTAACAAAGAAAACATTGATATAAAAACATTGCAACATCTTTACAAATTTTAAATCGCAGGTGAGAATTAAATTGTTGTTTTGTCAAATAGATGGTTAAAATTTCCTTTTCTATATACAAATGTGTAAGCTATCAATTCTTCTCATTGAAATTCAAATTTAAAAAGCATTTGATTTTTCAAATATTGTTTTATTACAGAGAACATGTTTGAAAGTATACATATTTCGAATTTCAAGCAGCATACCTCCAGAATCCTGCTTATTTTCATAAAAAATAAAAATGTATTAATTCGTACAATATTATGAAGTGAACAATCTAATTTAATTTCCATATTGTAAACAGCATTTACAATACATTTAAATTATCCTAAAACCGGTGAATTCCAAAAGTAGCCTTTACTGTACCAAAGCCCTTCCAAAGGACCCATACATGTCCATCACTTATAAAAAATATTGTTTTCACAGACCAGCATATCAGCTGCGGCATTAAAGCTCACCCATGACATATTAATAACGTAGTAGAAATATGGTAACATACCGCAAAATCAATCAGTAGTTAATCGAACATAACATATATGTTATAACTTTAATCTTCAATTATTTTACATTTCCCTAAAATCTTGGTACATTTTCTCTTTGTTTGATTTTCTTGAAATATTTTGGCTCATTTGCAGGCATGCAGATTTAAGATGTATGCGTCAAATGACCTTGCTCTGCGAACTTTCAGACATATTCAATTAATAATTTCATATGTTCAAATTTGTTTCTACAAAGAATAATATGTTCAAGGTTAGACATTATGACCCCTCAATGATCTGGTCTATAGAATTAGACGTTTTGTTGTCAATCGTAATGTAATTCAACTTGTTCGGAAGATTTGATTGTCTTTGATCCACCGCTCAATACAAGACAATAAGACGAGGTTTCAAGATAGACATAGGTAGTGCAAATCTAAAATGCAAAATGTCTACAAATTAGTTTTATGCTTGGCATATTATGCTGACTTGCGGTCTGGAAATATTAAATGTTCGACAAATTAATCAGTTAATTACTTATAACAATAATATTCTATCCCATATTTATCGAACGTAACTTTATTAAAAGATTGGATTATATGTAGACATTGTGCTATGCTTTGTTTGATATACAAATCATTAGATATCCTTTATAGTTATATATATATAACGGAATCTATTTTTTACAATAGTTCATTAGAAATGATATACAGTTACTGTAGATTAAGACGCGTCTTTCGCAACGTCATGAGAAAACCAACATAGGGTTGGTGACAGTTCATTGACTTGATGGAGCTTTGTATTGTTGATAACATAACACACGCCTAATAATTATGTCAATCACTACGGCTCATGTGATGATTATTCATCATTATTCAATCGTTCATAAACTTATCAAAGGCATTTAGTCACAGAAGTAACAGAGACGTTTGTCTCTTGAATTGAACCTGGTTTCTTTTTGCTGTCGTACTTGAAATAGTTCAAGCAATATTTGTCTTTTGTACGTTGCGAATTTCGCGGGAATTTGATCACCTGAATGTACTAGTTGTTATGGCATTGATACATGTAGGAATCATCACGAATGTATACAGAGTACCCCCCCCCCGCCCCAAAGAGCAATCACCCAATTTCAAGAACAATAGATTTTTTCTCCTTGAGCAAACTTTAAGACTAACTTTAACATATTCAAACAGCAGAAAATAAACCACCATTTTTATGTACCAAATGTTGTTGCTCTGCGTAGGTTGTCCTGTCCTATGTGAAGTGAAAAATATCTAAGTACGCCTCAATTCAAACCATTTACGAAATAATTAATATTGCATTTCATTTGAATCGGAACAAATTTAAGTATCATCATGGTTTGTTTAATTCCCTATCGTTAGGTTTTTTTGTTTTATGTTTCCGTAAATTCGATCCTGTCCTATCTAAGGTCAAGTAACTATTTTATTATGGGTATTCAGAAACGTCAATTACGTCATGATGTAAATATCACCACAAGGTAGTTGACAGTTCATTGACAATATATGCTTTATTCTCTTGACGTAGTCACACGACTATATCACAACAGCTTTCGCCTGGATTATTTTATCATTGGTTATTCATAATATGGTTATCTCCATATTTTTGTAAGGAAGGTCATCTGAGTTTACAGAAGTTTTCAATATATTAACAAACACATTATAAATCAATCATGTTGCAATTACCTTTAAAATTAAGAATTTTGAGAACTTTGTGCATAAGGTTTTCATAAAATATTACTTATGCTGCATATAAAATCACAAGAAAGTTAGTTATACATATCTGTTTAAATTACAAGTAGTAATCCCATTTACTTCTGCTTTTACATTTACGTAATTGATTCTACAAAACAAACGATATTCGTAACGAAATGACCATTTTGAAATTTGTTTTGTTATTATCTTCATGACATTTCGAAAACGCCCATATATTGTATATAAACCTTCAAGTTGGCTATTTTTAAAGACCGACATAACTCTCATTACAAACAACATATTCGATCATTAAAATCTGGTACATGTGTTTATTCAGTATTAAGGACTTGAATAGGAAGATGTTGAAAAAGTACATTAAGAATACATTAAGAATATAGTGTTTTGTAATTATAGTAATTTGGTTTCGTATGCATATATTACATGCCTGTTGACTTGTTTTTAAGCATCTTGAAAAAGATAAATTCAATGATATAAAATTATTATTCACATGTTTTTATACTAAATCCATCGGGAAAAATATTTTTACAGAGAAAAAATAAACTGAAATTTTCGGGTTTTATAACAACCCGAAAAACTGAGGTAAATGACCGCTTATTTTCCAAACTGCTAAAGCCAAATCATGTAATATTGTCAAGTTGCTGTTTTTGGAAATTCTATAAATGGGATATGTAATTTGGGAAAACCTAAACCATAATTCTTGCATGAAACTTACAATAATCACAAGAACTCAATATAATGATATCCTTGAATGGACCAAAAAGATTGATATAAATTTTCCACTTGCTATTTAGAAATGATATATACAAATGTATCTTAATGGGGTCTCTGATAGTGCGTGCCAGAACTGAGTATTTATATGATCATGTGCATTATAGAACAGAACATATACTTTATTTCTGACTTGGGCTCAACACCCATCATCATTACATACATATACATGTATAATTATTACAATGCATGCGTCAAGAATCATATCATAACAAATTCAATCAGTTATATTCAAATATTATGACATAGCTAACATATTGATTGAGAATGCCAAAAATAAATTTCTACATTAATAATATCATATTGATATGCTAATCTACCAAATTGTCTCGTCTTTCAAATGCTTTAATACAAAATAATGCTAATTTTCTAATAACCAATTTTCTATCTGCGTTTAACAATTGTATGAATTTATAAACACTAGGATTAACAGTAAAGTATCTTGAAATGTACATGCTTCTAAAATCACTATAAATTGGACATATTAATATAAAATGAAATTCATCCTCTATATCCCCGGACGTACATAATGTGCATTTTCTCTGACTTCTTTCAATACCCCTGTGTCTTCCAGATTCAATATGTAGTTTATGGGAACTTAATCTAATTTTTGCAAGAACTGATCTGTATTTTGTATTTTCTAATAATTTAAGATAAATAGACCTTTCATATTTAACTTTAACATTTGAATACAATTGCAAGGAAGAGCATAACGCCATGTCTGCTCGCCATTGGGTTACATATATATCCCTGAGACGTGATCTGAATACTGGTATAAAAATTTTAATATTAACCGATTCTGGATATAACCATACTTCGGCAAATCCAGCGTTTTGTAACATGTCTCGAACTTTTGATGACCAGTTGACAACATTTGAGTTATTTGATATATCATTTCTTTGAGAACTTAGAATAGTTGTTAAAATACAGTTTTGACTCTTATCGCCGTGCAACTTTAACCAATATTTTGCTATCCTAACATATCTTTCAATATACAGAGGAAATCTACCTAGTTCAGAATACAATGATAGAGTATTTGTTGACATTTTAACATTTAATAACCATTTACAAAATTTTCTTTGCACACGTTCAATATTTTCTGCTTTATTAAAGCCCCATACTTCACAATTATAATTCAAAATAGATAAAACATACGCATCGAACAAATTGAACATTATTTCTATAGATATATCTAACTCTTTTGTAATGTTAAGTAAAGAGTTCATTGCCCTTAAGCCTTTTCCACTAAGGGTATTTGTTGCTGGTACAAATGAACCGCCACTAGAAAATACAATTCCTAAATAATTGAAGTTTTGAACAATTTCTATATCAATTCCGTCATATGACCATTTGAACTCTCTACTTAATTGACCGCCTTTTCTAAAAACAACAATTTTAGTTTTATCAACATTTACAGTTAAATTCCATTTTTTGCAATACAATTGTAAATTATTTATATTGTTTTGTAGACCTTCTTTGGATTCAGAAAAAAGAACGGCATCATCCGCAAACAACAACAAATACATAGATATCTGGTCTAGTGTAATGCAAGCATTTGGGTCTTCTTGTAAAAACATTTCAATATCATTCAAAAATATAGAGAACATGATCGGCGAGGTGATCTCCCCTTGAAAGAGACCTACATCACAGCTGAAAAAATCTGACAAACTATTTAAATGTCTTACACAAAGTTTAACATCTTCGTACATTGACCGTATAATAGAGAACAGTTTTCCGTCCACCCCGGTCTTTATGAGCTTATACCAAAGGTAATTTCTGTCAATTAAGTCATACGCCTTTTTATAATCCACAAAACAACAAAAGAGCTTATTTTTCGTTCTAAATTGTCTTTCTATTAAAGCATTTAATATAAAAATAGAATCAATAGTACCGTAATTCGGTTTAAAACCAAATTGTGCGTCTGTCAAAGTTTCTGTGTTTTCAGCCCAACGTTTCAATCGTTCATTTATGATAACTGTAAACAATTTAGCAAAACAGCTGATCAATGTTATTCCTCTATTCCTCTATAATTATTCGGGTCAGACGAATCACCTTTTTATATATTGGTATTATTACTCCTGTTGACCAGCTACGAGGAAACACTTTTGTATTTAATATGTGGTTAAACAATAATTCAATTGAACGTGCCGTTACAAATACACTTTCTTTGAAATATTCATATAGGATATTGTCTAATGAACACGCCTTATTACAACCGAGTTTCTTGGTGGCGGATATTATTTCCTCTTTTGTGATTGGTTGATCCAGTTCATCGAAGGAACTTCCATAGGAGTCTGGGGCTGTATCAAATTGCGACAAAAAGTCATTACATTCCATATTTTCACTAAGCATTGTATTAGAAGACAAGTTTTTGAAATGATCATAAAATTCTTCAACAGTTATATTTTCACCATTTGGATTTGAAGATTTCTTTTTAAATGTTTTCCAAAACTCTCGTGGATTTTTTCTTCTCATATCATTCATTTTTTTACCAACATTTTTATTAAAGCTTCTTTTATGCTTTTTACAAGTGTTTTTGTAATCACGTTTCTTTTCATGCAGGATATTTCTAGTGCTTTCGTTTTTTTCTAAATTATAGTCATAAATTGCCTGTAAATAACTTTCTCTCTTTAATTTACATTCATCACTAAACCATTTCTTCAAATTTGAGTCATTATGCACAAAATAATTATTTCGTGCAACTGATTTAGTTTCAAAGTACTGTTTGCCTTTATCGTTTAAAAAGTCCGTGAAAGTCTTAGTTAATGTATCGGTACTATCTCCGTTGTTTATTTGCTCTTGTAAAATAGTTTCTATGTTTTGTATATCATGTGATACGTCATTTATAAATGCATCCCTTTGTGATGGTTTCCATTTATAAGAAATAGTTGGCTCCTTTTTTATTGTACTTGGAATCGAGTTAACTTTGAATGAAAATGACATCGGGGCATGGTTAGAAAATTCATTGAAATCATGTACATAAAAATCGGCTAAATCTTGAAAGTTTAACTGTGACGTCACCAGATAATCGACCACGCTTTCCCCGTTATATGTCATACAGGTAAATTTGCCTATACCTTTATCTCTATACAATCTACCATTAACTACCCGAAAATTGGTTGATTTACAAAGGTCAAGTAAACGATCGCCAAAGCGATTTGAACCAAAATCACAAGAAGTCCGTGGCAAATATGGGTCAATCGTATAAATATCTGTTTGTCCTATATGTCTATCATATGTTATATAATCACTTTTCTGGCCAATGCGCGAATTAGTGTCTCCAGTAATGAATATTTTTCCTTTATTGCTAAATATATTTATATCATTTTCAATGTGCCTATAAATATCTTCATCGTACCTATCATGAATCGGGGAATGTTCTGGTGCAATGTATACAACTGCTAAATAAATGTCATTTTCTATGTGAAAGAACGATTTATCAAATTTCAACCATACCAGACAATCAATGTCATTTTTAACCATTTTAACACCTTTTCTTATGGAATTTTTTATATATATGATAAGTCCACCGCTGGAGCGCTTAGCACGTCTATGCTGAAATCGTCTATAAGAATGAATCGGTTTGTCATATCCATTAAGATCAATAACTGAGCTTTTATTCGTTCAAGACTCACTTAAACATATGACATCATTTTCACTTATAATTCCAATAAATTCGTTTGATGATCGCTTAACTTTAGAAAGTCCCTCAACATTCCATGATAAACACTTGATGACACTCTCTCGTGACTCCTAATCATGTCCACGGTATAGCTGCTTATTAATGTACAATTTATCTACTTTAATATACGCCTCTTTTCCTTCATCACGGGCCTTTTTCATGATTGGTACCAGTTTTCGCCTTGTTTCCATAATCTCCCTAGGAAATTGCTCTGCGACACCAAATTGCGTACCTGATAAGGTTTTTGCGGAAGCTCTAACTCTTTCTCGGTCCGGAAAATATGCAAATTTGGCAACAATTGGGCGAACTTTGGTGCTTCTGTACACGCCAAGTCTATGAGCTCGATGCAGTTTTATATTTTCTATTGCGGCCAATATTTTCATCTCCTTTTCAATAAAGTTAAGAACTTTCTGCTCGCAGTTTTCATCTTTTTCTTCAGGCAAATTGAAAAACAACAAGTTGTCCCTCATGCTTCGACATTTTATATCTGTAATTTCGTCCCGTAACTCTAACTCCTTTTCCCGTGAATCCTTTTCGGACTTTTTCATCGACTTTAACAACGTGTCTAATTCTGTTTGCCTTTTGTTTATATTTTAAGAATATCACTATCAAACGAACGACTCTGCTCTATTTCACTCAATTTGACCTCAAAGGAGTTGATCTTTTGGTCCATTGTGTCCATGCGTACCGTTAAAACGTTCATTCCCGCTTGGATATTATCTAATTGTGATAGCTTTTTGTCCATTGAATCAAGCCTTTGTAACAACATAGAAATGATATTATGATTATACCCTTGATTTTGACCTGTATTTTGAACTACCGGTGTACACGGTGTGGGTGGGGTATTACCTGTGAACACAGGCGAGGCAGAGTTCATTGCCATATACTGCGTATCTGAGTAATAGATAGGTTGTGAATTGTAGTTTGCACTTGATTGGTATTGGGCATTTACCTCATTTTGTCCACTTGATCCATTTTTTAATCCATTTTGAAGGCTTTGAGCACCTAGAATCGCGCCATTTTGTGCCATTGTTGACAAACGTTTTGAAATGTTCTGGCTATTTTCTGGCGATTCCTTCGATTTTTTTTTCGTTTTTTTTGGCATGAATGTATAGATATGTATCAACTATCAACTGTTTTATCACATATAAATCAAAATAATCCTTAATTAATCCATATTTTTCCTTTTTTCTTTCTTTTCAAAAAATTGAACCACCATTTTCTTGCGCATGCGTAACTATATCTAACTATATATAAAGATAGAATAGAACATAAATATATTTTTATTTTGAATTAAAGTGGATAGGTCTAAAATGGGCACATCTTCCATAATGTTTTTAAATAAGGATAAAAACAATGAAAATGTACCATTTGGATATTCTTATAAAAATTGTTAAAAAATAAAATGTTGATATACATGTACTTCTAAGTGAATCAGAACGAATGTTTATATGATGAATATATGATATATGCAAACAGGAAAATATTCCAATTAGGTTATTTTTAATCATCTCTCCGAGCAATATCATCAGTCAATTCCTCTTGATTTCTAAAAATCCGAATCTATAAATGAGTATTTCAATCTTCATTTGTAAAAAGACAAGTTCATTACGAAGATAATAATGCAATAAAAAGTTAAATAAGCTTAACAATGAAACACAGACATAGACTCGTTTGAATATTGACGTATGATGTAAAAAATAATTATAAAATCTAAAACAAGTCTTTGAAACCACCCTGAAAAAACATATCTTTTTTCAATATACATTATGGCTCTCACCAAATTTAATTATTTCCAATATCCATACGGCTATTTCGTTGCCTTGCAATTGCTTTTATGTCTGTTTAATGAGAATAACCAATTTTGTTTTTAACACTGTTTGTAGCTCTTAGCCTGTTCATGGGACGCCATTTAACAAATTTATACATACAAAATAATGCATCTGTCGATTAAGGTAATGATTACGTTAGGAAAAGATGATTTTTACTATCTCCAACGGAGACGTATATCCAAATCAATTGCAAAATCAGTTTTTACATATTTTAAAGTTACTAAAATACTTTGATATTTTTTTCGACCTTTTGTCGATTTTCGATTGTTTGTAAATGCTGTTTAAGAAAAAAATGCGATTTTAAACAATTAAGATAGAGGTAGTATATAGGTATTTCTGATTTACAAAATTGACAGATATGTGAACGGAAACACTAGGGTTTTTGAAATCTAAAATCTCTTTGTTGATTGATCAAAAATATAAAGGAAAATCTCAACAAGAGACTGCGACATTAAGGCAGCCCCAAATAAGTCCAGCCACTCAAGATTAAAGGCAATCAAATTTTACACGGTTATTTCACACTTTCGGTTGTCTGTCTTCTCTCTGCAATAAGTCTTTGTAGCGTCAATCGGAACCGTAAATTTAAAAGTAGCATTATTGAATGATCTCATTAAGCATGTATTATTCTGTGGGAAAATCATGGATATTTGTGGGCTTAGTTCCACAATAAACCATTGAGATTCGGTCGTCAGTAAAAAGATTCCTGAACAAAATGAGGCGCTTGGGAATTCGTCTCAAATAGGACATTGTACAAATAATTTGAAATCAAATCTCTTATGGATATATGCAAAAAAAAAATATCAGAAATGTCATGAGCCAGTTTTTTTATATATCTTATTGTATGTTTTAATTCGAAAATAGCGTGCGAAAGAGATTCCCATGAGATGTTGACTGTAAAATATATTTTCCTTTTTTTCAGTGGTAATGAATAACCGTCTAAGTTGTTTGTACTCTATGTCTTGCATGTCAAAAATCTTGCTTTAAGCCAACTTATGGTTTACATGACAATCATTGCAGTGGTGTATAAACAAAGGTTTTCAATTACTTCACATTTCTAATAGATAAACATATATTAAGAAAATATCATTTGTAAACCAAAGCAAGAGCATGTTTTAAGAAGACAGCATCAGCATATGAGTATATGATTTTTCATTGCAAATTCTCATTGAAAAAAACTGTTTCAACATTTGTCTCTTTATTTCTGCGGCATGCTTTAATATAATTAGTTATAAAAATGTTCGACATGTTTTATGGCCCTGTTTAAACGGTTATTTGTTTATATGACCTAGAGTCGATTGGCAAGGGTTTTATTGTATACTAGAGTTAAATATATTCATTTTGAAAAGTTTGTTTGTCTTACATTCCTTATTATCTTGCCCAGACTTCCAGCTGACAAGAAATTGTTAACTGTTTATGCCAGACAGCCACATATATATGGTAATCAAATAATTGTATATATAAAAGTAATAAAATACAAACAACGGAATGTGACAATTACATACAAATTACGTAGAAAAAGTGCAGACAGCATATTGAGGTTCCGGGGAATGATTTTTTTATAATGTTATACGACTGCCCTTGTCAACTTGAACATCCATCAACTTATGACTTTGTCTGGATTATGTTTGATATATTCTGACCTGTTACATGTCTTTGAATCTTACGTGACAATATCTAGAAATGAGACTGAGATAATGATGTTTTGTTAGAATATCTGCATGAAGTCTCTCGAAAAAAACAACTAAAAAAACAACAAATAATGGAGAATAAAATAATAAAAATAATATTATAGATAAGATCAAAGTAAAGAATGATAATAACATCCTAGTTATTATTAATATCATTATTATTATAAGTTTTTTCAATATCTTAAATTACAATCATGCCGACAAAAAGAAAACACAATTTATGTGAAGGACGGTGCTCCGTTTTACATGTGTATAGAAATAATATCATACGCAATTGTGTAAAGGGGAGGTCACTCGATTGTAATAAGACAAAATAAAAAGGCACACCCCGATACACCGGTTTAAGTTGTGTTTGCAAGTACTGGTATCAACGACCATAAAAGACCAGAAGAGACGCGAATCGATAGATTCTCTACAATAGCTCACACATAGATAAGCAAAGAACAGGTGTTAAAATATTTTGTTATATCGTATTAGGATAATTTCATACTTATTCAATTAGTTAATATTTCTGATATTTTCATGAATATTATTGACATATCGGTAATTAGCTCCGATGAACTTCATACGAGTTTATATCAGGCTTGCTAATTAGTAGAGGGGTTGGTCTATAGTTATAATCAAGATTTTTAATTATAATATAAAACCTTTGACTTCAGAACAGGTTAACCAAAGGTCAACAATGCTTACAATGATCGCGTGTTTATGAGTTTTATTAAAATAACACTAATATGTTCCAGTCACCACTAAGTTAATTATCGAAAAGCATAACATAATTAGAGATGTAGGCTAATTTGATAGTATTGTATCAAAGCTCTTTACACTGTTCGTTCAACACTGCTAAGAAGATTAATAAAATAATAACTCTGATCTTATTAAGCATGCAAGAAATGTGTAATGATTTGGGAAAATCAAAAATTCATCCAAGTCTCTGTCTTTTAATATTACTCTATTAAAAAAATTTGGTACAATGTTGACAGCCCCTTCAAAAGAAAAAAAGATCTTGCAAAACGCAACATTTAAGAGAGACAAAATTGTAGGCGGAAGTGACTAGTGAATGACAGCTAAAGTATAAAGATTTCCGAAAATACGTGTTTAATGAAAATGGATCTTGTTGCTTTCAAACCAATTATCTTCAATATCTGTTTGTCTTTACATTATTTCTGGATTAGTGATGTCACTTGCCAAACACTGTTCAATACATTTCACATTCTAAATGAAAAATATATTAGCATGTAATGAAGAAATTGAGTAAGTAGTTTGGACTGATCCCTAAAGTATGCGTTATCGTCAGCTTACTTGTTCCGTATTTTTCAAGTCAAACAAGGGGAAAATGCTTTTGTCCGAAATTTATAGAGTTTCGTTTACACATATTTATGAACATAGTCATTTACATAAGTGTCAAGATATCGTAAGGAAAGAAATCGGTAATAAGTACGACTGATGTCGAAATATGCATGAAATCAAATTCATCATATTCCACAATTTTAGATCAATTTTAATGCCATAATTCACCAGTTTCACGAAAGAAAAAAAAACAACATAATGCTGTATTATTGAAAGCTTTGAAATAAAAATATGAAGTAGAAAAGGAAAATGTTTTAAACATAACCATCCGCGAAGATTTCCCCAACTGTTTCTGCTGTGATTTATAATAACTGCATTGCAGTTTGAATATAAGGACAAAACAATCAGTTTGCCATGAGACTGCCAGTTTAACAAAAAATGTATCTATAAACCCTTTGTCCTTCTTGCCTCTCAAAAGAATAATAACTAAAAGCACTCATGTCAGATGTTAATTTTACGGACTCGCGCCATTATGATAAATATTTGATTGAAACGGTCTGACTTCAAATGAATATATACGTTTAATTTAGCAAAATGTGCAACCGTTCTTTTTTCATATTCATTTATGCTAATCGTCATTGATCAATAGGGGCTCAATTTTGCGGATGTTTATGGATTTCATTTCGTAAACATTCGAGCCTTTCACTAGATATAATTCCTTGTTGTATTGTTTTAACATATTTTACGTTGTCATTTCCTAAGTGTAACACAAATCTTATATGATATGAAACTTATGGAGACTAACGTGTGTTGTTAATTGGATTTTTGGAAAGAGACATTAATTATTTTTTGTATATTCACTCAACTAGTGTCATGATCCGCGTTTTTCTTCCAACAGGAGTTCGCCTAATGTTTCGTTGAAGTCATCGATTTCATTTTCTTAATTATTCACTAGACATGATATTTTACTTTGCCATTATTTAGTTTCAACACTATAGTGCAACAAAAAACTTTCATCATATGAACTAACAGAGATTAATATGAAAATATGACTGTGTTGTTTGATTGGATTTGTGAAATGAGACATAAAGGTTAACATTGTTACAGAGCAAGAATTTGTGACGACCAAGGTAACTTTGCAATATCAATATGAAATATTGTCTGATTATAAGTACATGTATGCATTATACAGTGTAAGTATGTAAAATTTATATAATTATGGTTTAAGGGTACTGGGAAAGCAAATAAAAAACATAATAAAATAAGGGTGGTAACATCTTTTTCATTTTCTGCAATATCTAGGTGTTTGTACAGATTAACCAATTGAGCGCTTTGAAATAACAGATGCAAAAAAATACATGTTATAATAAAAAAATTAGAAATTTGATAAAAAGTACGTGTTAATCATAAATGAAAACAAATCTACCTGCACAATAATTAAGTTGTTGCAAAGCAGTAAACTATGAAAACTTTAATGATTTCATTTACGATTATTGATGCATCCTGTAAAATGCCAATTAGAGATTTTAAAAGATCCTCAGAAAGCGCATCTTTATATATGTCAAAATCTACTAGTAATTAGACATTCTAAATCAAACGCAAACATGAAAGGTAATGTGTTGAACAACTTTACTCTGGTAGAAAAAGCCAACAATTAAACACAGATAAAAAAGCCAATAATTCAACTTATAATTGTAAAAATAGTGGAATAGTTGAAATTATTTATGAAATTAAGTCTTCGTCATACCAATAGAATTAAACGAAATTTTGCGTGTTTATTCTAGTATTATAATTACCTCTTATACACCCACATCTGTTATATTTTGATGTTATTTGCCAATCGTGTGATGTAAAAATAAATATGCTACTTTGTTTATCTAAAATAATATTGTAGTGAACATTGTATTGTATTGGACAACTTTGTATTTCATTTCAAGTTTGTCATTAAAAACGTTACTGGCATTTGAACCCGTTTTACTACTATTCTTGAACAGTTATGGAGTTCGTAAATCAACGGGAGAAAGACTGATAAACTTTGTGCAATTGATTGTTATATGTAAATAAGTAAGAAACCAATTGTTTTGTAAATCATACCTTTCACACGTGATATCAGTTGCTTGTATATGACGAACTTGCTATCAAATTTTCTTGAAACAAGTCTTGACAGATTTCCTAGATTGTAGCTCTGAAATTACGAAACATACTTTAAGTATTTTTAAATGAACAGAAGTATCAATGATAAGATTATGCGTTATAAGAGATTGTTTAAACATATTACACGTTTACCCTTGATTTATTGCAAGACGGTATTTTATTGTACATATTATTTCCGACAACGTCCATTCTTATATCAAACATTACAATTTCACCTTCAAGATCCGGGCAAATATACAAGCTGTTTATTTGGTACTTTAAAGTAGCAACATGTTTATGTTCACCTTAATGACTGCAATGCAAAGATCTATTATCAGAAATGAAGTTTATGGAGTTATAATTAGCAGAAAACTGACCTGTATATATAAACCAGGTGGGTTAATTAACGGATGGTTTCTAGATTATTATAGTGTTATCAGACTATTTACGATGAGTCATGACTGGCGGATCTTAAAGTTAAGAAGGTTATCTGAGGGTCACCAAAGCGTTCGAATTGAAAATAGAGCATTTTTATATATCGGACATTGATCTGTCAATTAAAAGCAAAATATTGTAGTGACCTGAAATTTTCAACTATAACTGTAACGTAACTGAACTGCATGAACTTAACTCCTTACCTTAATTGACTTGAACTTGAGAAATTACTTTTCTTCTAATCTTTAATAGTGAGGATATGTTGACATTTTCTAGCCATAAAACTTATAATGAGCTGTGTTTTACTAGAAATCAAAACACCAACCCATGTATACGGGTTATGAGCCAGATTTAATCTATCCTATTTTATCCAACATGTTTTCCTTGTTTATCCTCCATTTTCACGATGTGCAGCTCAATCTAACTTCTGAGGGGAATTGTCACTTTCACTCGTTACCTGTGATTATAAATCCTATTGTTATTGTTTAATAATTATATAAGTCACTGTTTTGCCAAGTAACAATGTTTAATTCCATGTATTTTTGTAGTTATGATCCGTTTTCTTAGAAAAACGTGCTTCCACTTTCGTTTCAAGATGCCATTTTGAACTGTTTCCGGTACGTTACTAGGGACGACCGGCTACAGCTAATTTATTGACGAAATTCTGCGATCGGATTTTTGTGTATTTTCTTCATTGAAAAGGTATAACTTGTTTAAGATAATGCCGTAATATTTGTAACAAGATGTTCTATGTCCATTTTTATTATTTCATAGGTCTAAGAGTCTATGTTTAAATTTCTAACCGTTTTGGTAAATCAACCAATATTTCTTGGTCGGACCAACCACTTTTTGGTTCCAACCACAACCACTTTAGTAAACCAACCACTTCAACCACTTTATTTTGGTTGGGATTTGTCTGGGTATAAAAGGGCCCGGATTTTTGGTTGAACAGCTCAGTCTGGACCAGAACTTCAGAGGCAAAACCCCGTTTTGTTGAGATACAAATTTGAGCGGAAAAATTTATAAGTGCCGTCTGCAATTTTACGTACTAAAGTAATTAAACTATTCTTGATAAATAACGATTTATTTATTCAGATTTAACAGTTCTGAGCTATTTCCTAGATATTTAATCTTTATTACACGTTTTTTATTAACACTTTACTGTTTGAAATAGATTATTTAACTGCTTGTTAAATTTGGTCACGGTTCACTGGTACGCGATTTTTCCGTGTTGACTATTAAAGAAGGTACACGCGTTAGACATTAAGATACATTAAATTAAGGGAGATATAATTTAGAAAACAGTTTTAACATTAATAGGACTTGAAACTCTGATGATTTCTACTACAAACTTTTACTTATTATTACATTATCGTATAGAATCTGTTGCTGAATGATAAAAATACAATTGTGCTCATTTGTTGACAATTTATTATTTTGTTATTGTAACTTTGTTTTATAAACAAAATAAACTTTGCAATATACTACTGGAATAAACAGTGTTTAAATGTTATAGAGAATTTATTTATCTATGTAGAGCTAGTTATCCATTAAAATTATAGGTGAGCAAAGTAGATATAAAATAGTAATCACTATAGAAGTTAACTGTGTGGAACCAATCAACTCCCTTTACAGACTACATAAATAAACCTCTACTGAGAGAACACTACCAAAGGTTTAACCTCACGGCCTAGACCGTGACATTTAATGGTGGCAGCGGTGGGATCTGATATTTAACATCCTGTCAGATCCTGTGATAGAATCTACTCTTCCATAGCGGACAACTATTTTATGTGTGATAACATAAAAACCCTTCTTTAGCGGACAGATATAAAAAAAAAGATATTATTATAATACCAGTATGTCAGAACCAAGAGCAGTAGATAGCGAAGGTGTAATAACCTTTAGAGAGGTCCAAAGTGATGGTAACAATGACCAATCATATGATCATATTGGAAATGATTCATCCAATGATGTACCCCCTGTGGTAAGCAACCACTTGCAGTCAGAAACCTCAATAACTGAATGTAGTCCTAGTATGAGAGAACCTGATTGTGCACCAGCATTTTTTAGTGAAGTAACCTCAGTTCTTAAGAGTGTTATCAATGAATTGAAAGACTTGAAACAGTCATCTGTACACCTCAGGCCCATCCCAGGTCCAGGTTCGAATCCCTTTTGCCATGATCCGACTAATAGATATGATCCTTGCGCTCAAGAATTTATACCGCATACTAATAATACCAATTTCAGGAATAATTCCGAACACCAAGAGGCACAACAAAGACGTTGGGAAGGTACCTCTTATCAGAGACCACCTTTACAGAGAGACCAGTCATTTTATCCTAGAATTCAATCTCAATTTGATGATTTAAGCTATCGTAACCCTAATTATGATGAGTACAATGGTGATGTTAACCAGTCTAGTTATGATAACATGTATCCTGCGGCATGCAACAGAGGTAACATGCAAAGGTATCGAGCTGCGAATGATGCCGTTCCAGTAAAAATCTCTCCTTTTACAGGTACAGAAGATTGGCAAGTCTGGGTAGCGCGTTTCGAGGCAATAGCTCAAAGAAAGAGATGGACAGAAGATGATATGCTGGATCAATTACTTCCAAGAATTGAAGGACAGGCAGCTAGTTTTGTCTTTTCTCAACTTCATCCAACAACATTACAAAGCTATAAGAATCTTAAGTCAGAACTGAACAACCGTTATAAGAAAATCGAGACGGCAAGGTTATATGCATCACGTTTTAGCCAGCGGTCACAAAAGGTTGGTGAGACAGCGGAAGCGTTTGCTGCTGAGTTAAAAGTCCTTTACGACAAAGCGCATGGTTATAGAGACAAGAGGACTAGAGATGAAGACCTTGTGCGACGTTTTCTCGATGGTCTCCGTGATGAAGAAATAAGATTTTCAGTCGAGTACAATAAAGAGCCTGAAACCATTGATGAAGCAGTTTTTCACGTGGTGAACTTTATTCAGACAAGAAATATAAGAGCGGTAAATAATAGAGAAAACTTGAGACAAGCAAGATGGCATAAAGAAGAGCCTGATAGTAACAAGATAGAAGAGAAAACTTACTTTCATAAGCAAAAATTCTACAATGATAAACATGATAAGAAGCAAGTTGGTAATATGAAACAAAACCATCCAACATACAGAAATCACAAAGATCAAGATGATCAACACACACAGCAACAACTGTTGAAAAAACTCATAGAAAGAATGGATAGGATAGAAAGTAGGTACAATGATAATCCTGCAAAGAGTAATCCGAAGCGTAGCCTAGAATGTTATAATTGTCATCGTATAGGGCATTTTGCACGAGATTGTCCGGAGAAAACAGCTGAACAGAAGCATATGAGTCGCGAAGAGAGAAAAATGAAAGATCCTTTAAACGAGAAAGGACCAGCTCTTGCGGCCAGAGAGAGGTCCTTGTAAAACTGGTAGGCCGGAACGAAATTGATGTAGATACCGAAGAAGTGCAAGAAGAAGCCTTAGAGGAAAATGAAGGAAAAGAGTCTGCTGAGACTGGTATGAGGCCAGTTACGGACCAGAGTCATGGGTTGAGATTCCCGGGGAATCAAGATACACATGAATGGGGTCAAAGTAAAGCAGAAGATAGTTCCTTACATTTTGCCGAAGGTGCTGAGAGGCCTGTATTGAATCAAGGTCATGTGGATAGATTCCCGGGGAATCAAGGTACTCATGATGAAGGTTCAGATAGGGCAAAAGCACATATAAGTAATAACGAGGCGACAGAGGAAAAGAGTCATATTAAGAAATGTCGAGGTATGAGTGATGGTATTTACATCAGAGGTTCAATTGAAGATGTCAAGGTTATCTTTACAGCAGATACAGGGGCATCTAGAACAGTTATATCTACAAGGGTCTATGATAAGATACAAAAAGAAGGAAAACCTGAGTTGAAGGACTCAACTTACTTAACAGGTGCAGGTGGAACACCTATCCAAGAGTATGGAAAGGCTTTGTTCAATATTAAGCTGGAATCATATGAAACAAAGGCAGAAGCTATAGTGGCCAACATCGAAGATGATGTCCTGCTAGGGTACGATATATTGAGTGGTCAAGGTGGCAGGTCAGCAGATCTTCTTTTGAGTAAAAATGTAATTTCTCTTAATGATGTTGAAATTCCTTGTTTCCAAATCAGCAAAGGCAGTAAAATAAAACAGGTGTCAGTAGCACAGGATATTGAAGTGCCAGGAAAGCAACGGGAACATTGCGATGCTTTATCAAGATGCAAAAATCCTAGAGACTGTTCCTGCAGTGAAGTTGACATGAGTGAACCCTTTAAATGTGGCCCTTGTCAAAAATGCAGAAGAAGAGCTGAGATCATGTCGCTTAAGCCTAATCCTAACGTCTCTGATCATGAAGACGACACAAGTAAACAAGAGCCAAGTAATCATGTTGCAGATGAAGTACAAGCCATTAGGACAGTTGAGCCTGGAACCAGTGGGTTACAAAGCAGTGTTAAGAGGGGAAATAATTTGTTTGGTTTTTGTTTACCTGAAACCATGCAAACAGCCCAGAGAAGTGACCCAGATATTTTACTTATTGTGAAAGCCCTCCAAGAAGGTCAGAAACCAAAGAGTGAAGATATGGTTGACAAGAGTCCCACAACACGCCATTATTGGATTTTATGGGATTCACTTACTTTGATAGATAACGTACTATACAAAACTTTCTGTAAAAAAGATGGTACTGATGAATATACGCAGATGATTATCCCGCAAGCATACAAAGAGACAGTTATAAAGCTAGAACATGACTCGCCAGTCGGTGGTCACCTTGGAAATCGCAAGACGAAGGCTAAAATTCAAATGCATTATTACTGGTTTAATATGAGAGAGGACATTCGACTACACATCCAACGTTGCGACATCTGTGCAGCTGATTTTAAGCCACAAAAACCTCCAAGAGCACCATTAGGAAGACTTAAAGCTGGAGCGCCTTGGGATTTGTTAGCTGTAGATTACATAGGTCCATTTCCAATTACACCTAGAAGTAATAGATATGTACTAGTGTTAACTGATCATTTTTCCAAGTACGTAGAAGTGATCGCAGTCCCAAACCAGTCAGCAGAAGAATGTGCATTAAGAATATTGAATGATATCATTGCTAGGTGGGGTACGCCCTTAGCAATTCACAGCGACCAAGGTCCTGCGTTTGAAAGTTCCGTGTTCAAATCTCTTTGTGCCATGCTGCAGATAAAGAAAACTCGGTGTAGTGCCAGAAACCCAAGAGGAAATGGCCAAGTTGAGCGATTCATGAAAACCCTAGTCAAGATGGTGAAGGCTTACCTAGTTGGAGAACAGGACCAATGGGACCTTTATCTAGGATGCTTGGCAGGTGCTTATCGGTCAACTCCACATGAGTCTACTAGAATGTCTCCAAATCTTTTGACGATTGGTAGAGAAATCAGGTTACCAGCAGACTTAGTTTTTGGTCATGTAAACGAGACTGAAAGCGAAGTGCATAATCTTGGGGATTATGTATTAAATATTAAGAACAAGATGCTTCAAGCACACGAAGTAGCCAGAAAATATCTTGGAACAAATGCCAAAAGAAACAAAGAAATTTATGATGCCAAGATGTCATTCACTGAATATGAAGAAGGCGATCTAGTATGGTGTCTACATGAAGTAAGGAAAGTCGGTGTTTCACCAAAGCTTGAAAAAGCTTATAATGGTCCTTATGTTATTAAGGTGAAAATGTCAAAAATCAACTTTATCATTCAGATAGATGAGTTTGGAACAGAAAAGATGGTTCATCATAATAAACTCAAGAAGTACCAGGGAAACAATTCTCCAAAATGGGCTATACGACTTTCAGATGCTTTAAAGAAAAGTTGTAAAACGACCAGCAATGTACAAAAGAATTAACTAAATGACATATAAATATGTTAAACTGACTTTGTAGTACATTTCAAAGCAAAATTAATTTTATGTGTTAGATGATAAAAAAAGTGTTCTCATTTTTTTAAATATTTGAAATATGTAAAACTGTTAAATATTATTGTTTATGATAGACATATGCTTATATAGCAAATGAGTTTTAATTTAATACTCATATTAATGTGTGATCCGTACACAGAGAACTGAAGTGTAATTAACACTTCTTTATGTAAAACAGTATTCCAGATACATTGTAAACAGTTAAACAATTAACATTAGTGACTTCCTGCGTCGAATATTTATTGTATACTATAATAGTGAGTAAACTAACAGTCAAAACTGCTCTGCAGAGTTGTAAACATATAAAGTCGATAAATAATTAAATATTTTTGAAAGACATATTCAAAATGATGGTTACTGTCCAAAAATTCGGATAACCATGTATTGTATCACCAGACGTGTCATTCGTATAAAACATATCGTGCGTAGAGAACAGAAGTACCTTCCAGTTTATTTTCATGGCGGTAACGTATCCGATCCCCACATGTACCAGTGACCGTGTAGATGTCAAATCATATTTTCAAAATTTTTATGAGTGTTTCCTGGTCTGTGTATTTTCAGTTAAGATGTCGTTAACACAGTTCAAAGGTAGAGGGAGAGCCTACAAGTGCGTGAGATGCGGCAAGGTGGATAGAAAGGGAAGAATGGTGTCACACGTTCTGAAACACCATGTGCCATTTGATCGAGTACCTTATTCGTGCTCGTTTTGTTCCTTCAGATGTACAGACAAGAAGTCCCTATTAGACCATATTAAGAAATACTCCAGGCATCGTGATGAGGAAACCAGGTTTGGTCAACCAGATTATTCGAAGATATTAAAGATGGCTGAAAATCCTTACGTTATAGGGGTGGACGACATGGTACAGCTAAGCAAAGAACTTTCAGTGCAGTGGCATGGCAGGCACTTAACACAATCTGAGAACCCGTTTGATGATTCAGAAGGTTTATTCGAGGAAGAAGAAGATGACGTTATCATGTCAGGTGGTTTACCTTTGCCAAAGTGGCTAGTTGCTAGTACTCCTTCCAAGGCTTCAGCAACAGAAACATCTAGTTATGATGCTGGGAATCGAACATCACAACATGCTACGCCACAGTTGTTTTTCGCAAACAAAGCACCGTATGCAACTCAACTTGCCGTTCAACAACAACTTCAACAACAGCAACTACAACAACAACAACTGAACATTGCTAGTCACGCCAATAACTACAATGTACCCAAAAATCACACCACCTATCTACCATATTCAAAATTGAACTTGAATACCAACAACAACAACAAGCTTTTCCTGCCAACGTTGAATGACATACCCACTCCAGCTAAATTGGGTAGGGCTAGAAAAAATTAATCCAAAAATTTAAAAAGAACATCTGAATCCTTTAATGAACCATTAAAACTCACAAACTAAACAGGAAAACCCATCTAAACCCCTTACTTGAGAACCCCCGCTCTCAGTTATTCCCCACAATTTCATAAAAACCTGCCCTAAATCCACTTAAAAGGGAACAATGGCAGATAAAACGAACCCCAAAAGAAAGAAACAAAAACTGAAGAGAAAACAAAAGATAAACCAACCAGTAACGCAACATGTGCAACCCAAATGAAACAGCCAAAAATTAAATGCTATTGACTCAAAACACCAGGGCTGTACGTCAAAGTGAAAAGGCCATAAATAAGGTCAGCGAAGAACTTGCAAGGATAGAAAGAAATGTGAATTGCATCAAAAGAATTGTCACCCAAAAACCAAACGAATTCGAAGAAAATAAGGAGAATTATACACAAAACAAGAAGTCAACCCTGAAAAGTGTCGTTAAAAAAGCATAATATATAACAATAGTTAACATTTATAAACTGTGGACACTGAAAAGCCATGAAGTGAAATAAAATTAATCATTTAATCTTAAAGAAGTGTTTCAAAGAATTGAATTATGAAAATTATTGACATAATACTGAAAGTGAAATATTAAATTGACTGTTGAATTTACAACTTATGTGAAGAATATAAATAGTATATAATAGTACAGTGAAATATAAATTGAAGTGCTAAATCAATGGACATTTGAGTAAAATTGTGAAAGAGTATTAATTAATTAAATAAGAAGTGACTTGTGAAATATAAAAACATTGCATTGACTGGATGAGTATTGTAACATAATAAACAGAAATTAAATTGTAGACTTGTGAAATGAAAGAAAAAAAACATTTGAACTGGATGAATATGATATACCGTGTTGTTAAACAAAATCATATAACAACACAACTTTAATATGAAGAAGATGTAACAGGAACTAGCAAACAGGAACTTTAAACTAAATTCTGTGAAATTTACTTGCGACACTAAACGTCATATATGTGATAACATGGTTTAACATGTTTTAGTGACCTTGAAGACATTTATTGAAATTTGTTATGTAGTCATGCTACATATTTTATATAGTTTTCTTAAAATGATAAAGAAATCTATAAATTATTAAATAGAACTTGATGAGAAAATGATCTCAAAAGACAATTGTTTATCAATTGACAGTGTTATGTGCTTAGTAATTGATTTCATTATTTATATAATATGTGTGTTTAATAGTTGGAATTATTTAATTTGTTAAATATTTAAAGATTTTACTTTTAAAAATTATTAATTTTGATTGATGGCAACAGGAGTTTAGCCATAGAAACAAGGGGGTAATGTAGTGATCTGAAATTTTCAACTATAACTGTAACATAACTGAACTACATGAACTCAACTCCTTACCTTAATTGACTTGAACTTGAGAAATTACTTTTCTTCTAATCTTTAATAGTGAGGATATGTTGACATTTTCTAGCCATAAAACTTATAATGAGCTGTGTTTTACTAGAAATCAAAACACCAACCCATGTATACGGGTTATGAGCCAGATTTTATCTATCCTTTTTATCCAACATGTTTTCCTTGTTTATCCTCCATTTTCACGATGTGCAGCTCAATCTAACTTCTGAGGGGAATTGTCACTTTCACTCGTTACCTGTGATTATAAATCCTATTGTTATTGTTTGTAAATTATTTAAGTCACTGTTTTGCCAAGTAACAATGTTTAATTCCATGTATTTTTGTAGTTATGATCCGTTTTCTTAGAAAAACGTGCTCCCACTTTCGTTTCATGATGCCATTTTGAACTGTTTCCGGTACGTTACTAAGGACGACCGGCTACAGCTAATTTATTGACGAAATTCTGCGATCGGATTTTTGTGTATTGTCTTCATTGAAAAGGTGTAACTTGTGTAAGAAAATGCCATAGTATGTGTAAACAAAATGTTCTATGTCCATTTTTTATTATTTCATAGGTCTAAGAGTCTATGTTTAAATTTCTAACCGTTTTGGTAAATCTACCAATATTTCTTGGTCGGACCAACCAATTTTTGGCTCCAACCACAACCACTTTTGTAAACCAACCACTTCAACCAATTTATTTTGGTTGGGATTTGTCTGGGTATAAAAGGGCCCGAATTTTTGGTTGAACAGCTCAGTCTGGATCAGAACTTCAGAGGCAAAACCCCGTTTTGCTGAGATACAAATAAGAGCGGAAAAATTTATAAGTGCCGTCTGCAATTTTACGTACTAAAGTAATTAAACTATTCTTGATAAATAACTATTTATTTATTCAGATTTAACAGTTCTGAGCTATTTTCTAGATATTTAATCTTTATTACACGTTTTTTATTAACACTTTACTGTTTGAAATAGATTATTTAACTGCTTGTTAACTTTGGTCACGGTTCACTGGTACGCTATTTTTCCGTGTTGACTATTAAAGAAGGTACACGCGTTAGACATTAAGATACATTAAATTAAGGGAGATATAATTTAGAAAACGGTTTTAACATACATAGGATTTGAAACTCTGATGATTTCTACTACAAACTTTTACTTATTAATACATTATCGTATAGAATCTGTTGCTGAATGATAAAAATACAATTGTGCTCATTTGTTGACAATTTATTATTTTGTTATTGCAACTTTGTTATAAACAAAATACTACTGGAATAAACAGTGTTTAAATGTTATAGAGAATTTATTCATCTATGTAGAGCTAGTGTTCCGTTAAAATTATAGGTGAGCAAAGTAGATATAAAATAGTAATCACTAGTGACTATAAAAGTAAACTGTGTGGAACCAACCAACTCCCTTTACAGACTACATTAATAAACCTCTACTGAGAGAACACTACCAAAGGTTTAACCTCACGGCCTAGACCGTGACAATATGTCTTTATTACATGTAGAAAACAGAAATAAGCAATAACATCTTAACCATGTTTTTAAAATAGTTTATAACCAGTGCCCTTCATATATGAAAATAATTTTGTACTTGTAAGAGACATTCATTCTTATTCAATAGATAAATACAGAATCCCTAAAGAAAGCCCAACACGGCAAAATTGAAAATGTTGCAGGCTCGGTTTGATTGAGCCTGTTCATGGACGGTACTGGAAAGTGCAAGTTACCGTCCACGCCCCCTAGCACTCGGGCGAATCAGTGCAATTTTAAGATCCCAAGAAGTTATGGGAAAGATAACGTATTTTTTTTCAAAACGCAATTCATTATTGGAATTCCTTGCCTACATTGATTAAATAATACGATAAGATATAACAAAACCTCAGTGAAGGCCCATTTATTAGAACAGTAAGGAAATCATAATTAAATTTACTAGTATGACTGGATATTGATCTCCATTTTATTATTTTCCTGTAAATAAGTTAAAGAAAATATTACAGTTTAATATTTAACCTATTTGACATCTTCCATTTTCCAAAGTTTTTTTTCAATGGTTTTGTTTTTATATTCTAGTACGTAAACATCTAAAGACCCCATTGAAAATAAGCCCTCGGTCTTTCATGGGCAATGCGAGGTTATTGTACACGTATTCGTGCTTACACTTGCGTCGTTACATTATCATTAATTGGTAAATTGATATCTAGTAAAAAACAAACTTCCGAAATGTTTTAATCGCAATTGTGTTATAACTTTTATATAAAAATACATAAGTGTTAGTATAATGTATATGTGCGTTTAACCTAAATAACTATCTGTCTATCTATAATTACAAAATAATCATATGAAAAGTTAAACAAAATAATAAGATGTTTTAGGATTTTTTTTATTATATTTTACCTTCGTATATTCTGACGTCGCAGAGTACGAGTTGAACATTTGAAGTCGCAAGTTGCAATTGTACTAAATTACCGACCGGATATCCATTGCATGTTATTAGTATGTGTTTCTCTTTTGGTATAGAGTGATTGTGTTTATAACAAACTACCCCTCCTGTCAGATTTTCTTTTTTTCTAAAACTTTCATTTGTTGTATTGAACACTATTACTTCAAAGTACGAGAAATCTTCTGAAAATAAATACAAACAAACAAACATCTAGGTCATAATTAATAACAAGGCAGTACTTATTGACCTTTTACCAGCCACGACTTTCATGTTATTCCATGCACTTCATAAGTGAATAGTCTTATGATGATGATAATTTGTGCCAAGTTATTTAAAATCTTTCATCAACTAAAAAAAGTTATGGAGAACATATAACCTTGACCTTGGGGGTAGCAACCTGGATGTTGAACTCTGCAGATTGTGTCATGGTGGTGATCATTTGTGCCAAGTAATTTTAAAACCTTTGAATTTTCAAGACGTTATAGAGCAGACATGAAAAATAGATGTTTTTTAGATTGGACATTTGAGTGTGACCCTGACCTTTAGGGTTGTGACTTGATTATTGTGCTCTGCCAATGGTGTCATAATGTTGACCGTTTCTGCCAAGTTATCTTAAAAACATTGAAGCAGTTTAATTGTTATGGACAGACACGAAATGTAGACTTTCTAACATTTGTCCTGTAAGTGTGAACTTGACCTTGGGTGTAGCAATTCAATTATTGCGCTCCGCACATAGTCTCATAATGGTGATCACTCGTGCCAAGTTATTTAAAAAACAAACTTTTCAGCGGTTTAAAGTTATGGGGCGGACACAAAAGTGTTACCGACGGTCGGACAGAAGGACAGACGGGAAGACTTACAGATGGAGGCCATTCCGCGTAGCGGATTAAAATTTCATATGCTTAGATTAGAATCGGAAAGCGTTGTTACCACAGAATTGATGGACCCCTCAGCACGGATATTCCTATGGGAACCACAGAAACATCTCCGATATTTGGCCTATTTTACATAGTTATAACCCCGCACAACAAATTTGTCCGGCCGTCCGGCTGTCCGAGCAAACATTTTGGGTTTAGGGGCTATATAACAGTAAAGGGAACAAAAGAGAACAATAGGTTCATTCCGTGATCAAAGGGTTTAGGGGCTAGTAGCCCTTAAGAAAACAAAGAAAATGACAAAGAAAAAAGCCCCTAAAGCCAAAATGTTGGAACGTCCGTCCGTCCGGCTGTCCAGCCGTCGGGCGTCAGTCGGTTGTTTTCTTGACCGCCCAATAACTTACGAATCCATTGACCCACAGTCTTTATATTTGGCGTGGAGGTTAATCATGATTAATAGATGACCCCTATTGATTTTAAGATTACCAGGTCAAATGTCAAGGTCACAGAGGCCTTGACTTCAAAAAGCTTGTCCGCCCAATAAGTAAAGAAATATTTGACTCACATACTTCACATTTGGCATGGAGGTTAGTCACGATTAGTAAATGACCACTATTGATTTTGAGGTCACCAGGTCAAAGTCATAGCGGCCTTGACTTCAAAAAGCTTGTCCGCCCAATAACTTAAGAAACCTATGACCCACAGTCTTCATATTTGGAATCGAGGTTAGTCATGATTCGTAGATGATTCCTATTTATTTTGAGGTCACCAGGTCAAAGATCAAGGTCACAGGGGCCTTGACTTCAAAAAGCTTGTCCCCCCAATAACTTAAGAATTCTTTGACCAACAGCCTTCATATTTGGCATGGAGGTTTATCATGATTGATTTTTAAGTCACTGGGTCAAAGGTAAAGGTCACAGGGGCCTTGACTGAAAAAAGCTTGTCCGCTCAATTGCTTAAGAAGGATTTGGTCAACAGTCTTTATATTTGGTATTGAGGTGGTTTATTACTAGTAGATGATCCCTATTGATTATTAGGTGACTGTGTCAAAGGTCAAGGTCACATGTATTTAACTATAATAAGCTTGTCTGCTCAAATGCTTAGGAATGCCTGTCTGCAGTGTATTGATTTTCACATTTTCACATTTGAAGCATGTTGAATATATAACTTAGCAATGCACTGGGTTAGTAACCTCAGATTTTGAAGGGAGGTTGTCTTTGAGCTCTCAATGATGCTCACTGTTGATTCTGACACAGTGGTATGCGGGGTATTCACGCCATGACAGTGGCAGTTCTAGTTTAAATTGTTTTACCGTTCGGAAACAAGTTGAAGTCAGAGGAGGCCAAATCCGGAGAATATGGGGGATGGGGAAAATTCAAAGTCGCAATCAGTTGCAGCAGCCATCTTAACTTTGGATGTGTCAGCTGGAGCATTGTCGTGCAGGAGCAGAACGCTTTGAGTCAGTTTACCCCTCCTTTTAAGCCCGATTTCTTGACGTCTCAATACGTTTGCATAGTTCGCACAGTTTATGGTACGACCTTGTTCAAGATAGTCAATCATGATTATCGCCTGACTATGCCAAAAAGTGATGGACCAATGTTTTATCCCGAGTTACGACTCTGTAGATAAAATCAGGTTAATCGTCGTAGAGAGACAAAAAATATCTTGAAATGTCAATCTTGGTCCGTTTTGGTTAACTTTCTGGGAACTCATATTGCGGAACTGTTGACATGCCATAGACATCAGTCAGAATTGTATATACTGAACCAAAGCTTATACTCACTTCCTAAGCAATGCTTCGCAGGTTTCGTCTTCTGTCGCACATGACCAAATCGTTTACAGCTTCGGCAGTTTCATCGTTAGTGACCTCTTTTAGCGGCCCAGGCCGCTCATCATCTTCAATGCTCTCCCTGTCCCTTAAATTCAACAGCCCATTTTTCACAGTGCCATAGGTAGGGGGCTACCTCCAAAGTATATCCATGAAGTCTTCATGGATTTTCTTGGAGGATATCCTTTCTTACAGAGGTACTTAATGACCGCTCTGATTTCAACTTACTCCATTTTGTCTAAATGACACACCCTTATACAGATCAAAGTGTGTTTCAAGTATGTTATTTTTGTTACTTTTAACCGCGTGTAACTCGATCAGTTATCTTCAATAAGATATCGGTATCGCCGTTTCGTGTGTAAATGTCAGTGTAGTAGCTAGAAGTATATCGGAACTAGAACTTTTTTATCATACCTCGTAAAGCTACAATTTAACGGGACTCGGTACATTGGTTCTAGGTTCATCTACGATATATGGCTGTTTGATTCAATATGGTCAGTTTGATAAATTACAGATAGCACAGTGTTTCTAGATTTTTTTTAATTATCGGGTCCATGCATATAATTCAGTTGATTTGTTATCACGAAAAAATACGATATGTTACAATGTGAAAATTAGTTCGAAATCTTCAGAAAAGTAACATCTTTTTACTTTTTGATGTGGACAGGTTCTCTCAGTCAAGTAAAATGAAAACTCAAATATGACATCCTTACGTCATAGTCCATGAGATATAGCATAATAATAAAGAAACTTACTTGTAATGTTAGCTGTTGTGAGGAACTCAATTTTCCTAACAGCTGCATACTCTGGTATCCATATGTTCCACCAAGGTGCCACTGAGTTTTTGTCAGACGTACGGCTACATGTTGATAGGGAGTCATCATTAGCCAATTCAGAATACAACGCAGGTTTAATATTACTTAAGTGTCGCGTATTTTGTCGGAAAGCAATGTTTTCTGAAGTGAAAAATACAACTTTTTTGTCATGCATTGCCATTATCAGTGATTTGTTTCAAACGGAAATTGACGAATGCTTCGAATGAATTATCAAAAATGTGGAACGAATTAGTGGAGAAAAAATACTTCTCACCAAAAATGAGTTTTCTTTGGTGAAAATACACAACAACGTATTCAAGAAGAGGTTCTATATTTGTTGTTGATTATGGATATGATCTAAAAAAATATATAAACTAGCGCTCTTGCTATTTAAAGTGATTCATACCTTTCATTCACCTCTTTGTATTAGTGAAATATAAGTATTCTTAAGCCGAATCTAAATTACATTTGTCAGTACCAGAAATATTACAATTCATTTCCTTGTTATTTATGGGAATGCACCACGAAAAGAAAAAGTGAAGAAAGGGGAAATAGCTATGAAAGGAATTAGTCTTTGGAAAACGTATGAATTTACATACAATGGCTTCGGAATTCCGTATATTATCAATATACAGGTAAAATATGAGAGGGTAAGGATATTTATACCCTGTGTTTACTATACCGACTAGTACACTTGGTCCTTATATTAGATAAATAGATTATGTACACGCCCTAACGGTGCCATATATATACCCCCTTCCCTACAAAAAAAAAAATAGCAAAAACAAACAAAAAGCCCAAAACAAATTGGAAGGTCTTTATGGTCATATATTACTTCTTTGTGGCTATTCTAAGACTTGGTAGGAGCTGCTTGATAACTCCCAAACTTACAAATATAATAATATTGCTACTCTCTTGATTTGACGTCAGACTTACTAAATTGACATCCGGGTCCTACCCAGTTAAAGTCGCATCCACTGCTGCAGGCACCTGTTATGATGTCACACTGCTCAGACCGGTTTACACAATGACATTCATATTGGCATTTATCTCCATATCGAAGACGCCCTAAACCCGATGTTTCACACTTAATAATCGAAGACCCGTCTACACGACCTAATAAATGATATCATGGTAAAGAATGAAATATTTTGAAAAGTCATTTTTTTTCTCAAGGACTAAATTTCGAGAATTGATTTTGTTTTTTGCGAAAAATATGTTTGGAAGGTATTCAAGAATTATATAAATTTAAATTAATTGAAATGAGTAATCCGCCAATATATAACATTGACATTATGTATTCGATGTTCATTTCGCGAAATGTTTACCACGCAATAATATCTGATTATACAGTAGGTCGTATTTGTCCAGTTGATACAGGAAAAAATCTGTAAAAATATTGTTTTATAAGGATTGTAAATGTCCACAAAATCATTGAAGTTTTATGTTGAAATAGAATAACCTCGATTTCATATGTTATATAATGTCTTTTTTTTCTATATGAACTATTTCAACAAAGATTAAGTTAACCTTCTTTTGTTAATAGATATATTTCCACCTTTTATAGCAATTATCTCAGTGTCAGGCCCGTGATCGTAAGGGAGAATTCTTAAACAAATCATCTTTTCTATACTTTTTATTGGCAATCTTAGCCGCAGAACTATTATTATAACGGCATCTTTTGTGTTTTGTTAAAAGCTATTGTCTATTAATTTCTACTACATTTCTATGAAGAGCGATACACGTTTTGCCCCACGATAAAAAACACTATTTCCTGTCATAGCAACGAGCCACGTATAGAGAATATGTTTAAAAAAGAGTTTTGTGATATTATACTATGCGGGCCTGTAGCGAGTATATTATTTTCAATAATCTCAGTATTGAATCTACACGAACTTTTTATTCTATTTATCTCATATTATCCAAAATGGTTAATAAAAAAGAGTCATTTTTCATTGACATGCCTTTAGTAAGACCGCTTTACCGGTTTCCTGCGCCGTGGTTAATTTGATAAAAATTATATATACAGCAATGTTTTATGAAGACTTAGTTCAATTGTCAAGTAAAATTGATGTTAAAAATAAATTTACAAGATTTTCAAGCTATTTGATTAAAATTGTATTCTTATTTATTTATTTTCATGTATTTGTTTATTTATTTATTAATTTATTAATTTATTTATTAATTAATTAATTTATTCATTTATTTATTTATTTATTAACTCATATCATTCATCTTTTAACTTTTACTGTAAGTATAAGAATCATATATAAAAGAAAAAATATAATTCCATTCTATAGAAAAAAATGTTTACTTCAATAATCAATTAGGACAATTTTCGGTTTTCAAAATGACACATCATAATTATCTGTGAAAATGTATCAATCATTTGAATCAAATAAGTTCTCTTGTAAAGAATCAGAAAAAGGCTACTTTTAAAAAGCACCCAACTATTTAAGTACGTTATTAGTTAACAACAAATTTATTGAAATAGACGACAACCTGGATCTAACAAAACACTTGCAAAAATTAGGATCAGCATAACTCCATATGTTTCCCAATTGAAAAAGTTATAATAGTATCATGTCTAAATACATGTCCAAGCACATTTTTTTTCAATTATATGTAAGTACACGTTTCAATCATGTCCAAGTTCATCTTTGAAATATAAAACTGTAACTGTTGTTAGTGACGTTTTATAAAATCACTTAGATACATGGGATGTTACGAAATGCCGAAATTATGTTCTAAGTGGATTTAACGGATATTATCAATATAATAGAAATTTAAGTATAGGTAAGTGTTTAATAATAATTAGTTATTTACAAAACTAAATTGGTCTAGAACGGCGCAACTAGCTTAATGTTTGATTGATTGTAAATTTTTTTTTACAAAACTACCGATTTACTAGACTAAAAGTTAGCCGATTTATTAAAGTTTATGATTCATTTGAAATACTGCAATTCTACTGGACAAAAAATTTCAAACACTAAAAAAGATCACAGAAGATTCAGCTTTTAGAATGTTACAACAAAACGAAATATTAACGTTGATTACAGGAATATAGGCCAGACTCTTTGACGAATACACAGTCAGACAAGGGATTTGATGACTGCAAGGGAACCCGTCTGATTGAATTGGACTAAACTTTTAACAAAATCAAAGTACTTAAAGTACTGAGGGGAATGTTATTCAATTTAATTTAAAAGATAACATAACAATAACATAACAATGCCTAGGATTCTTTACTGGATGATGCATTTCCTCAGAGGGGTTGAGTGGATAGGTAGATAGAGGGGTGGGGTTAGGTACAAGTGAAGCCAATAAAATGAACCCACCTCTGATTCAACATTGTGTCACCCAAAACGTGAATAGTCACGCTACAATACTGGGTAGATCATTGCGGATAATTTGTGAGTTTTTAGATTTGTAGTAATCAAATGATTACTTTGTATATATCTTTGAAGTATTTTGTTTATTTTCTGATTCACTCAAATGACACCGTACTATAATAAATTATTATATTGTGCTGCAAATTGCAAAAAGGCCATTCATCGCCAGCGTAAACACAACGTGAATAAATGAAACTTCGCCCAGCGGGGGCGCGGAGTGAAATTTAAGAAATAAAACTTTGCCGCGTCCCTCCCCGCTAATTACCGTGCCCCCGCCATTTTAACTTGTTTATTCTCGACTTTTCGCTTGGCGGGGTCGTTGGGCGAAAACACGGATAGCACAAATCAGCCACAATAGTTTTCCTATTATTAAACGCTGACGAAACGAATTGATCACCTTTACGATTTTATTTGTCCCTTTTGTGCTTAGACGAGTACGAGTGAAATAATTAAAAAGTCGTTTTATTTTCAGATGGACAGTTTGTTATAAAACAACCAAAATCTAGGTTACAAACGTACAAAAAAGAACCATAGAATTGCTAAGGATTTGAAGTATAGGACTGACTTTAGTCTTAATTTTCTAGGAATAGTGGAAATGTTGACATGATAAATCATTCATCTTATATATGACGAATATTTTATTGTCGTGATCAAAAAAGGAAACATTTTGACCACACAATCACAAACAGTAAGTATAAGAAAAGGCTACCCACGTAGAAAGATTAGCATGAATAGCAAATAAGGGGAAAAATCCTTGAAGTGGACATTTCCATCAAGATAACAGTTTATGAGGGGGAGTAGTTATGATGATTGCTTATAAGATGTTAAATGGTTTCTCGTATAACATTAACATCCGTACAGTTATCTATCTGTAGTCACTGTAAAACTCGTGTATCTGTAGTTGTTGGCAAACTCGTGTATCTTTTAAGAAGGCAATTGCCATATCATTAAGTGTTCAAGGAAACACGATTTTAAATGTTATCTGCTTAATTGTGGTACAGTCATTTTATTTAAGCTGGACCAACAGGAAGATAATGATTTTATATCATTTTGTTTGTTTATTTCTGTTTCCTTGATTGTCTTGGCGTAACGGCACACTGACAGATGCACAACCAAACGCTATTGTTCTTAATTAAGTTAAAGTACAACAACAGCTTATTTTTGTAGATTAGCAATTATCTGTCTGTTAAAGTTCTAATCATAAATATGATAATAAAATCTAATACCCTATCCTTTTACATTCTATGTTTAAGTTGCCAGTTTTATTACATTTAATTATATCACAAAGTGCGTTCGTCAGGAAAAACCCATAACTCATGTTACATTTTGCATTTGCACAAAAAGTTAAAACACAATGAGAAATGTATACATAACTGAATGCGTAGATGATATACGTAAATGTATATAAGCTACCTACCCGTGTTAAAGTATACAATCATATCAAATATAAAAGCTGTATCATTTGCTATTTTTTTCTAGCTTTAACAAAAAATTACATTCCCAAAAATTTTAATTGAACTGACAATATGTCTATCCAAAAGTAAATGGTGGCTGTTTAGGTAATATTAAAGTAATGTTTCCATTCTTTTCATATTCGTTTTCAATTTTATTAAACACGTCACCTGTTAATCAATATCCCTCGTGAACAATGAAAATATTAGCATAATGTTACCTTAAATAAATATGAATTAAAAAAAATGAAACTATTCTCAAACTACGTTATTGCATGTACAACAAAGGCATTAAAATGTGTTAAAACATCTAAATAAAATGAACAAAAATCAGTCGTTTTACACCTCGTGTTAGCACTTAATGGATACCATTTTAGGTTTCCGTACGTTTGTTAATTACATCAATAAGAAAGAAAATTCATGAAGGATTAAAAAACGATATGTAATAGCAAAAATTAGATCATCTCGGATAACACCTACTTTACAGCATATTTTACAGTCGATGACTTTGCAACAAATCAATGCAATCTTGCTTACTTGTAAGTTCACAACACTTGATAGTTTGATAATATCATATTTAATGACAACAGTTACTTATTGTTTATACATATATACAATGTATTTAGGAAGGGTGGAAGTTTATTGTCCAAATCTGCAGTTATCTGGAATTATGCTCATAATTGCAAATGTTTTATTAGATACAGGTTGTAAAACATATTTCAGTATCATTTTATCCATAGCTAAAGTGCAATCTAAGTTTGTATAACATTAACATCATCCTAAACCAATCGCTGATTGATAGCACAAACTATCTTGTTGTTTTCCATAAGCCTTCAAACAGTAAAACATCGAATCTCGCGATTTTTTAAAAATATTTACATTTCTTATCAACTCGCATATTTTCTCCCTACTTTATGAGATGAAGTCAGTTTAGTTACATATTATACAATCTTTGAAAACTAAAATGCGGAAATAGGTTATTAAGAAGTTAAATATACAGTGTATTGGTTTCCTAGTCATAAGCTAATTATTCTGTTTTCGCATACACGTACTTCACTATGGTGGCTGATTTGGAGTTTTGTGCGTCGTGCGATAGCACGACAAAGGGTCAAAACGGCGCGTTGTCGCACTATAGTCTTGTCGTCCTGTCGCTAACGATGTACTTCAAACGAGGCATTGACGTGCGGCGTGTTGTCGCGATGTAACATTGTCGCTTGGCTCGAATTGAAGGATTCGCTGTTTGTTTATATATAATCCAAGCGACATCGCGACAACACGCCGCACGACAACGCGCCTGTTCGCGTGCTTCGCTAGCGACAGGACGACATGACGACAAGGTGTCAACGCGACGTTTGGCTCATTGTCTAACGACAAGACGAAATGACGAGAACGGTATAGGTTGTGTTGTCACTATTGTCAACGCAACGTGCAAGTGTACAAAATCAGCCACCATACTTCACAGAATATACTTTTCATTCCAAGGAATAAGAGATCAAATCAAAGTTACTTACAGGTAATATATTAACGTTATAATTCATGTTCGTTTGGAATAAATATTTGAATAAAAATCTAAGAAGACGAACTTTAATTGTTCCAATAATGTTACTGGTAGATATTTTTTTTATAAATGATGACGATTACGTAACATAAAATGACATTATGTAGCCAAATTTTTAATAGCGTGTGTAACCGCCAAGTGTATCCAAGGTTATGCTGTTATATAAGATTTACACTATCGAGACCAAAGGTATAGAAGAAGTTATGGCATCAAATAATTAGAAGTGTGTTACCATTTATTTATTCACGCAACAAAAAATGCGGTCTTTTCTAATATCGAGATTGGATTGCTGAAATTTAACTATTGCACTCATAGAAACGAATTGTAACAATTTTTTCATTGAAACGAAATGCAATGATATCAGATTTTACCAAAACCAAGTGCGACAGTTTATATGAATCTTTAAACAAATATAAACGTATCTTATGATATTATTATAGTTAAAATAAAAGAAATATAACAACCTATGCATGTATGCTGCAGCATTTTGCACTTCTATAGATAAATTTCATTTCTTTCTAGCAATAAAAAATAAGGAAGTGAAGACTAGATAGAGTAATACCTAGTCATTAGGGTAAAGTGTTACCTTTTATGCATTGATATTTAATTGATCAAATAAGATATCAACGTCCTGACTTCCAATTTTCAGCGCGTGTATTCGAGACAAGTTATGGAAAATAATCAGACGCGAATTCACTGTAAGTGTTATTAATTGATAAAATAAAATGTGATTGAAATTCAATTATTCTATTTTAATCATATTAAAGTAGAAAGATTGGCGATATTACCATGTAGGAAAAAAGGTACCGCAAATGACCAAAAGTTCATTGAACTTGAAATATAATTTAGGTTGTTTCTAATGGCATAAGTCCGTATCAAATTTATAAAGTAACATTATTTTGTACTTGAATTTTAAGAACATTTACAATTTGAAACATTAGTTGATTAAAATTATTAGAGTACTTCAAGTTTTCCATTTATGCTAAATAACTGTTGCTTTTGAAGCAACAAACTGCAACGTTTGTATTCGTAGAATGACCTTAACAGATGATTCTTTTGATTGTAATATAGTTCAGCAAAGTGAGAAAATAGCTTTAGAATTCCATCGCAAAAATACAAAAAATGTCCGAAACATGACAAAAACAGATAATTTTGTATGCCAAAGTAAATTAACTATCAAGTGTTGACATATATATTGACTTCATCAAATTTGAAACATATATAGTATAAAAGAACAAGGAAAAAAAATTAATTGTAAAGTTAAAGAGATAAGTTTATTAATGCCACAACAAATAAAACATTAATTTGCTTTTTCCTGTTCGTATTTCACCAATGACAGTTCAAGTACTTGATTTTTTTTTATAAGCCAGTCTTTTCTCTTTTGATGCCTTAAAGGCTTCCTTCTAGTCACAAAGTTTATACAAATTGAGCTAGAACAATGTTATTTAAAATGCAGTTACTAGGATTTTTCATTACAATATTAAGTATTATTCTAATCTTTGGTAAGAATGGATTTTTGTTTCAAGAATTTAATTTGTTAAAAGACTGTTGCTTGTAATAATAAGATTGTTTCATAATTGATAGCTTTGGCTACTGCAATTTCACGTGTAAGAAAGTCAACTTATTTGCATGGAATTTAAAGTATTATTTAAATTTCAGTTTGCTGTTTACTATAAGATGTCTGGTAAATTGTGTTTTCGTTGCGTTCAGGCTATTTGCACATATCTGTTTTTTATTTTTATTTATTTACAAACTTTCTACAGTATAAACTGTGAACTGTGTTAACTGTATAGATTGACCGTTTTGTCCTACGCAGATGACGCGTGCACGAGAAAAATACTGTTTGTGGTCGATTTGAATAGCAACGGACCGCGTCGGTAAAAGGTCTATACTTTGAATATCTGAATATAATTATTGTGAATGACGTGAACGTCGTACTCTCCATTTATATTTTAATAGGTAGTGCAGGAAGTCTTGCTGCTGCTGGTGTGTGCCCAAAATCAAGAACAGGACGCCTTCGGTATGGAAACTATTGTCGGTATGAATGTCATTGCGTAAACAAGTTGGAACAGTGTGAATTTTTTAACTGGAGATTGCAGCAGTGGATGCGACTTTCAATGGGTAGGGCCTGGATGTCAATTTTGTAAGTTTAACAACTTTTTCTAGATAATATTTCTTATATGATTTAATGGTTTTGATTTATTGAACGTTTAATTTTGCTGTCTTGACAGTTGCCTTATTTTTTCTTTCTTTCTTTATTTTAGATTTATTATACCTTTTATGACAGACCATAAATTTCACATACATTCATTTCACATCAATACATTATAATGTCAAATCATATCATTATTGCTTACATTGAATGTTTTATCTACTTATGTCATATTCATATGTGACTTTAGTATAGAATAATTTTTTAACTTTTCATGAATTAAAAATTGGCCGAAAAGTGAAAATAGATAAAAAAGGGGATTGGTGTGTGAAAAGAGAGATCATACCCCCGTGTGTTCGTTCAATGCATATTTAAGAGGTTATTAAATCTTAATAAATAGTTAATAGTTTAATTTTTGTGGAGTACATACTATAATTTTAAAAGGGTCATTTTCTTAAGATGGTACTCAACCTTGTTTTGAATAATTTGCAATTTCTTTTATTCAAAAGTAAACTCCTGAGTTTTAGATATGACACAAAATAATCAGAAAAGATAACTAATGTCTATTTTATGTGAAAAATACAAGATTTCATTAGAAAAATAATGAAATATTTTACATCACTCTTTCAACTGTTTTGCAAAATACCAAAAACTTGTGGTTTTTAAACTGAAAAGAATAGGTACCCCGTTTTAAATTAAAAAAGTCATTCCTTGTCTAATCCACATTATTTGAACATAATGACAATCTCAGAATAGATGTTCCATACATTCAGGCCGCATTGGTACAAAAAAATCACACAAAATTTGTTCTCCATAATTTCATTTTGAATAGCATACTTATTCATTGCTGAATTATTCGCATTCAATATTTATACTGATACTTTTTATTTTGGTGTCGTCAAATAGTACCTTTACAAAACATGGTCAAGTATACTAAGTTCCATTTGATATAATTTTTTCCAAAACATTTTTCCCATTTATTTTGAGATTTCATGTTTGCTTTTGGTTTAACCCTCATTTGCTTCTTACAAAGAAATTTATTCGGTGTTTGACTTTCTTTCATCTCATTAACTAGGGTCTTTACTGGGGTATACAAGATATTTTCATTTTTAAGAGTTTGTTTTCTGTTGGGATTTATGTTTGTGATGATTTATGACAATTGCCTTATTAAAAAAAAATGCCTTATTCTGTTTGCTTTGATACACTCAGATTGATAACAATTTCCCTATGGATTAATTTTTATATAAACTGAGAGGTTTCTAGGTGTGGGAATCGTTTTAGAAATGAAATTGTGGGTACAAGAGAGAATTGACTTTTAAAAGATGGTTTAAGGTGTGATTTTCATACATACAAGTAAGGAAATCGCGGCTGCGGCCCCTGTAAAAAGTTTTAAAAAGCGGGCGTGGGAGTAAAACACAAAAGGATATTACCATACAAAAGTATCTCAACAATGTATGTGTTTTAAACATAGAATATTTTTGTTACGCATGCAAGAAATACTCGATATAATACTTGAAAGAAACTAAATATACTTCAAAATTGTATACATTTTTTTATAATACTGCACGTTTGTAACGTCGCTTTTCATTGGATAATCTTGACGTGTATATAGTTTTATATACACGAAGAAAACTTACTTTTTTCTCTAAAAAATGATGTTTGCTGTTTTATAAATCCGTAAAAAAGATTGTTGACAGGTTATATGGCCGTATATAAACGGTTGTTTGCAAAAAAACCCTCGCATAGCGGCTCGGGTTATTATTTAGAAACATCCGTTTATATAGAGCCATACAATCTGTCAACAATCTTTAAAAAGTCAAATGTGGGTATTTGTAGATTTGTTTTTTGGTTATTATGCATGCCCATTCTCAGATTAAAGTAAATAGTTTAGGATATTAATTCTTTAGAATTATATATATTTTATGCTTTTGTATCTATAATTTTGAATATTTGGATGTTCGGTATATAAAAACATAAATGACTGTATTAAAGTTATAAATGTTTCAGAACAAGTCATTTTGTACTTTGCAGTTCAGCTTTACATGATAAATATACATACCAACGAAAATGCATTATCACTTTGAACTATGGCTAAACACATTTTTGTGTAAACATTCTTGTTATATATGCTTTCAAATAGCTGAGTCATTCATTTTCTTTCAGGGAACATTGCATACCGAAGGAAAGTCCGACAAAATGTTAATTATCCCCCTTTTAATTCAAAATTGGCTAATGATAAACAATCTAAACAACTTGTAGTAGTACATTTTTTCAAAAACTCAATGCTACCATGGTGGAATCTTTGGATACCGGAGTACACAACATTAAGGAAACTTGAATTTCTCACAACCAAGAGTCATTTAAGTAAGTCTTGTTTATTGATGCCCGTATTTTCGTTGTTTGATAATGTGAGTGTTTTTAATTGGTTGCAACTCTGAAATGTGTATTTGTCAATTATACCAGTAATATCGTTTAACGTCTCTCGCACATTCGATATCCGAATTTTCGTTTTCTTGCAATTTCAAGATCAACGGAGTGAGCCTTTGATCTTGCAATTTTGTACACAAAGTATTGGTCTGGACTAACATCAAGTGGTATATAAATATCTAAAGAATAATTAGTCCCTTATGTCATTCACAAGAGGAAACTTTCGTGGAGACAATTAACGGACAGAAAAAAAAACATAGAATAAATGGAAGAAAAACCCAACATATAAAGTCTTTGTCTTTTTTGTCTATATATAACTAATATGTGACAGTTTTTAAGTCATGACTGTCGTATGTTCCATTTCCCTTTTCTTTGTTCAATTATAATGTATAATATTCCTCACGAAAAGCGTTTCTTTCAATATCAAATTTAACTATGAAATATTGAAATATGAATGATTAATTCTGTTAAACCGTCATTACAGCTTAAACAGACATATGAACAAATCCGAAACATGTATAAATGGTGAAAACTGCCGGGGGCGGGGCCACTTTACCACTACTGTTCATGAATAGTCCAATCAAATCAGACTCTACACAATATTTTTATTATTTTTTTCTGTTTATGTCGTGGTTTGACATGCTTTTATGATATATAGTTTATCTGATTTTACCGTAAATAGACATATTCGTACACACATGGACTACTCCTTAAACTGTATTTCTTGATTATTCGGACGGATTACGTATTTTTGTTTATCATTCTCGTGATTCATATTAACATCTATCTTACGACGTCTTTTCCTGCCAATATGGATGCTTGCTTTATAACTATTTTTAAATTCGTTCGTTCAGTTTAAAACTCATATGAGATCCTGTAAATACAAGGGATGTTCCAGAAATATGAGTAATAAGGCCCCTAATTACGAATTTAAAATCACATAAAGGCGTGACATATCTTCTGTACCAAGAAACAAAAACTTTTTAACAATTAGCCATATGCATAATATATATATATATATATATATATATATATATATATATATATATATATATATATATATATACTATATATATATACTAATATATATATATATATATACTATTATATATATATGCAAACACAAATTACATGCCCACATGGCACACAGTCTTTTCGGAGTGTGAACGTTAAAGGTTTAGATACCAGACAATGTACTTATTATTTCGCACAATGTTTTACCCCTGTACGCAAAATAAAGAGATGATATTCTGCTGGATTTTTGGGAAGGCATATCAAGTTAATGGCATTAATTATTAGATTATTAAAATTATTGTAGTAAAATTCTTCTACTTTATTTAAGATTTCGGAAAAGCTACACACTGTATACCATTTTTCTTTTTTAAGCGCTTCGGTGACAGAGAAAGATGACGTCATACTCATTTATTATCCCGCCAAACGAAATGTTATCTCCAAAAGATTGGCCCAATTGTCTTCTGTGCAACTGAAAATAAAAAAAAAAATCTTTGTTTGACTTACTTGGTACTTGAACGTTGTCTTTTTATGATACTAAATGATTCTGAAGAAAACTTTTCCGTGATCATCCCTTGTGTATTGTATTGATTTTAATATACTAAAATAAAATACATGATATATACACATAACAACTAGATAAAAAGTTTTTATCTCCTTTTTTTTAAAAAAGGTTACGATATATCCGTATTATTTTCATTTTTCAGACGATTTCAAGAATTTTGAAGTTACAGTGTTCAATACAACTGAAGAAAATTTCAAAGATAAAGGAAATGTCACAGGAGGAGCAGTTTGTTATCGAAATAATAAACTCTTATACGCCACTGAAGGACTCGTCATAGAAGTCCACCATTCGCATGGCTGTCCAGTCCGGCAATCTAATACGACTTCATACATTGACACAGAAACTTGTAATGCTGTTACATTTAAGTTTATGACCGGGTAACGTCAACTCTACTTTCGTTCAGTGTTTATATTACGTTTACATTTAAAGACAATTATTTTCATCGTCATATTTCCAATCGACAATAAAAAAAGCATTACAGTTGATCAATCTGCAGACTCGTTTGTATATAGTCTTTTCATTTGGAGAAGGTATGACATCTATCGATGTGAAATTTCAGTCCGCCCGTGGTCGAGGGTGTAGAGTGCGATATGAAGACTACCTACAATCCTGATTATCTCTCATGCCCCACTTGCGTCGCATTCCCGGTCGAGACCTCGCTCTGCGCGTTTGAGCCTCAGGTATGAAGATATGTTTCACGGACAATGATATACGGTCTCATCCACCCGTGTGGTGGATATACCACATCTCAGAGACCCATGTGTTAGCTAACAGCTATACCCGCCTGCTTATGGACTGAAATCTATGTTGCGGAAAAGGTCGAAAATCAAAACAAAGCAAACAAACAAAATGTCCCTTAGCACAGGCCTAGGGGGCATGAAAAGTTTTGAAACCAATGACCCGAATGACAAGAGATAAACAACAAAAATGACATCAAGTGCTGGGCAAATTTTTACAGTTGTTGAGAGTATAAAATACTGAAGAAGGGTAAATTAATGAGAGCAATGAAGACGTTACAAATGGAATAGTTGCAATAGCAGAAAATACTTGAAGGATGACATATACAATAGATAAAATGTAACACCATATATGCACAATTAATATTGCAGACTCCAGGTTTAAAACGCAATGTTAAATACTGTAGTTATAAATGAGCAAGCTACTTTCAAATACAAGTTTTATAACATTGAGAAAACTATTTTCAGCTTCTATAAAATAGTATTCTCTTACATTTGCAGGTTGTAAGAACGGATTTTTTGGAAACGGGTGTGAGCGTTGCAGTGAAAACTGTAATGATAATACGAGTAGTTCCCCTGGACAACGCACGTGCAATATACAAAATGGAAGCTGCTTAAATGGTTGCAAGTCTGGTTGGATAGGTGACCGCTGTGAAACTGGTAAATGTTTTATTAATTATGTTAATCAGCTTAGAATAATTGGACCACAAAACATAAAAAACATATGTCATAACTTTATACGTTTATGTGCTGGGCAACTTGTTAAGGCATTCATATGATACAAACAACGCTTGTATCATAGTTTGGTAACCTTTCTGTTAAATCGTATACATATAGATCACATGCACAGTGCGTTAACTGGAGTGCAGGTATTAGTTACCCGCAGTCCAGAGCATACCTATTGATTGGCTCATTTTTGCTGGGGTTTACTAATCGTGACGGAACAGAAAGGAAAAGCGACAGAAATATCATAGTCAGATGCTCGTTTATTAGTTACTTTTTCCCGGGATTTCATATTGTGACAGGAGGGAACGTGTTTATATGTTTGACTATGATACAAAAGAGAAAGAACATCCAATATGATAAACAAGATCATCAAGGAAAGGCGGCGTTCAATGAACGCAGCCCCCATCCGACCCAGTAACGTATCAAACATTCGGCAAGCTGATTAAAAATCGGGGGCTACGCCCGCTTGTACAAATCAGATAGCCTCGTGTTTCGATGCTCTTTGTATTACTTATGTGGCAATTAAATAGAAATATACAAATTCCGAAATAACTCTAAAACCGGCAAACCTTAAAATGTTTAACTTTTTGTAGAATGCGACGAAGGATATTTTGGAAAAGATTGCAAAGAAGTATGCAATCGCACGTGTAAGAAAACTGAAAGAACAATGTGCCATAACGTAAATGGTATTTGTATTGGTGGCTGCATAGAGGGGTATATTGGAAATTTCTGTGAAATTGGTAATGACATTTTTGATATTAGAGGGTTTCATTGCACTACATCTACATTGTATTTTAAACATGTTCATATAAAATTATGTGACTTACAAGCACATGAATATATAGTTTATTTCGAAAAGCTTTCTCAGTTTCCTATCAATACGAATTTAATAAGCTGACAAAGCAATTGTTATATTTCAGACTTACAATAGTAGGTATAATAAGAAGAAAATATAGGTATTCAAAAGTACATAAAATACAAAAATAAATATTATATAGTAAGTGAATCAGGAATACATGTAAGTCACATTTTTAATTCCACATTCTTGGCAATATTTATGAAATTCTGTGACAGAATGCATAAAAATCTACGCGAATTTCTTGAGTACGTGATGTATTAGTAATAGCAACATATAAACTTCGCGAATATTTCCCAATTTACAATATTGCTCATAATTACATGTAAAACCGTTGATGGAAACAAACAATTAGATACAATTTATAATATTTACTGTTTCAGACGAATTTCATGCTAGCCGGCCTACAGATTTAGTAACAACAATAACCGAGAGAAACCAGTTGAAACTAGTTATATTGATTCGAATCTTCAGTGCGGATACTACATTTTTAACTTAACAGTGTATATATAATTTTGTTTAAACGTACGATGGGACATAACGGTAAGTATTCAGATTTTCAAACATTACGTTAGGGGACATATCTATCATATGACTAAGAATTATGGACAATTCACCTTCGGCCAATTCCCACTCAATTATCTTAAGCGGTGACATAAACAACAGGAGGTACATAGTCCACTCCCATAAAGTATGTACGAGAAGGAAATTTCAACAACTGGAGGGGAATTGCCCAGGTTTTCAAAAATAATCGTAGAGGAGTTGTCCGGACAGGAAACTGTCCGGGTATCTTTGACAGAATATTAAACGTTCTAACTGGTTTGTTTGTTTGATTAAATTTGAGTCAACCGGCACTATAATGGTTATGTGGCGACTTTCAAGCTCGCTCACTGATTGATACATTGATTTATACAAGACACGTTAATGAATTTCTCGCAAAAAATTATAAAGCTACCTGTAATTTTATCAACTTTAAGGCATTTAAATAGCATTTTCTATAATTGTAAAGCAGATTTGTTAACGTCTAAATAGATTTAACCCTGTTTATGATGTATTAATTTTCTAATTACTCAGCTCAAATTAAAGGAGAAGATGAGACTGGTGGCCTGTCAAGTCGAAGGTAAATTATATTTCATGTTACCTCGTTTATATTTAAGTGTGACTTTTTATCAGATTATAAAGCTAAATTTTGATACCATATTAGTTTTTGTACTTTCACTAAAATATTTGTTGACTAAAAAATGACCCAGCAATTTATATAAAAAATATGTCAAGTTAATGAGGAATAAAGTCAAACCTGGTAATTTTTCTAAAGCAATATAATAATTATTATAGATCTATATAGAAAAGTAGTTTTAGTCGGATTACACTCTTGTATTTTAAAAGCTTGTCTGTTCTACTTGTCAATATATGTTGTGTTAATTCCGTTCCAATAAAAAATAAGAATTTTGTTCTTTAAAAGTTTATTATCTTTTACATTTTTTAGGACTCATCTTAATGTAGATGAACCAAATCGATTACGTTCAGTTCGTAATAAAGCGACAATTAAATCAACATTGGGAGAACCGATGTTAAACACATTTGTTGTAAGCGATGAATCTCATTACACAAACATTGGTCTCCAAACAAAAACAGTCGAAACAACATACGAAGATCATTTAACTGAAATGATTACCTATTGTTAGAGAAATACGTTGTTTCAAAGCGACGGATTATTGTTTGGCATTGATCATACCAAAATTTTATGTTTTTGTTATGTCCAGGTCTATCTGTCATGATATCTAGAATATTTTTTCTTTAAATATTCATGCCATCTCTTGAAATATGGAAACTTTTTTTCATACTGATACTAAGTAAAAAGTCGATTGGGTACTTGTCTAAAAAACGTTTATCATAATTATAATGTTTTATCATGTTTTCCTTTATAAGTTTTACAAATAATAAAGTGCTAGGCTATGTACAAGCTTATCGCTAGGAACATTTCATTTGTTACATGTAGCTTGTGTCAGTTTATTCGCATGCTTTCAGATACTGCCAGATTGTGCCAAAGGATTGTGAGTTCAATTACTTATATGCGCGTTTGGTGAGCAAGATGAGCTTGGAGTATTTCCAATGTTTTCAAGCGCTTGATAAACCCCAACATCTAGCTGGTATCTGACATTCATGGTGCAGATAAATTCATAAAACTGTCGCACCTTTTTAGAAATTAACCAAATATTGCATTTCATTGCAGCAAATCACAATGGAAATTTGTTCATTCATTTGTTCTAAGCTTATACATAATGTTATATTATTGAATCTCAATTCATTTCATGATGTAATATGTTCTTTTAAATTCCATATGTCGTTATATCATATCGAATTGGTATTCGTATGTTACATAATTTCATCTATAAAATTCATAATGTAACCAACTGCTGTGTTCTTTAGACGACATTTTCACGAATGTTTCCTATTCTGTGTAATTGATATGTTTGTAGCATGCTATGTTTTCATGTCCAATATGGATACGAAAGAACCATCACGAAAAACAGAACAAAATGAACAACACATTACCGAAAGGTCAATGACATGAGATGATGTGATGAAGAAGCCATAGAACATTTCGTACTTTCTACTTTACAATAAGATCGTCGACACTGTTACATTCTTGAAATTTAATAGTCGCTGAGTTGAAAATATATTTATCACTATATTTATCCTAATGCTAGTCATATTATGTAAGAAATATTCTTGGACTGCTGTATTAAGAGTTCCATATATCATGCTGTTTTATTTAGATTTACAATTAAGTATATAATTAAACACGATTCACATCGGATACAAACCTTACATTGGATGCAAGTAATGTTATAGATATGCTATGAAAAGTTATATAATCAATTATGATTGATTCAATGATATCTTTTTTGTTTTATTTCTGCGACCATGTTTTGCCTCTCCGTCAAATCCACTGTATAAAGAGTGTGTGATATGTAACGGTATATTTACTTAATAAATAACTTGTAAATACATTTGTTTTGACGTTTGTTATTTTGTTATTATCTTTTCATATACTCGTATAATTGTACATGCTATAATTTGAGTTGTTTTTATAGGAGTATTTCGGTCGTATTTCAAGCAATAATATCAAATAATATAGATACACAAACAAAAAACATTCAGCAACTAATGCCCCAGCTAACATCATTAAGCGAACGGCAGTCACATACCTTCAGACTAGGTAACAGAAACAACAGACACACTCTTCTTATACATTATAGAATTTAGATGCATCACCGAGTACGAATGAGTCACGAGTGCATATCAGTCAATATGTACACTCATCAGTTCACATAGTTGTGCAGCAGCTATTATCGGACAATCACTCTTACCTGTACAAAATTATTCCTGGTCGAAGAAGGCTTTATTTTTGTTCAAATACAGATAGTCATCCGGTTCCTGAATTGTCACACCGACACTTCAATTTTGAGCTGCAAGTAAAACAATACACAACAAAGCCAACTCTTCATGCAGCTGATTTGTTGATCAGTTCTATTACATGGTACATATCGGGCTTGATAAGGTAACGTTTGCGTGAAGTAAGAGCCCAAAATCAATTGGGTAAATTCCACTCTTTTTTTATAGTTTTAAATAAAAGTAATCGCTAAAAAACATCATATTTTGTCCGGTAATATGAAATATCCCAGTACGGTACAGTGGGTCAATCACATACGTAGCAGAATGCTAGGCACGTTTGTCGGATATATCAGTCATATACGAATCATATGTCGGTCATTTACGTATTAGTATGTCAATTACATACGTAATAGTACAGTTGAATTCCTATTCGTAGTAGTAGGCTAGTCATACCTATACATTGCATTATGCCACTCACATACGTAGCTGTATTTCAGTAACATACGTAACAGTAAGTCAATCACACGCGTAGCATGTAGCAGTATGTCAAAGTATACATACAATGTTATTTGTTTTAAATTGAATATTTGAAATCAGGACATCATTTCAGGGAGCTGTACTTTGATCGTGTAGGACCACAATGTCAGTTTAGTGAGTATGACATGTCAGATTTCTTTCGCGAAATAGTGTATTCAAAAATATGATGCCACCATTTAAAGTCAAACACACTCAAGTTCATGACATTTTATCGATTAAATGACATGGTTTTGGTATGGTTCTATATACAATTATATCTTCATTTTATCAAGAAATTATTTTATCGCCATACATACTAAAACGATTAACTTAATTAAATAAAAGAACTCCCATTATTTATCGAATAGAACGAAGGTACTTATGAAAAAAGTCTTTGAACTAACTTGACTGCTTTAAACATATTTAATATGTTGTTGTTGTTTTTCAAATTCCTATGCTTGGTGAAAGTTTTCAAATGAGAGAAGAATGCAATTTTCATGTATATGAGCAATTTTCAGTCTAGCCTGGCCGCACAAGAATGATGAAATATTGTTTTTATACACTATTTTATTTCAATCAAACAATGTTAATACAAACACATTCTAAAAGTTATAAGCATTTTAGAAACCCTTTCCTAGCTATGAAACAACTGTTATTTATAATAAATCAAAAGGCCCATTATGTCTCAGAAATGCTTTTATTTATATTTCTAGAAGGCTTTTATTTTTTGATTTTCTGTTAAGTTTTCTAAAAGCTACTAATTGGTCAATTATTTGAACCATGTTTCGCTTCTATTGCGTTTTGGGAATTAAAAGGGGTTATAGTAGTTGAGTATTTCGTATGGAAGTCAAAATACGTCTTTGTTTACGTTTCGAAACTTTTAAGACAAATAATTTTCTATTCAGTGCTACTTTCATTAGTGAAAATCATCTAACGTGTTCATAAACCACAATGAAATTCATTTTGTCCCTTCGGATGATTAGGAAAATATTTGTGTCTTAGGCATAGTGTGCCTTTCAGATTCATACCAGTAAGGTTGTATATTTCTAATTCATTTGAAGTCAATATGTCAGAGTATTTAAATATCTATGATCTAGACGACAAAGAGTGATAATAAAAGAATATCACTATTACAAAACATTATAGCAAACATAGTCGTACAAATCAATTTACTTAACCGAGAAGTATCTTTGGCCCAAGTAAAATCTGTTAACATGCATATAAGGTTTTTAAGTTTTGGATACATGTACAATATATACAAATGTTATAAAAGTTTGCATAACAATGACAAAATAATTAATTGTAGCTAAGAAAAACATACAAACAAGATTTTGTAAACATAGAAATTAAATTTTAAGCATAATGATATCTCTTCAAAGTAGGCAAACTTTTATTTCACCGTTATTTTTTTAGATGTCCCTATTACTTTTTATGCCTTTTACTTTATACATTTTGTAATTATATGCAATATTGACAGTATCATTCAAAGAATCACATATGCCATATTTTAGAACGCTTTAAAATTTTACTTGAGAATGACTATAACTACCCTAACATTTTATTTTAGAATCGCCAATAAGATAATCAGATTTCAATTTTAAAATGACCAATGAAAATTTTTCCCTGTAAATTTAAATGGATTTTAGACGTCCTTCGGTCGGAAATTTAACATTAGAATGATAATAACATGATATCTATATTTAGTGTTTCCCCATACTGTTTAGTTACATAGTATCCTACATATATTTTCCGACTTTCTCGCAGATAACATTGCATACGGAAAAGATTCACGTTTCGACAGTAATATCTATCCACCTCGCTTTTCATACTTAGCTCATGATAACAACCTATCATCGTCAGCTATACGTCTGATAAAAATATTGCTGCACCTTGGTGGAACATTTGGTTACCGGAGTACACAACATTCAAAAAACTTGAGTTTGTCACTAAGGAAAGCCATCTGTGTAAGTTAACTTTTAAAGTTTTTTCTGCGATAAAAGTGTAAAATATATTGTTTTTGTATAAATGAAATTATAAATTGCACCAAATGTGACTGTAAAACGAGCCTCATTGTAGTCATAATTATTCAATAATGTAAAGAAATAAATTTTGTTTATTTTGCTTTCTTTTAATTAAATACTGTCAATAAGCATGGTTTTTGATACTTTAGAAAAAAAACTAGAAATGTGTCGTCACGCCACGGAGGCCCCCGCATACAAGCAAAATTTCAGATGTTATAATATTTAGTTCCAAATTTGTTTGCACAAATATTTATTCATTTTAAGTTCAAAGCCCTTAAAACTATTCAATGTTAACACAAACCATTTTTATACAAACTTCTAGGCACTGAAACTATTCAGTGTTAACCTTTCGTTACTTGCATATTGCATATTTGTAGCCAAAATAATGGCTACATACATTTCCACAAAAGTATGAGTGCTTAACCTGAAAATTCCAAATTTTTCAAACATTCAAGACAGATAACTTTGTCCAAAATCGTTGAACCACGACCAAATTAAAACTTGAACTGCCTATTTCTTAGACGTATCTATATGTCATATTTGAGTTGAATGTGTACAACCATTTGGGAGATAATGAACGTAAACTTAAAATTTCTGATTTTATTTCAAAGTTCAAGAGGGATTATTTTGTCAGCTATCTTCAAACCATGACCGAATTCGAAATTGACCAATGCATTCTTATGACATATCCATATCTTTAATTTGAGTTGAATATGTACAACTGTTGGGGAGATAATGAATGTGAACTGAAAATGTCTTTTTTTTCAAAGTTAAAGGGGCATAACTCTGCCAAAAATCATCGAACCATAACAAAATTCAAACTTCACCTGCGCATTTCTTTGACGTATCCATATGTCAAATTTGAGTTGAATGTGTAACACCCTAGAGGAGATTATGAACGGAAACTGAAAATTTCATATCATTTTCAAAGTGAAAGGGACATAGCTCTGCCAAAAATTATCAAACCATGACAAAATTGAAACTTGACCTGCGCATTCCTTTGGCATGGCATATCCATATGTCAAATTTGAGTTGAATATGGAACACTGTTGGGGAGATAATGAACAGAAACTGAATTTCATATTATATTCAATGTGAAAGTGGCATTTCTCTGCAAAACGTCATTGAACCATGATCAAATTGAAATTTGGCCAGCGCATTCTTTTAACGTATCCATATGTCAATTTTGAGTTGAATGTGTAATACCCTAGAGGAGATAATGACAGAAACTTTCAAAGTGAAAGGGGGATAACTCTGCCAATAATCATTGAACCATGACCAAATTCGAACTTCATCTGCGTATCCCTTTGACGTTTCCATTTGTCAAGTTTGTGTTGAATGTGTTATACCGTTGGGGAGATAATGAACGGAAACTGAAAATTTCATATTATTTTCAAAGTAAAAGGGGGCATAACTCTGCCAAAAATCATCGAACCATAACCAAATTCGTACTTGGCCTGTATTTTTATGTGTGCAACCGTTACTAAGATAATGAACGTAAACTGATGATGACAGAATGACGGAAGGACGGAATGAAGGAAAAGGGTTACACTATATACCCCAGCCATTATATGGCGGGGACATTAAAATTGTTGTTTCATGTTATGATTTCAAGTATGTTTATTTAAAATACATAATATAATTGATATATATGTGACCCCGATGTATTTTTGCCTTGCATAAATAAAGAACAAAACTGAGGGTAATACTGGTTTGTTGATTTAATATGTAGTGGACATTATTTATAACAGGATACACAGAAGATTCTAACATTAAACATTATTCATTATTCATTATACAACACACACATTATATTACATTACATAACATTAAGCCCCGAAAGTATAAATATTAAACATATCATACTATTACGAAATACATGTATATAGTTTTATACACATTACAATTTCTTAAATATACTTAATTTAATATTTTATAAACAGATTAGTTTATAGGAATAGTTCATTTATTATATTCCATTAAAATAAATTATGTACACATGAAATACATTTTTAAATGTAAATTATCTTAAACCTGCATTCAGTGACCACTTAATTATTTACTTATAAAACAATATACAATATATGCATAACTTAAAAATATAGATGTAGCTTTAAAACATAAAAACAATGACAAAAAATATTAATAAAACATACCAATTGTGGATAAGACTTTGCAACTATACCTTTGTGACTCACACTGTGATATTAGCTTTGCACTGCAATTACTGTAAAATACAAACATTAGTGCATAACAAATAGAAACTGTGATTTCTAGGAATAACTATAAGATAAGAACATATGCTGCCATTTTGAATTTTAACACTTAAGAACAATACAAATTTATTAAAATAACATTCATTAAATTTTCAACTATATTTAATTACTATAAAATTTTATTTAGTTGACATTAGAACTTTTAAGAACAAATGTATAAAACATACAAATTTTTTAATTAAAATTTTTATTAATATTTTTATTCATTTATAATAAGTAAAGTTAACACCAACAACTTTTATAACACAAAAAGTAACCTAGAATAACCCTAACTTTAAAAGGGAACCTTTTTAAATAACCAAATAGCAAATGCGGTGTAAGGGACATAATAACACAAATTAAAATTAAACAGGGTCAACAAAGTTACCTTTCTTAAAAAATAGCAAAAACCTTAAAAATAGCACTTGGTTACATATATACAGGTTAATGTTGAAATTTATGCTAGCATATCGAATGGGTATTGCTTCTGTTAACATTATACACGACATTTGAATATTAAAGGATATGAAACTTTGGACTGCATTAAGCTAAAAAATCACCTTATCAGAAACCTTTATTAATTGAATGACATTTTGTTTTTGTATGTAAGCATCGTGAATGAAAGACTTAGTTTTGGTGAAGAAAAAAAACCCACCAAAAACATTTATTGAAGGTCAAAGACATAAAGCCAGCATAGATTTTGTTTTATATTCCCTTTTGTATACATGCACAATGGAATGACGCAATGATGCGGGTAATTAGAACACTGACATAAATGTAAATAGTTAAAAGACAACAGCAATTCGTTATATGTTCTTGTGCGCATTCAATTAAAAATGTTAAGACATAATTGTTGTAATTGTGGTCAATTTCTCTATTCTCTTTCTTGTTTGGTCATTCCTAGCTGAATAACGTGTATTTAGCCTTGTTTCCCTAATTTGCCTTTAAACAACAAATTCCCTTTTAAACTTAGTTTGTATTCTCCCATTGTTTTCCTATTAAGTCCATATGAATTTGCACTTGGCCATCCGCCGCTTTTCACAGAAAAGCACAAAATGTCGTTATATTGAACGTTCCATGATGATCGCCGTATGAAGATATCTGCGGAATCTAAATACAAAATGTTTCCTTTTTTGTAGATGTTGAATACTGTTAAAGACAGTCTGAGGGTACGTAGACGGTAGTTAAAAAGTAAATTAAAGCAATTTTAAAATGTCTTTTATTTGAGCAACATCATAATACAGATTTTATATTTCTCAGAAAAAAAAAAACAACCCTAAACAGTTATGCATTTATCATTTTGGAATATCTTTATGTCAATATTTAATTTGTAAACTTTTAAATTCTTATGCTATATTTTTATCATTATATTGGAATTAATTTCAGGGGTATTTAACAGAATGCATACATTGCATCACATGGTAAGTCAATATAAATTGACGTATTACATAAATTAATTCATGAATAAATGAGAATGACGGTCACTGATACATATAACTCGTAGTCCAATTTTGATTGGTATCTTTTCTCTTGTAAATAGATATTTTATAAAATCGTACACTACCACCAGCATCTTTTGTTTGCACGGACGTTCTGATAATGATGTATTATTGTATGTTTTTCATTAATATGATTTTCAGGCCCAATTGATAAAACCTTGGAAGATTTTTGGAGAATGATCTGGGAAAAGAATGTTTCTACAATTGTTATGCTCACTAAGTTAGTGGAGGGAAGGACAGTAAGTTGCAGGAATAAAACAAATTTTTTAAAGATTCATGTCTTTCAGATTTAAATGTTAATAAAACTTAAAAGGACATTTTATCAGCTTAGAAATTAGCAAATGATACGTGACATCTGTTTTGAAAAAAAATATTGACATCTTAGTTTACAAAACAATATATTTAAAAGGGTCTTACAAATTATTATGTTGTATCTATATATCTGTCTTCTTCGACCAGATAAAATGCACCCAATATTGGACAAAAGAGGGCACCAGTTCTCAAGTAGGAGACATCATCATATACACAGAAGCAGAAAATGTTTTTTCCACCTTTACTGTTAGACGTCTGAGAATTTCAAATGTGGTAACGTACTTAATATTTACCATTCTTATCGTTTAAAGCTGCATGCCTCCAGATGAACAAACACCTTTAGAAAAATTAACTAATATTTTAAGATACGTAAGAATGTTTATAATTCAAATAGTTATTTACTTGATTTTTGCTTTGGTAAAGGTGGATTTGAAGTGCCGCTAGTAATTGGGTGTAAATTACTTTATTTGTTCACTTGAAAATATTTTACTTTTTATTCTAACACGACCCGCATTTTTCCCTATTGAACATAGAAGAACCGAAAATGTGTGTTATTATGCTATAAAATCACTGTTTGACGTTCTATATTTAGACATGTGACGTTATCATTATACACGTGACGTAACCACTAAAAATATTACGCGCTGACAATAAGTACGGGCAATTAAGCTAATTATAATGTACGGCAGCATTTATTTGTTGATGTCGTGTTAGAATCGAAATAATATATCCAAATCGGTGATTTTATTGCTTGAGAACATCACTGTTTGTCGTTCAGATGCGCATCATTATATCACTCGGGCTACGCCCTCGTAATATAATTCCCCGCATCCGAACTCAACACAGTGATGTTATTGAGCAATAAAATCACAGTTTTGGAAATATTATTTCTTAAAGACATTTTCAAAATTTTTATGAAAACTAGCATTATTCTGGAGCCATTCTTCCATAACTTGCTGGGACCGAAAATGATAATCATTTGATACCGTGCACTCGAAACACACTCTATACTCTTAGTAGCTCAATGTTTTACCTTGATGTAGATTTACCTTAATGCTCTAATCTGGGTAATCAATAAAGAAGGCAGAGCAAATCAATAACTTTTTAATTCACCAGACAGGTGGTAAATATGTCTACGATACTTTAAGTCCTTAAAATCATGGATAAAATAAGCATAGTAGAATATTCTTTCATTAGAAATATTATAAAATCTACACAATGTTTTCTGTAATATAAAAATATTCTATGACTGATACTGTATAAAACACCGAATAAATAAATCCTTGTTCAATAAACAAGCGTTTTCAAAAGCAACGTTTTGATATTCAATATTAAAAATTCAGAACAAACAGAAATACAGGTAGTTATTGAATTACTTTATCCACCTTGCAACAATTAATGTATACCTACCAAACTGCACTGTTTTATATCTTCAGAATAATCCTGACAAAGAAAGGATAATCACTCAACACCACTATACAGCCTGGCCAGGTTAAAATACCTGAACGTTATAAAAGAGGGGATCCGTTGGGAGCAGCTAAAACACATTCAAAAAGTAATAATTGTAGACTCACTCGGCGGGTGCTTGATTGAGACAGTTCATAGGAGAAAGTATACAGAGAGGACAATTTAAAGATTCATTGTCACCGGCTTAGCAATATTCAATGTTCAATTTTATCAAAAGGAAAAAAAGTCCGGATAAAAATATATTACAATGTAATTTTGTTTCAGTGCTGGAGTCGGACGTACTGGGACATTTATTGCAATAGACAAGCTATATGATCAGGCCACCGATCAAGGGTTTATAGACATATTTCAATGTGTGAAAGATTTACGAGAGCAAAGAGTTAATATGGTACAATCAAAGGTTTATATATATCTCGATTTTTATTGCCTGTCCTAAGAGCACTTTTTTATTCTGTACAATTGAATTATCAAAATTTCCTAAACCTTTTCCAAACAATTTATGTTTTTTTATTCCTTATTTGCTCAAATGTCTAATTTATGCTATGGGAAATGCGTTTTTACTAATAAGAATTTGCAGTAATGTTTGACTTTTCTAGTATCAAATATTTCATTTTGTTAGAACCAGTACATGTTTTTACACAAAATCATGTTAGAGATTTTGGTTTTGTGGTCACCTCCCGTAAAATGTGAAAAGTTTATTGATGCGTATGCTGAGCTTACTAAAGAAGATGACGTGACGCACAAAACAAAACTGTTGTTGCAATTTGAGGTTTGCTACCTTTCTTATCTAATATTAAATGTTGAAAAATATTTTTGTCATGTTATAAACGTAAGACGGTGTTTTGGTTTATTGACCCACCTACCGAATCTTTGGCCCAAATGGTTAAATGTTTTTAGGTTTTTAGGAAAGAAATGAAGCGTAGACACATTGTCTTCGAGAAAAACAAAGATATGTAATAAAAGTAAAAATGTACATGTAAAAATATGAAACATGCATTATCCTTGAAGTCATATGTTATTATCTCATTTTAGTTCTGATACAAATTGTTATTTCTATTATAAAGCATGCATAGTTTTATATATGTATATGTATATATATGCAGGAAGATCATTGTTGTTAAAATTTGCTTATGTACAGTCATATTGCTTTCTTTTTTCATTTTAAATAGGCTTTAAAAGATGAAACATTAATAGAAAGTCAGTCAGAAGAAGGTAACATTACTTTTTTCTAATATTTTAATAGAATTGTATGATATATTCGTCTGTGTCCTGTTTGTCATGACTTTGCTCATTTAACTTTTGTCCATATTTATACATATTTTATTTGTGTTATTGGCGTTCAACAATTAATATAAAAACGCAATTATTGTTCTGGATAAAATAGACATAAAAATAAATTTTGTCCAACCTGATGAGCAGGTGATTTACAAATAAGCTTTTCTTTTGCATTATTATGACAGCATCACATTATAAACATCCTTATATAAATATTAAGAAAATGAGAATTTGCCAAAGTTTCACAGTGAAAAGTTAGTTTATTAAAACATCAGATTTGACTTGATAATATCATCACAATTATTGCATTGTATACTTGTATGAATCTGCGTTTGATGTAAGTTGAGAATATTATTGTTATTAAACAGAGTTACACGACAGATAACAGCTTCGTCCTCTCGCCATTTGACAGCAATGCGATCCAATACTTGCAGTTAGTAGACAAGCAGGAGGTTAATCTAATAGTTGCTTTATCTAAAGACACGGATGAAAAGGTATATACTTGTACATTCAGGTGCCTTTACCTGACTGAGATTTGATATATTGACAGCTTTCTCGGTTTGTCAAGCAAAAGTATGATTATAACAAATACCGGTATTGTTTCTCTTTGTTAAACGGTAATATATTATTTTATATAGTTTATACAATGTTTTTATATTAATTGATAGAAATAGTATAATTGTTGTTTCTATATTTTAGGAACGTGTTTTAAAACAGTTTGAATATAAAAGCTCTGCATATCCGAATGATCCACTTGATATGCTCTTGTGAGTGTATCTTTAATTTTTATTATCGAAACAAGAAGACTCCCTTTCAAACTTATCTTAAAAATTTTTGTACTGATTCTGTACTTTTGGGTTTCCCAAAATCCCACTTTGGGGGTTTTTCTTCCTCCAAATAAATTTCCAGGTGAAAATGAAAAAATAAAGCAAATAGCTTTTAAAAAATATAAAAGGGTTGTCAAAATTACTGTTTATTTTATATTGAAAATTTTTAAGAAACTTGAAAACAAAAAACATTTTCCCGTGTTTTAAAAAAATGTTTTTTTTTCCTTTTTTTGTACCAAAATAAAATTTTAAAGGGGGAAAAAAAAGGGTCCCAAGATTTAAACTTTCAGTCCTTGTTTTTTTCTACATTGTGTTTAAAACAATTTTTTCTTTATATCCGTTTCTTTTGAACATGTCCCTAATATTTTTTGGAAAGCTTGAAAAGAGTTATAATTTCAATTTAAATGAAATCGTTCTGCTGATGTCGATTCGTAAACTGGCCCCTAAAGATTGGTTACAATGTTGGGTTTGGCCCTGTTATGAAACATAATGCCTCCCTTCTTTTTGCCATTTTTTTTTTTGGCCCTCAAGTGTTTCCCCCCTTTTTTCCAAAAAAATAGTTATTTGGGAAAGTATTTATACAAGACTATTAATTATATAAAAGAAACTCATACAAAATGAGTATGGCAATTTAAATTGCTATTTTTATAAACAATTTCAGGGACGGCCGAAATGGAAAGAGGTGGCCTGGAAGTAAGTCCTGGTGAATTTATTTTTCGAAGCGAATCAAATTTTTGACAAATGAAGGTGTCTATTCCCAAGGTGAAATACAACATCTTGAGGAGTTTTCCAGAGCCACATAGTTTCAAAAAATTTTTGTAAGTTGCAAAGTAGATTTGTAATGATTTAACCAATAATTTGAACATACGAGTTTGAAACGTTCTGGCCTTTCTTAGAAATAAAATTCATTCGTAGAAAAACTAATACGGTGAAAATTGTTATTGATATCTAATATTTGTAGCAATGAAAGCCGTTTATGCTGGTTCACGTAAACTTATAATTTAAGTAAAGAAACAAAAACCCAACTATAACAGTACAGTACGCTTCTATGTTGAGAAAGAAGTTTACATGCAAACTATTTCATGTTTGTTTCTGTTACAATGTAACATTTCAAACTAATATATACTTTTATGTGATACCAAAGAAGTCATAAAATACAAATAACTAACACTTCTAAATTTGTATACAGATTTTCGGTTACATAACTAAACCCATAGAGATTAAACGTTAGATAGATTTAATTATTTAAATATACAATTGTTTTTATGTATAATCTTAAGTCCTTTTAAAACAATATTGTTTTTCCGTTTTCAGGATCAGTTTTAATTCTGCTAATGAAGTTTAAGCGTAATATTGAAAAAATTGGGGGCGACTATGAAAATACTTTAGAATAGACATTTTTAAAACCCTCACCTTTTAACTTAAAAGGTGAATTTTATTACGGCCCGTGGTGTCCGCCCGTTCTCGAAATTTAAAAAAACTTTCTACTTCAAAAAACCATTTAAAAATAATATATGACAAATGAAAAACGTCTTATAGATTTTTTAAAGCTTAGATTTTTTTCCCATAAACGAAATCCCCCCTTTAGTTTTTGTAAAAAAATTTCCCAAATTTCCCTGCCTTTTTGGTTTTAAAAGAAAGTCCCCCCCCGGGGGTTTAGAAATTTTCCCTTTTAGATTTTGAAAAGGGTTTTTTTTTTTGAAGCTAAATACGAAAAAAACGGGGCAATTTTTTCATGAAGGGGTTGCCAAATGGTTTCTATAAAAATTTAAATATAAAGACAGCCATTTTTGGGTTTAAAATAAAGGGGCCCTGATTTGGAAAATACTTATTTTTTTTTAAACATAGACTTTTTATTTAAAAATTGACTTAAAAAATTTTCCCACTCCGATTAAAAAAAGAGTTTTACATTTTTTGGGGCATGAAATTCCCCCTTTTTGGGGCATTTTAAAAAAATAAAAAAGCTTGTCCCGGGGTATAAAAAATTTTTGTAAAAAATTGGGGGGGGAAAATTTAAAATTTTCAAAAGACTTATGTTTTAAAAAAAATAATTTAAGAGTTTAGATATTGGACATATAGAAATTTGCCTAGCACACTCTTTAAATTTATAAAATTCATGAAATTTAAAAAATGGAAAGCTCTTAAATGTCACAAAGGGGTTCCTTAGAAAAAATTTTTTGAAAATTTTTTTTTCTTTAAATTTAAAATATAAAAAATTTTTAAAAATATTTTGCATGTGACACCTTTTTTGGTGTTTATGAGGATTTTAAAAATTAGGGGCCTCTGAGGTCAAAATTAGTTTTGGCCTAGTTTATCAACTATTTAAATTTATAAACTTAAAAAGTAAAACCCCATTTTTTTTTTAAAGTTTTTTGTAAAAATAATAACCCCAAAAGACCCTACAGATAGTTAAAAAAAAAAGCATTTTGGGGAAAAATGACAAACCAATCTGCCCAAAAATTAAGTGATTTTAAAAAATAGAAAAAAAAAATTTTTTGACTTTTTTCAAGCATTAAAATATAGCTCACTTTAAGCGTCCGGGCCCAAATCATGGCTCTTTTTTAACATTTTCCCCTTAAAAATAATTTTACACAAAAAATTTTGGTTTTATTCTTTTTAAAATAAAATTTCCACCCCCTTTATCTTGTTTCTTTCCGTTCGGATATTTAGAAACTTACGATTTTAACTTTACATATTAACAGAATTATGTTTCTTGTTTTCTTTTCTGTTATTTTTGTATTAATATTTCATTTTTTAAAATAAATATTTCAAGAACTGAAAGGTTATATAGATGGTTATATTTTTAATTGCCTATTAGGCATCATATTAATATTAATGCATATTATATGCATGTAAAATGATTTTTATTGTCACCACATAACTTAACATTAATAATACCCATACGTTGCTTTACATAATTTTAACTAATTTGTAACAAAAAAATCATTGGTTTAAATAATTTCAATTTAAATTGATTTATAATTTTGTGCATGTTCAAAAACAATGTTCATTGACATTAATGCAAGGAATTATATTAAATCATTTCATTGAAACTAAATTTGCATTCATCAAATAAATGTTTGATTTGTCAAACCGGATGCTTGATATGGGTTTTTTTAATCAAAAATGCGAAATATTGAAACGATCAGCAAAAATTGATTTCAAACCTTAATTTACAATTTTATATTGCAACCAAATGACTTGAAATTTTGCAACCATTTATCAACAATATTTCTTAAACTGCTTGACTGATACCATAAGAATTACCCTTTGGATTATTTCCCGACCTAACCAAATTAGGTTTTTTTTGTATATTGTAAGTGCCGTTTTCAATGTGCAAATTATGGTTTTTCTTCTGTTGACAATAGTTTATTTCTAAAGATATACTCTGCTCAAATTTGATATTGATAATTGCTACAATTATAAAATAAACATGTTTTGACTTCACACAAAGTAGATATGTTATGTTTTAAAGTCTACACACTATAGGTTGCCACAATATAAATATATAGACAAGTGTCATTAAAAAACTGTTTTTTTTAAAGAAACGACCAACTTTATTTAACTTGTAAAAAGTAACGTAGCTTCCCATACGTAGTTTTTTTATTCTTTTATTCTCATTTGACATATTCAGTAAGAATTAAATAAATTTCAATGAATTTCTGTGATTAAAATATTCTACTCAAGGATGAGCATAGTACATTTAAAAAAAATTCGAAAATTATAATGAATCTGGAGGCGCGATGCTTTAAGGTAAAAAAGACAAGCAAGCGATTACTCTTTGCGTATTGAACTTTTTATTTATTAAATAAATGAAATAAAATAAATATAGTATCTACTCTAGTGTTCATTCATTTACTGACGTTTTCTACGCCTGTATCCAAAAAATAAGTGCAGATCTACAATGGTAACTATATTCCATACAGCTTCTTTCTTGAACAAATTAGCTTTAGAAGGTACATCTATGTAGAGATTATTCAAACAAACAAATTAATGGTTTCAAAGACAAATTATATATATTATATATGTTAAGAATATAAATTTGCAAATACACTTGATAATTCTTAAGCAGTGCCTAACAGGACAAATATGAAAGATTTGCACCACTGTGAGAACAAGATCAAGCATTGTAGTCAATAAAGTATAATATGTTACTTCAACTGAAATGATAAAGTGTTCGCTTTGTTTTAATCCTCCACGTGCTGGAACCTCGACTTTAAATCTTTATTACCAATTCAGTCTGACCATATTCTTTAAAGTTAGTAGCTCTTCTTATATTTCACATTGAAATCTTGAAAAGACTAAACTAAATCATAACAGATTTCTGGTAACGTGAGGGCAACAATCAGAATGCATTATCTAAAGAGTTAAAGTAACAAAGACAAAATCAAAACATATATACATTCATTATTGAGCAAAAATTAAAAATTAAATAACTTGTAAAGAAAACAATGAAAATAACATAAACATATTAATTCGTTACAAAATATGATGTCATGTTGATTTCAGGAATAAAATACATGTATAAAAATGAAATAACTGAAAATGTGTAATGAGGTGTAAAGACATATATAAAATGACATATAAACAGGACATGAAAATTATTATTTTTGTTAGATTAAAGTTACATTAAATAAATATGTAAAAATATTTTGCCGTCGGCCTAAAAATCAAACATTCTACAGTTTCATTAACCTGTTTAATAGTTTTGTTGTAAATCTCATCAAATATTGTTCATAAATTAGGATTTTAAACGGGAAACCCCACGGTAACACTTAAGTTCGTATACGAATTTTAACATGCAAGTGAAGACTATAATGAGCTCGTGTATGCGCTACGTCACAGTTTTATAGTTGCTATACGGAACACAGCAAATGTGATATTTTCTTGTGCAAACACACTTAAACCGTTTAAGCTTCACGGTGCACTAAACCTAGGGTTCAGTAAAAGTAATCCTCTCGTAAAAAGATTAAATTTGTATGAAAACATCCGTTACAATGCGGAAATATACCGTTAAATTAGGACTGCCACTTATAGTCATGTTCGTTGATTTAACACTGATGTAAGGATGATCCGAAGGCGGAGTTTCTCATGCAAACAGAAATTGTACTTCCCATTTCGCCACAATGAGGTTACCTATTTTTATGCTAATAAAACTCATTTTGGTTGTTTGGACACTAAAATAAGACTTGGAGTCGATATAAAACCCAATTTATTAATGAAGTGTCGCTATTTAGTTTTTTATGAAATTTATTAAATGTAACTTTAATGGCAATGGCTTACATAAAATAAATATTAGTTCTCAAAAAAGGACTTCATAAAATCATGACACATTCAATTAAGTAAGACAGGGTACAATTCTTTTATAGACACTGTTAATCATTTAGGTCAAATGTTCATTAAAATTTAAACAAAATCATGACACATTAGATAAATATTTTCAAATGCGTTTACATACATTCTTATGCATAAGAAGTAAACAGCTGAAAGTTAACTTTACAATCTTATGGGATAGCCATCAGTTGACATAACTCTTATCCATCTGGATCCGGTTGTTCAAAACATTGGTTAGTGTTAACCAGTGGTTAAATTCATTATCCGCTGGTTAAATTTTGTCTGTTGGATAAATTTTGTTGCTCAAAACTTATCCAGCGGATAAAATGTGTTATCCAGCGGTTAACTTTAACCAGTCCTATGACCACATGATAATGCCCTTAACCAGTGGTTAGTCATCATCATTAAAACAGTAAAAATCATAAAAACTTGTTTAAAACCAGATTTTTCTTAAAAATATATGTTTATTTTTCTTGACTAGAACATTTCATATAAAATGCATAGGATTAAATTGAAACATTTCTGAAATAAGTGCTTTTAGAACCCTTTTTCAATCTAAATTTGTTGTTGTTGTAGTTCAGAAAATTCAGTTAAACAGTCATAACTTTCTTATTCTTTAATAAAACATACAAGTGTCGGTACTCATTTTCTTAGTTAGAACATTTCTCATCTAATGGAAGTAATTTCAATTCAAAATTTGAAAAAAAAAATGTTTTTGATTTTTTTCTTATGTGTGTCTAAGGGAAACATAAATCTATCAATACTTTAATGTCTCTGATATACTTTTTGTTTAATTCCAAAAACAAGAAAGCACAAAACATGCAAAATTATTTTTTGGGAGCTTTTTGATTCTATTAAATTTAATATTCATCAAAAAATCAGCCATTTTGTTTCCAGAATCACTAACCAACCCTGTTGCATTGTGGTACTTAACCAGTGGATAAACACGCTATCCACTGGTTAGGTAGCCAGTGTACTATCCAACTGTCGAACAATGAAATTTTATCCACTGGATAACTGGCCGCTGGTTAAGGATTTAACCAGTGGATAAGCTATCCATTGGCTAATTTTAACCAATGTTTTGAACAACCCAGTCCAGATGCCATAAGTGATAAACCTTTTCAACCAATATAGATCCAGACGACCATGCACATGTCCTACCAGGTAATGTACTTTTATAAAAAATAGAATAAAAAAGCCATTTAAGAATTTAAACATGCTAAGGGATATGCAAAGACAACTTTTCATGATGGTCGAAATATTTTTAAAAACCTTTCCATAGTTCACCATGCAAGTATTGTTCGTAGTCTCAGAAGCAAAATCATGATAAGATATTAACAATGATAGGTCTCGATGAGTTTATAAAATTTTCCTGCTGGTGAATTTACAATATAAACATAACGATGCTGACCTGATTGTGGAAAAGTTAAAGATAATGCAGTATTAGCTGAGAAGTAGACATATTAACTTACAATAATAACTTGCATAAACAGTCACATACAGTAAAAGAAAAGTACTGCAAGGAAAACTTATCAACCCACCATTTGATACTTAAAGATATAATGCAAATTTTACAATGCAATACAAGCTATTGGTAAATGTAAAATATTCTTATTTCTATTTAATGTTTATAAGAGTGGCTTGCCGTCGTATGAACACATCTGCGGATGTTTCAAAATTCAAATTTACACCACTTTCTTGTTTAAATGTTAAATTCTGATTCAGCCGGTGTTTGTGAGCGGTGACGGTAACTTGCACTTTGCCATACCGTCCATAAACTAGCTCAATCAAACCGAGCCTGCAACATTTACATTTTGTCGTTTTGGGCGTTTTTAGGGATTCTGTCTAATCAATAATGTCTATAAATGGTGGCTATAACAAATCACTTTCATTTTCAGTTTGTTACAGGTTAACATTAACTGATCATTCTAGTTCGATAGCGTCGTATGTCCCTTCGTCGTTTTCTGTTTTGGGAGTAAGATTTGTGTAGAAATGGGATTCTCTATTGTCCACAGATGGATCAATTCGTATTGCTGCAGCTGTTTCTGCAATTGTTGCTTGAAAGGTATCGTCTGTACATGCATATGTGCTGAAAAATCAAATCTCTCTAAACGGCTCATTTTATCAAGTGGACTTCAACTTAATTATTATTATTACAAAAATCGTTATGGAATAAATTAGGAAAGCTTTGAAAAACAGATAAAATGCTGTTCTTTATAATTTAAGATATATCTACAGAAGAATACCGAAAATTATAATGAGTAAGTTAAATTGGGACAAACGATAAGAATGCAAGTCTGGATCATGAATTTGTTTGTTTGGATTTACGGCGCCGCACTTACACAATTTAGGCCATATGGCACCATATGGCGCAGAAATAGGAAAATGATTTAGCTAATTTCGGGTGTAACTAAATTAAAACAAAACCAGAAGAACAAAAACAATACAAAAGTGGACTTATAGGAGATAAGGAGACATAATGTGCTTACCTTAAAGGTCGATTAAAAGCCCCACCGGTTCCGTCATTTTCTTATAAAATAATCAAAAATTACCTTATTTGAATTTTTGAAAATTACTTATATTACATGTGTCTCTTATAGATTAGTAAAACATTTGGTAAATTTTGTTGTTCTTTGTTGTTGAAAATCGGTGATATAATAACTGTACTGTACAACTAAAATTATAATAACGAGTGAAGATTTCAGTTTATCATCAAAATTAATATTTGATTAAAAGAATTTACAGGATTCAATGCTGACTTAGTATTTAGATTTACTTGATGTAAGAAAGCTGTTTTAATGTTTAAAATAATGATACATGTAATAACATACCATTTTGCGTCGTCTTACGTTTGAACAATACTGTTATTACTGTTGCGTACACAACAATAATCAAACAAAAGCTCCCCAGACATATCAAAACTAGTTTCAGCTTTGATGCTTCATCATCTCCAGGAATCGGGTCTGTTATGCTTAAAGCCCTGTCTGAAACTTTAAATTTTTAACGTGATAGCATCATAACACATCAAATGACTGTTGCAACCAGTTAACGAACTTCCTTTTTTAATATATTGAGCTATTATTTAGGATTTACTATTATTTAGGATTTACGGCACACAAAACAGTAAAAGTCATATGTTTACTATTAAGCTTTACTGGTGGAGATTATTTATATATGTTAGATATAACTTATTACCATAACACTAAATGTAATACACGTGTATTTCGTTTAATGTAATGCTAACTAGTGAATAAGATCAGAAAATGTCCAGTCCAACCGCTTAGCTCATTAAAGAGAATAGCCATTTTGAAATCCACAGGACGCTGGTTTAATCCTATGGTGAAGCGAAATTTCCCAGTAAGTAATATTCAGACATTGTGTCTAATAGTCGTTTGTCTCTAACCACTCATTCAGAAATAATGTGGGATAAGTAGAAGGACACTTTCAAGGAAATTGATAATTGATGGTTAGTTTTTCTGGAAAGCATGTATGACTGACCATACCTCGAGATATTACCAAAAATAAGATGAAAGGAGGTGTTTTGTTTTGTTTTGTTTTACGTGCACCAACACAATTGAGTTCATATGCGTAAACAAATAAAAACGATTATCAAGTGTCTAGATATAAATATTATATATATCCCGTTTTTATTCATTATTGATCTATTCCAAAGAAATAAAACGTTCTATATGTTCTTATACTTTTTACAATTACATACTTCACGTCTATGAAAAAATACTTGTATTCCAGTAAAGTATGTCATACTCGCATGATTTAAATGCTTCACATATATTCTAAATAACAATTTTATGAAATTTAATTCAATGAACATATTTTATATACCAGATCAAGTTGGTAAACCACAGTGTAATATGATTATTATTAAGAACTCTATTGGCTTTCACCAAGTTACAACTTACACAAACTGTTACTTTTTACGACTTTTTTGACATAAAGAGCCCACGTAATTAAAAGTACGCAGAATTTATATGATTTCAGCGCAAATTTCAAAGTTTAATGTCCATCTTAAAAGGCAAAAAAGATGTCAGCAATTACAACTATACATACCATCTGCACCGTCGGAAGTACTCTTGTTAGTCCCTGATACAATATAATTATGACCGATTCATTAGACATATTCAGCAATTGCGAACTTATGAACTTTCTGAAATTATTGTTTAATTTATAAAATAAATCAGAAAATATCATTTGTTTAATTTTTTTTATGTAATACTTACCTTTTTAACCTGTAATGTGATTCAAAATCCAAAAGTCAAGTGACAAATTAGAAAAAAATGAAAATATGTTACATGCATTGATTAAACCAAAAAAATCTTACCCAATTCACAATATGAGCCTCCATACCCGGCTATACAGCCGTTGATGCAAGTGCCCATTACGCTATTGCACAACGCGTCCCCAGTCTCAGAACATGTACGATTACATTTCTGTTTGCAATCTTTTCCATAATAGCCGGGATCACACTCTGAAAAGAAACAAAATATTAAATGAAAATATAAATTTAATGGTGTTTTCAACTTAAACCTTCAACAACCCTTATCACTACTGCATCATCCTTAAATCCAACTTAATATGGATGGTTTATAAAAAACTCCCATTGTAATAACAATTTTTGTTTAATTGAAATAGACACTGTAAATCCTTTATACTCCAGCACCAAATCTCAGCTCACAGCATTTGAGATAAAAAAGACATAAATTTGAGACAGAATTTGATTTGTTAACTTACAAGTAGTATATCTTATCTACTGCAAGTGAAAAAAACAACAACACATTATTAACTAGAGTCTATAATGCATTTATTCTAAATGATTAGAAAAAAAATTAAAATAAATCCTTTGTTAGAAACGGATGTTGAATATGGTCACACATTGTTAGCCTTTTCTGCCCGTAAATTTCACATGAATGATAAAATAATAATGTATACAAAGATGACACACATATCTTAATTAGGGAGATTTTACTGTTCTGTATATTTTTTAATTCGGTTTGCATTGTCTGTTATGTATAAATATTGTAATGAGCTAATAATTATTTAGTTGAAGTGGTTTTTGATTTATAATTAATATAAATACACAATAAATTACTAAGAACCGCAATAACGTATAAATTGATATACACATTACCGATGTCACATTGTAATGTCGACTTGTACCCAGAACTACACCCGCCGTCACAACTTCCAGTCTCATGGTAACATGGTGAGGACAAACAGCTTCCACAATCATTTGTACAGTTTATGCCCCATTTACCATCGTCACATTCTGTAACAAGTTGACTAGGATAACACAATATGACTTACGTCAAGAACTCAATTGTGGACGGACAAATAGCGATTATAAAAGTTATAAAAGCTCACATATTTACGCAAATAACGATTATAAAAGCCCGCCATCAGCACCTCTCCGACATTGAACATTTTACGTTACATTCAAAGCATATTTGTTTCCAAAGTAACCATCAAAAATCTAAAAAAAACAACATACATAATGTTTTATTTTTTTTTATTACTAGTATAATTAAGTTATTTTTTCTGTTTCATTCAATATATTTAAAGAAGAGCCGGTGGTACAAAAAAATTCGATCTGTTTATTTTCATAGTGAAGTGCCACATGCTTGCATTTTTCTCGGAACCACAAATGTCATTAATGTTAAATCGAAATATTATCACATATTCATTTGTATATCTTATATGGGAACAAATATCAACTAAGAGATGGAGCATGGTATTTGGTTTTCGTCATTTTAGTTATGTCCATTGATGTATGAATAAAACGCATGTAATACACGAATGATTTAAATGCGTCATATATATTCTTAATAGCTATTTTATGAAATTTCAATTTAATGAACATATTTATAAATCATGTTGTTAAACGACGGTGTTAGATGATTATTATTAAAGTTAAGTACTCTATCGACTTTTAAAAACGTCACAAATGAAACTGTTGCTATTTACGACTGTTTGACATAAAGAACCCACGTAATAAAAAGTAAGCATAATTTATTGATTCTCCGCGCCAATTTAAAAGTTGAATGTCCATCTTAAAAGGACAAAAGAAAATTATGTCAGCAATTACAACTATACAGACCCCCACAAGTACTCTTGTTTTTCCCTTAATGCTGAAACAATATAATTATGACCGATTTGACAGATTTATTCATCAATTGCAGACTTATGTGTGAAGTAATTTTAATAAAATAATAAGCCAGAAAATATCATTTGTCTATATTTTTGTATTACTTACCTTTTTAACCTTTTTTATTCAAAATTCAAACATCAAGTTGCAAATTAGAAATAGTATTGCAAGCAATCTATAAGTCCTGTACCGGTAAGTACCCCAGCAAAATTCTGAAGGGCCATTGGTCATTGAATTATGCCACTATATGAATGAATTACATGAATGAACTTAAATCTTTTGAGTTCTTAGTTTGTCTATATCTTAGTACATGTAATATGTTAAGTTTCCCTGCCTAGTAATAAAATTATGTTAATACAACAGGTAATCAAAAAATCCAATATTCTTTCTCAGGAGAATATGAATAACTAATGTTTCAACTTCTCTCTATTCTAAGAAAATTTGTTGGAAAAATTCTTTAAAAGTGATCTCAGGAAACAGTTTTCAGGAACGGACAGATAGACAAACTGACAGACAATCTTTGGGTGAATCTTTATGGACGTTAGATTTATACCCGTGTCATATAATTATGATGTTTGAGTTTCAAACAACTGCTATTGGAATGAAGAAGTTTGAGTAAATGATAATAGTTTCTAGAAAAAGATATCTAAGTTCAATAGGGTTGATGGAAAAAGTCAAGCTAGGGTATTGAAACTTGTACCAAATGACTTGAGTGATATTAAGACACACACACGCCTAGAAATCATCAAAACAAAGTTTCAGACAAATTTCCAGGATATTTGGATCAAAACAGTAGCCACTAGAGTGTTAACATGTTCTATTTTTAGCTCCTGTGACCTTGTTTTTCATACCAGATGACCCAAGTTCGAACTCATTTTAGAAATTACCAAGACACGCATCCTGACCAAGTTTGATGACAATTGAGTCAAAAATGTGACTACTAGAGTGTCGACAAGGTTTTTCCATATTTGGGTGGTGTGCCCTAGTTTTTGACTCCAGATGACCCATATTTAACCTTGACCTAGAAATCATCAAAACAAACTTTCAGACCAATTTCCAGAATATTTCGATCAAAACAGTAGCCACTAAAGTGTTTACAAGATTTTTTTCCTTTTTTTAGCTCCTATTCGAGATGACCCATGTTCGAATTCATTCGAGCAATTACCTAGACAAGCATCCTGACCAAGTTTGATGACAGTTGAGTAAAAAATGTGACCTCTAGAGTGTTAACGAGGTCTTTCTATTTTTAGCTCATGTGTCCTAGTTTTTCATCCGAGATGACCCATTTTCGAACTCATCCGAGCAATTACCTAGGCAAACAGCCTGAAAAAATTTGATGATGAGTTGGTTTTGTTTGTTTGTTTCATTTTACGCCTTTTTCCAACAGTAGATGATTTAGTTAAAAATATGACCATTAGAATGTTAACAAGGTTTTTCTATTTTTAGCTCCTGTTACCTAGTAGTTTTTATCCCAGATGACCAATGCTCGAACTCATCCGATTTATCACATAGAAAAGCATCCTGACATAGTTTGATGGTGATTGAAGCACAATTGTGAACGCTAGAGTGTTACCGAACAAATGTGGACGGACGACGGGCAACGGACATTCAACGATCCTAAAATCTCACTCTGAGGTAGCTCAGGTGAGCTAAAAAGACTTGCATAATCTCCAGGCTGCCATCGTTCCACATATTAAGTTTAACAAATATTTTCTGTACTTTTTGCAATATCGTGGGATCCAGTTTTGTGGACGGATGGACTGACGTCCGGACGGACGGACAGACGGACGGTGGGTAAACCTACAGTCCCCTCCGGTTTAAATCGGTAGGGGACTAAAAGTTTCATATAATGTTTAAATCAAAAATTCTTACCAAATTCACAATATGAACCTTCATACCCGGCTATACAGCCGTTGATGCAAGTGCCATTTACGTTATAGCACAAAGCGCTTCCTATCTCAGAACATGTCCGATTACATTTCTGTTTGCAATCTCTTCCATAATAGCCGGGATCACATTCTGAAAACAAATAAAATATAGACATGAGACTTCAACCTTCAGCTTAACACTACTGCATCATAAATATTTGGTTATCTGCAATTTAGGACCTGAAATATAACGTAATATTGAGATTTTATAAGCCCCCATTGTAACGACATTGTTTGTTTAATCAAAAACGACACTGCAAATTCATCACCCCCAGCACTAAATTTCGCTCACAGCATTTGAGATTAAAAGACATAAATTTGAGACAGTATTTGATATTGTAACTTACAAGTATTGTATTCTATCTACAGCAAGTGAAAAACAAACAACAAATTATTAACTGAGTCTAAAATGAATTCATTTCAAATGGTAAGAAAGAACTAAAATAAATCATGTGTTAGAAACGGATATTGAATATGGTCACAAATTGTGAGCCTTTTCTTCCCGTAAATTTAACATGAATGATAAAATAATAATGTATACAAAGATGACACATACACATGTATATCTTAATTAGAGATATATAACTGTTTTGTATATTTTTTTTATTTTGGTCGTAAGATCTATCTATTACGTATAAGGTTTGTAATGAACTAATAATTTTAGCTGAAATAAATTTTTTGATTATATCAAATATAAATATATAACATATTACCATGAACCGTCATAATGTATAATTTAATTTGATCTTAACATTACCGATGTCACATTGTAATGTCGACTTAATTAGAGATATATAACTGTTTTAATTAGAGATATATAAACTGTTTTGTATATTTTTTTTATTTTGGTCGTAAGATCTATCTATTACGTATAAGGTTTGTAATGAACTAATAATTTTAGCTGAAATAAATTTTTTGATTATATCAAATATAAATATATAACATATTACCATGAACCGTCATAATGTATAATTTAATTTGATCTTAACATTACCGATGTCACATTGTAATGTCGACTTAATTAGAGATATATAACTGTTTTAATTAGAGATATATAAACTGTTTTGTATATTTTTTTTATTTTGGTCGTAAGATCTATCTATTACGTATAAGGTTTGTAATGAACTAATAATTTTAGCTGAAATGAATTTTAAGATTTTATCAAATATAAATATATAACATATTACCAAGAACCGTCATAATGTATAATTTAATTTGATCTTAACATTACCGATGTCACATTGTAATGTCGACTTGTACCCAGAACTACACCCGCCTTCACAACGTCCATTCACATGGTTACATGGTGAGGACAAACAGCTTCCACAATCATTTGTACAGTTTATGCCCCATTTACCATCGTCACATTCTGTTACAAATGAACTATGATGACACAATATCGCTTAAGTAACATAACTCATTTATGGAAATAGATAAAGGGCAGATAAATAACGGTTATAAGGCTCGTCATTAGCACCTCCTTGATGTTACATTCCAAAGCATATTTGTTTCCAAAGAAACAATTAAAAATCTTAAAAAACATACATAATGTTTTTATTTTCATTATTATTTTTTAATCATTTTTTTCTGTTTCCTTTGAACACAGTTATAAAAAACGCATAAAATCTAGAGCCAGTGGTACATACAATATGTTTTTTTTTCAAAATGAAATGCCGCACCCTTGCATTTTTTCCAAACCGGAAATAACATTTATTTTCAATTGAGATATTATCACATTTTCATTTGTATATCTTACATGGGTACAAATATCTACAGGGCACAGAATAATATAGTGAAGAGCATGGTATTTGGAACATGCCATTTTAATTTTGTTCTTTAATTAAGTAGTGACGCATTATAACCAAATATGCAAAATTGAGAAAAACAGAATCCCTAAAGTACGCCCGAAACGAAAATAACAGAGTCAATTTTGCAGGTTCGGTTTGATTGAGCCTGTTCACGAACGGTAATGGAAATTGCAAGTTACCACCCATGCTCCCTAGCATCTATAGCATTCAACATTTAACATGAACTGGTAGAAATGTTTAAGATTTTTAAACATCCACAGATGTGTTCGTGTGTCGGTTATCATTGAACGTTCAATGTACACGCTAATGTCATTTCATCAAAAGCGGAATGTGGTTCACGAGTAAAACCATGCGTGTGCCCTAAACGAAAAAACAATGGGCGAATATAACAATGTAATTTTGGAAGGGGGTCAGGGGTTACGAAACCTGCATATTACAGATAAGACGTGATAATACTTGTAATGATTATAACTTGCTTATCATAGGAATGAGTGTTAATAAGTACAGTCAATTTTGCTTTTATGGTTGGTAATTTCTTCCCTAATTTATTGTTATCGATATTTGACTATTCATTCACTAAAAAGTCTAAATAATTTCAATACATATACTTTCGTAATTTTTCTAAGTTTCGTGAACTTCTTGGTACATATTCTATTTATGAAATGATTGTTTTCGTTAACACTACATAATTAAGCGGTTGCTCTTAAATTTTGATTTCTTGCCCGAAAAACAAGCAGGGAAGTGAGTAAAAGTATACCAGTTTCACAGCGGTAACCTGTCCAACCAGCCTTACAACCATCCAAGCAGCCCCCATCGAGTAAATTGCACGTCATTTGGCCCGTGTAATGAGTTTCACTACAGTTTTCGCTGCAATTCTCACAGCCATATCTTCCATAAAACCTATTGTTACAGTCTGCAAAAAATACACACAGTGTGTGGTCGAATCGCGACGAAGGTCTTAGCATCGGACCAGTAATCTAAAGATTAGCCGATTTGGTTCAAACCCTATTAGTGGCAAGGCGTTGTTTCATTGAACAAGAAACTTTGCACTAATTGCTCTGAATTCGAAAGTGTTTCTATCAGCTTAAAGCTCAACCAGGCACACGCACGCTCGCACACACACAAAGTTAATAATAAAAGAATAAAAACGTACTAAAAGCAAAATAAAGTTCTGTATAAATTACCTAACTTACATCTTTATTATCCCTTTTTTTCCTTCTGAATAAGATATGAAAATAATATATTTCGAATCTTTTCAGACTAGTGACCTTTATGGATTGGTGTCTGTATATTTCAAGTCGTATTTACTCATTGGAACATGATTTAACTCTTATAAACTTGAAAAGTTTTTAGTTGATAATGGTTTATTGTATTTATTACATTCAGGTTTTAGAAATTCCTATTCCACTGACACTTTTCTTATCCATCATATGGATCACATAAGAAGTAATAATTCAAAAGGTTTATATACAGGCATGGTAGTGTTAGACCTACAAAAAGCATTTGTTTCTGTTGACCATGATATTTTATATGGAAAACTGAAATTGATGGGTATCTCAAATACTGACTGGATTATGTATTATCTTAAAGGTAGAAAACAAACTGTTGGTGTTGATAATATTTTATCAGATTATATGCCTGTTACATGTGGGGTTCCCCATGGTAGCATCCTGTGTCCTCTATTTTGTGCTATGAAAATAACATGAGAATTAGTATAGATCAATAATGTAAGCTTATTCTGTATGCCGATGACAGTGCAATTCTTTTTGCTCACAAAAATACAAGTATTATTTCTTAAAAACTTGGACAAACACTAGAGTTTTATTCATCTTGGCTTGTAGATAACAAATTGTCACTTCATCTTGAATGCCTTATTTTGGTTCCAAGCGTAAACTGACACAAGTTTAAAATTGTTTGTAATGGACATATTATTGAATCCACAAAACCTGTCAAATATCTAGGTTTAAATATTGAGGATTCTTTGTCAGGTGAGACTATTGTTAAAAGCACTCTTACAAAGGTAAATTCACGTCTTAAGTTCGTGTATAGGCAAGCAAATATTTTAGATTTTAGGACTAGAAAATATTTATGTTCTGTCAGCATTAGTACAGTGTCACCTCGATTATGCATGTTCTTCTTGGTACTCGAGTCTGAACAAGTGTTTTAAAAGTAAGCTTGCTTCAAATTTGTCAAACTAAAATTGTTAGAATTATAAACGGTATGGGACCTGAAAAAAGTGTCAATAATGTTATTCTTGCTAATATGTCTTTATTAAATGTAGAAAACAGAAAAAAGCAATTACATATTAACCATGTTTTTAAAATTGTTCATAACCAGTGCCCTTCATATATGAAAAAAGTATTTGTACCTGTAAGAGACATTCATTCGGACGAATCAGTACAATATAAGGGTCCCAAGAAGTTATAGGAAAGATAATGTATTTTTTTTTCAAAACGCAATTAATGATTGGAATTCCTTGCCTACATGCATTAAATAATAAGATAGGAGATAAAAAAGCTCAGTGAAGGCCCATTTAAAAGAACAGTTAGGAAATCATAATTAAATTCACTAGTATGACTGGATATTGATCTCCATTTTTATTGTTTTCCTGTAAGTAAAGTAAAAGAAAATATTAAAGTTTAATATTTTACCTATATGACATCTTCCATTTTCCAAAGTTTTTTTTGTAAGGTTTTTTGTTTTTATATTGTATATTGTAATAAGTATACATCAAAGGACCCCATTGGAAAAAAGCCTTTGGGCTTTCATGGGCAATCCGAGGTTATTGCACAATACTCTATACATGCTTTCACTTACATCATCACATTATTATTAATTGGTAAATTGATATCTAGTCAAAAAAAAAAAAGAAAGATAAATTTTGTATTGTCTGAAATGTAATTTTTGTGCCCCCATTTTAGTGGCGGGCATTTAGATTCACCCTTGTCCGCCCGTCCGTCCTTCTGAACGTCCGTTCTCTTTCGTGTCGCACGTAACTCAAAAAGTATTTGACATAGAGTCATGAAACTTTACAGAAAAGTTGATCAGCATGTGCAGTTGTGCACCTTGGTATTTTCCTATGGATTTATTTAGTATTTTAGAGTTATTGCCCTTGACTTAGTAAAATTTTGCAATTTTCAACTTGTGTCGCGTGTAACTCAAAAAGGATTTGACATAGAGTCATGAAACTTCTCAGGAATGTTGATTAGCATGTGTAGTTGTGCACCTGGGTATGTTCGTGTAGATTTATTTAGTATTTGTAGAGTTGTTGCCCTTGACTTAGAAAATCTTTGCAATTTTCAACTTGTGTCGCATGTAACTCAAAAAGTATTAGACATAGAGCCATAAACCTAACGGGAAAGTTGCTCAATATATGTAGTTGTGCACCTGGGGTTTCGCTTGTGGATTTATCCAGTATTTGTAGACTTATTTCCCTTGACTAAGTAAAACCCTTTTCATTATGTTGTTATTTGTTCCTTGAGTGCTTGAGTTAGAGTCAACCAACTTTACAGGTATAATGATCAACATCACTAAATTACAGGAATAATGATTCACATCACTATGAAGCTAGCACTTTGGACTTTGCATGTGGATTTGTTTTTAGTTTTGTTAGAGTTATTGTCCTTGACTTACAGTAGTATAAATTTGTAATTTTCATGCAAAGCTCAAAACTTTTTCACTTGTAAGCTTGAAAGTTTACAAGAATGTTGTACTTATGCACCTGGGGGTTTGCTTGTGGGTTTATTCAGTATTTGTAAAGTTCTTGCCCTTTACTTAGTAAAAGATTTTAAGTTTTCAAAAAATATTTGACCTAGAGTCATAAGATTGACAAAACAGTGGCGCGGTGGGGGCAACCGTGTCCTATGGACACATTTCTAGTTTAGACGTTGTTCTTTATTATTATTATTTATTATTTAATGAGCCCCCTGTCATATGTATGTTTGACAAACTTCCGAAATGTTTTACCGCAATTGTGTTATAACTTTTATATAAAAATGTATAAGTGTTTGTATAATGTATATATGTGTTTTAACTGTAATAACTATCTGTCTATCTATAATTACATTATAATCATATGAAAAGTTAAACAAAATAATAAGCATGTGTTAGGATATTTTCATTATATTTTACCTTCGTATATTCTGATGTCGCAGAGTACGAGTTGAACATTTGCGGTCGCAAGTTGCAATCGTACTAAATTACCGACCGGATATCCATTGCATGTTATTAGTATGTGTTTCTCTTTTGGTATAATGTTATTGTGATTATAACAAACTACCCCTTCTGTCAGATTTTCTTTATTTTTAAAATTTACATTTGTTGTATTGAACACTGTTACTTCAAAGTACGAGAAATCGTCTGAAAATAAATAGAAACAAACAAACATCTAGGTCATAATTAATAACAAGGCAGTCTGAAGGACAGCTAAATCCCCTTCCTCAGTGAACATGATGTGTGTACTTATTGACCTTTTACCAGCCACGACTTTCATGTTATGCCATGCATATCATAAGTGAATAGTCTTATGATGATGATAATTTGTGCCATGTTATTTAAAATTTTCATCAACTAAAAGAAAGTTATGGAGAACATATAACCTTGACCTTGGGGGTAGCAACCTGGATGTTGAACTCTGCAGATTGTGTCATGGTGGTGATCATTTGTGCCAAGTAATGTTAAAACCTTTGAATTTTCAAGACGTTATAGAGCAGACATGAAAAATAGATATTTTTTACATTGGACCTTTGAGTGTGACCCTGACCTTCAAGGTTGTGACTTGATTATTGAGCTCTGCCAATAATGTCATAATGGTGATCATTTCTGGCAAGTTATCTTAAAACATTGCAGCGGTTTAAATGTTATGAACAGACACGAAATGTAGACTTTTTAACATTTGTCCTGTAAGTGTGACCTTGACCTTGGGTGTAGCAATTCAATTATTGCGCTCCGCACATCGTCTCTTAATGGTGATAACTCGTGCCAAATTATATATATAAAAAGAACTTTTCAGCGGTTTAAAAGTTATTGAGCGGATACAATTTGTATACCTTGAATTTGGGGGTGGCACACCAATTGCACTACGTCTCATTAGTGTGATCACTTGTGCAAAGTGATTTCAAAATTATTTCAGCGGTTTGAAAGTTATGGAGCGGACACAAAAGAGTTACGGACGGACGGACAGGATAGACGGACGGACCGTCAAACGGAGGCCATTCCTTTAACCCCCTTTCCGCTACGCGGAAGGGGATTAAAAATGTCATATGCTCAGGTTAGAATCGGAAAGCCTTGTTACCACACAATTGATGGACCCCCTCAGCACGGATATTCCTATGGGAACCACAGAAACATCACCCATTTTTTTGCCTATTTTAACATAGTTTAAATGGCTTACTTTTATATGTTTCTACATGATCATTTTAGTGTTTTACTTATTTAACCTTTTGTAACCATGACAACTGTTAGAATTTCACTTTGCGGGGATTCATTTTATTTACACTGTCTCGTTTATAGGAATTTGGTGGGGCTAAGAGCGAGGTTTGGTGCACCATTAACCCGTTTAAACTCCCCAGCAGTCATTATTATGCTGCTGACCGTTCCAAGGCGGCCCCCCGATGTGTTCCTCAGATGTATGTCTATGTTGTTTCATACTGTTTTGGTGACACTTTTGCGTGTGTCCCTTGTTGTTTTCTCGTCTACGGTAAGTATCTTCCCCATTGCCTCTAGTTTTTATTTCTTTGATAAACCCCCACCCCCTTCCCCCGGTCTCCTTCCCCTTTGTGGGCATATTATTATTTTCTTTGAATTCCTAATCAGTTACAAATTATTTATCATTTAATGATTAACCTGTCCGTGCTCTGTCTTTGCCCTGTCCTGTTTTTGTTTGGGGTCCGCCTGGGCTCCTTGCCATTGGTTCTTGTTGCTTGGTCATATGGGGGTTGCGTTCATTGAACGCCGCCTTTCCTTGTTGATCTTGTTTATCATATTTTACCTTAGAAAACAAATTTATTATGGAAATTCACATCATTGCACCAGTATTTTCCTATTATTGTAGCGTATGGATTTATAACTTTATTCGTAACAGCGATATTAAGCCATTCTTAGGTCGCATCTACACATATTCAAGTTTCTTACATGCCACATTTAGATAGACTAAATAAATGGCCCTTTCAACATTTAATCAGGCGCAATTTTTACTGAAATGACTATTTAAGATTGCCCAGGATTTATACTTTTGTCTTTGCAATACTATGTTTCTGTAAAATATGTGAATAAAAAGCGGGAAAATGATGCAATTAGCTAAAAACAATGGCGTAAATGAAATGTGTACATTATTTTAAAATAAATGGAAAATGAGAGGAAAAAATATTTTGAGCTTATAAATTGTCGCAAATTCTTAATTTGATGAAAGTTAATTTCACTAAATGAACAAGATCATTTAAAATGCCTATTGATTATACTTTTGCAAAACAGATTTTCTTTGCTCTTATGTGTATCGATTTGTTCCTTTGACCAAGACATTGTAAACATTTACTAAAATTAACAGGTCATGAACAATGAATCAGTAACATAAAAGTCAGAAAATAATAAAAAACCAATACTATCACACCTTTGGGGCACATGTTTTGTGTCAAACCAGTTTGATCAGTCTTGACAGCTAAAAAAATTGTAGAAAAATAGAACGTGTTCTAATTTTCTTGCAAGGAATTATCTTCATGGATGTCACATAATTTCTCTTTAAAACCCATTCAAGTAGAGGTCTACACTATGCAAGACAAGAGAATACTTGCATTCAAGACTTGAATAGGTGTAGACGGGGCCTTAGAACGAATTTCATATATAAAGAATCTGTGACCCATCTTGTCCCCTAAACCACATTGACATATGAAATTCTTAGCATGTATGACTCTAACGGAATCAACAGTGTAATATACAAAAAAGTTTTTATGTGATCAGTTCATACCATATGAACAGAACATAATATGAGATGCAATTATATTAATGTACGAGCATACTTCTTTTTAAGGGGTTAATTCCCACATCGTGATTAATTCATACCTTGTTATCGTGATTTATTATGAAGCCGCAATGACCACTGGACAGACGTCTTTTTTTCAATAAACCGTGATTTGTCTGATACAGATAAGTTATATATCTTGTGGGAATTTATTAAATAACCCCATCCCAATAATATCAATATATTTTTATGATTTAAAAATCTGAAAACAAGGTGATCCCTCGGAAACACTAATCACAACAAAATTACAAGAAAATTGCGGACTCGGTTTGATTGAATCTGTACATGAGGGATAATGAATACGTGCAACATCCCTCACGCCCCCTAGCACCTAAAGCCTTCTTAGAATTTGAATTTTATGTTCAAAAGCTTGGCAATAATGCAAATTTTATGAATTGGTATGGACACTAAATTAGACAGAGGAATATCGTATAATTAACGAAATAAATGTCTTACATGGTCTCTAATACTTACATTATATCAATGTTTAACTTCCGGTCTATAGTGTCCGACATTCATGAAACTTTATTTTTTATCAAACTGGACAAGTACCTTATTCTTACCACATTCGGAAAACTTCTTCAATCTTCATTTAATATATAGGAAATATGAGTAATAGTTCTACATCGTAACTTTTTTATGTAAGCAAAGACGCCGCCAGGAACATCACAATATGATCCGTTACGGATAGCATCACCACGTTTCTTCGAAGATTGATCAAAAAGTTCTTGGACCGAGGTACTTCAGTAGTCATACAACCCAAATTATGGTCTAACTTTTCAATATAATCGCCCTCCACATCAATGCACTTTGCCCACTAGTGCTCCAACTTGTTTAATCCTTCAAAATGGAATGGAGAGAAATAAGAATTGAAAATGTTGCAGGCTCGGTTTGATTGAGCCTGTTCATGGACGGTACTGTCAAGTGCAAACTACCGTATTCAGCTGCAGTAACAAAGTCTGTTAAGATGGTTGACTCTGCAGTACAAGTCAACTTATGCCAATGCCCGCCACTTAAGTTACCATTACCAAAAAAGCAAACAGCTTCACAAAGTAAACAGTCTACCTCTGTGCAGACTCAGTCACCAACAAAGTCTTCTCCAAAGAAGCAAACTGCAAACAATCAAATAGCATCGTCTGAGAAAGTTTATCAAAAACAATCGCCTAAAGAGCGAATTGTCATCACCGATAGGGTGAAAAAAAGCAATGCGAAACCCGATCAACACAGAAAATCGGTTCGCCCTACTTCACGACACCGAATGATGGAGGATGAGGATTTATACCTCTCCCCTCCTTGAACTCCGAATGCCAGAAGTCCAATAAAAGTTTCCTACTTAATATAAATATTTTTTAATATGGATTATAGAAGTCATTCTATCCTACAATGGAATTGCCGAGGTCTTAAGTCAAACTATAATGATCTACTTTTACTATTATCTAAATTCTCTCCAAATGTATTATGTCTTCAGGAGACTATGTTATCGCCTAAAGATAATATCTCTATAAAAGATTATTCACTTTATAATTATATATGCACTTGTAACGCCAGAATATCAGGTGGTACAAGCATTGCAATCGCAAATTGCATTCCTCAAAAAGAATTAAAACTTAACACAAGATTACAAGCTGTAGCTGTGCAGGTGACCTTACATCGACCACTAACAATTTGTTCTTTATACCTTCCTCCAAATATAACGGTAACAAGTAATGAACTTGAAAGTATTGTTCGACAATTACCATCACCTTTCCTTTTGTTAGGCGACTTTAATGCTCACAATCCTATGTGTGGGGCAGTACATCTACAAATAATAAGGGTAACATAACTGAAAAATTGATAGATAACTTTCAGCTTTGTTTATTAAACAATCGGTCACCTACATATTTACATCCAGCTACAGGTACGTTTTTGCTTGCATCGACCTCTCGATTGTCCACTCTGCTATATACTTGGACTTCGATTGGAAAGTTTTAGATGACCAGTACGGCAGTGATCATTATCCATTGTTACTAACATCAAATGACTCTATACCAGATGAAGGACGTCAAATTTTTAAAAAGCAGATTGGGAAACATTTACGAGGCTCTGTTCTATTGATCTAACAAAAAATGAATTTGATTTCACCTCTGATGATATAGCTGAAACTTTCTCTTCAGCATTACATACGATTGCCTGCAAAGTTATTCCATAAAAAAAAATAATAAAAGTAACAAAATCAAAAAACCATGGTTTAACGATGAATATAAAAAAGCCGTTCGTATACGTAAAGCTTCACTCAAAAAAATTGAACATAGCCCTACAACAGAAACTCTTGAAAATTATAGAATATTTAGAGCCAAAGCTAGAAGATCAGTGCGTCAATCTAAACGCCAATCATGGCAATCTTATGTTTCAAATATTAATTCAAATACTCCTATTAGGAAAGTATGGGATGCAGTACGAAAAATAAGTGGTAAGTATAAAAAGAGTCCAACTGTTCACTTAAAAACTGGTGATAGCCAATATGCCAAAACAAAAACGGATATTGCAGAAACTTTGGCTAAAACTTATGAAAAGAACTCTTCTTCAAGCAATTATTCAAATAAATTTCAACAACATAAAAGTAAAGCTGAGAAAGAGCATATTAATTTTGCTTCAACAAACGACGAAGACTATAATTCCCTTTTCTCTATTGATGACTTAATTTATTCAATCAAAACTGCAAAAGATAGTGCTGCAGGCCCGGACGAAATTTACTACCAGTTTCTTAAACATTTACCACCCCAATCCCTAGACTTGCTTCTTGAAATTTTTAACAAAAGTTGTGTATCTGGTGAATTTCCCAACACTTGGAAAAAATGCGTTGGTTATTCCTATCCCTAAACCTGGAAAGATTCAACTGACCCTACAAATTATCGTCCAATTTCACTTACAAGTTGCCTCTGCAAAAAATTCGAGAGAATGATAAATAATCGGTTAGTTTGGTATCTAGAAAATAATGGAATTATCACTAATTCTCAGTCAGGTTTTCGTAAACAGCGAAGTACAAACGATCATCTTGTACGACTTGAGACTTTTATTAGAGAAGCCTTTGTAAATAAACAACACCTGGTATCAATTTCTTTTGATCTTGAGAAGGCTTACGACACTACTCGGAAATATGGTATCCTAAAAGATCTAAAAGATGCTGGACTTAATGGCAGACTTCCTCTTTTCATTTCTGGATTTTTAAACGATAGGGACTTTAAAGTAAGACTTGGTTCAACTTTTTCTCAGGTCCACCAACAAGAACAAGGTGTTCCTCAAGGAAGCATACTTTCTGTTACACTTTTTGGCCTTAAAATAAACAATATTGCTAGCGCTCTTACATCAGGCATAGATTGTTCTCTATATGTAGACGATTTTCTTATCTGCTATCGATCGAAAAGTATGAGAACAATTGAACGGCAACTTCAACAAAATTTAGATAAAATTCAAAAAGAGGGCAATAGAAAATGGTTTTAAATTTTCAAAGTCAAAAACTCAATGTGTTCATTTCTGTCGATTGCGGAAACAACATAATGACCCTGAACTTTAACATATCTGGTTCTAAAATTCCAGTAGTTGATGAAGCTAAGTTTTTAGGAATTATATTTGATAAAAAACTTTCTTTTATACCACATATTAAACATTTGAAAACTAAATGCCTAAAAGCTTTAAATTTACTTAAGGTTTTATCAAGTACAAATTGGGGATCAAATTCTTCCACATTACTGAAATTATACAGAAGTCTTATCCGATCAAAACTAGAACTGCCACTATCATGGCGTAAATACCCCCGCATACCACTTTGTCAGAATCAACAGTGGCCATTAAGAGCTCAAGGACAACCTCCCTGCAAAATCTGAGGTTACTAAGCCAGTGCATTGCTAAGTTATGTATTCTACATGCTTCAAATGTGAAAATGTCAAAATCAATACATTGCGGACAGGACATTCTTTAGCAATTGAGAAGAAAAGCTTTTTGAAGTCAAGGCCCCTGTGACCTTGACCTTTGACCTGGTGACCTCAAAATCAATAGGGGTCATCTACTAATCATGACTAACCTAAATGCCAAATATGAAGACTATGGGTCAAAGGAATCTTAAGTTTTTGGGCGGACAATGTTTTGAAGTCAAGGCCCCTGTGACCTTGACCTTTGACCTGGTGACCTCAAAATCAATAGGGGTCGTCTACTAATCATGACTAACCTCAATGCCAAATATGAAGACTATGGGTCAAAGGAATCTTAAGTTATTGGGCGGACAAGCTTTTTAAAGTCAAGGCCCCTGTGACCTTTGACCTGGTGACCTCAAAATCAATAGGGGTCATCTACTAATCATGACTTACCTCCATGCCAAATATGAAAACTGTGGGTCAAAGGAATCTTAAGTTATTGGGCGGACAAGCTTTTTGAAGTCAAGGCCCCTGTGACCTTGACCTTTGACCTGGTGATCTCAAAATCAATAGTGGTCATCTACTAATCATGACTAACCTCCATGCCAAATATGACGACTGTAGGTTATTGGGCGGACAAGAAAAAAACCGACGGACAGCCGGACGGACGGACGGACAAACTGATTCCAGTATACCCCCCCCTTACAACTTTGTTGTGCGGGGGTATAAAATAGATTATGGCTCTGTAGTATATGGGTCTGCAAGAAAATCATATCTTCAAATGCTAGATACCATACATCACCGTGTTCACAAAGATTTAAGGATCAGGATCAAGATCAGGATCAAATTTAACAACTCTAATATTCTTCATTGTTTTTGATCCTCAAAGATTTAAAATATCTATAATATTAATTTGATAAAACTAGACTTGCAATAGCAAGTTTATGAAATTTTAGAATAAATTTATTGTCATTTTGCAAGATATGGGCATTTTACAGTTGATCCAAATATTGATCCTGGTCCTAAAATTGATCCTTATTTTGATCTGAAAATGTTTGCTATTTGTTTTTGTTTTTTTTTGATTTTATCCAAAATAGTTTGGTTTACTTTGCAAGTCAGCAATATTTTACATTTTGAATATATACCATTCAATTCTATGAAAAACATATTAATATTAGTAACATAAAACAATGAAAATAAAATCAGGATCACTTGATCCTTCATGATCCTGAATCTTTTTCTTAGTGAACAGGGGCCTGGGGTTTACACCGGTTTAGCTTTAGGGTTCCGGCTTTTCGCAACTTCACCTGGTAGAAATGTCTATATGCGGAAGCTGGGGAAAACCCATCGCTTCAATCTTCGTCGAAAAAAAGCCTATCACTTCAATACGCAACTAGGAATTTCGGTCTAATTTAGCAAAAATTTCCAGCCTAAAAAATATTTATTTTCAAAACCAAGTTATACTGAAAAATTTGTTAACAAACCAAAGGAAATTAAAACCATTAGGCCTTCGCTTCAAAGATGATTTAGATAAACTTAAATTAATCCAGACAGTATCCTTCAAAATGACGATGAGGATGTTCCACCTTGGACTTAATAATGTCCCGAAATAAATATTAACCTTTCAAATATAAAAAAGTCATCAAATTCAGCTGAAAACTTCAAAAGAGAAGTTTCTAGCAAATTAAGGAAGAACATGAAGATTTTAATACATATTATACGGACGGTTCAAAAGAAAGGTTGCAAAAGTAAGGTGCGGCTGGTTTTGAAAATAATTTTACATTCTAGTATGAGGTTACCAAGATAATGCAATCAAATTTCATTTTACTGCTGAAACAAAAGCTATTGATTAGCATTACCATACATAGCACAGCATTTTCAATGCTGATAGCTATTTCCTTCTTCGATTTTTTCCCGGAGGGGATTGTTATTAGCCTTTAGTGTTTACTTCCACTGCTTTGCTCTGTTTTTTTGATTCTGAAATCGGAAGTGGAAAATTGGACCAATAATTTTATTCCTTGAGTTATTCGATCAGGTGAAATAAAAAACTAGGGTTTTCATTCCTCGTAGCGAGACAAAAGCCCATCTTGAAATGTCAAGGGCCTTTGGTCCGTTTTGGTCCGTCAGTTAACTGTCTGGGGACCCATTCTTAGCGGAACCTTTGGGACATTGCCCATAGACTATCAGTCAGAATTTGTTATTAACTTGAACAAAAGCTTATACCCACTTCCCTAGCCAATGCTTTGCATTTTTTGCCTTCTGTCGCACATCTTTGAACCAAAATCTTGGGTCATCAAGCTTCAGCATTTGTTTTCATCGGTAATGGCCTCTTTTGGCCGCCAATGTCACTCATCATCTGCAATGCTCCCCCTGCCCCTCTTAAACAGCCCATTTTTCACAGTGCTATAGGAAGGGGACTCCTTCCAAAGTGTATCCATGAAGTCTTCATGGATTTCCTTGGGGATATCCTTTCTTACATAGGTACTTAATGACGGCTCTGATTGCATCTTTCACCATTTTGTCTAAATGACACACCCCTCTACTGATCAAAGTGTGTTTCAAATATGTTACTTATTTGTTACTTTAAACCGCGCGTAACTCGATCAGTAATCGTCAATAAGATATCGGTATCGTTGTTTCGTGTGTAAATGTCAGTGTAGAGGCTAGAAGTATATCGGGACTAGAACTTTTTGATCATACCTCGTAAAGCTACAATTTAATGGGACTCGGTACATTGGTACTAGTTTCATGTACGATATGTGACTGTTTGATGCAATATGGTCAGGTTGATAAATTCCAAATAGCACAATGTTTCTAGAAAATTTTGAAGTATCGGGTCCATGCATATAATTCAGTTGATTTGTTAATCACGAAACAATACAATATGTTACGATGTGAAAATTCGTTCGAAACCTTGAGAAAAGTAACTTCTTTTTACTTTCTGATGTGGTCAGGATCTCTCAGTCAAGCAATATGAAAACTCTTATATGATATCCTTACGTCATAGTCCATGAGATATAGCATCATAATAAAGAAACTTACTTGTTATGTTTGCTGTTGTGAGCAACTCAATTTTCCTAACTGTTGCATACTCCGGTATCCATATGTTCCACCAAGGTGCCACTGAGTTTTTGTCAGACGTACGGCTACATGTTGTTAGAGAGTCATCATTAGCCAAGTCAGAATACAACGGAGGGTAAATATTACTTACGTGTCGCGAGTCTTGACGGAATGCAATGTTTTCTGAAGTGAAAAAATACGACCTTTTCGTCATGCATTGCCATTATCAGTGATTTTTTTCACACGGACATTAAGGACTGCTTCGAATGAATTATCAAAAATGTCGAACGAATTAGTGGAGAATAGATACTTCTCAAAAAAAAAATTCTATGGTCAAAATAATCAGCAACGTATTCAAGAAGAGGTTTTATATATGTTCTTAATAATTGATATAATTTAAAAAATTAATAAAAACTAGTGCTCTTGCTATTTTAAGTGATTAATAGTTTTAAGCCGAATCTAAATTACATTAGCCAGTACCAGACATATTACAATTCATTGCCTTGTTATTTAAGGGAATGCACCACGATAAGAAAAAGTAAAGAAAGGGGAAATAACAATGAAATGGATTAGTCTTTGGAAAACGTATGAATTTACATATGATGGCTTCGGAATTCTGTATATTATCAATATACGGGTAAAATATGAGAAGGTATAGATACTTATACCCTGTGTTTACTATACCGACAGGTAAACTTGGCCGCCGCCCCCCCCCCCAAAAAAAAAATAATAAAAAAACACAAAAAAAAACCAAAAAACACACAACAAACAAATACAAAACAAAAACAAATTGGAAGGTCTTGCAAATATAATTATATTGCTACTCTCTTGATTTAAGGTCAGACTTACTAAATTGACATCCGGGTCCTACCCAGTTAAAGTCGCATCCACTGCTGCAGGCACCTGTTAAGACGTCACACTGCTCAGACTGGTTTACACAATGACATTCATATTGACATTTATCTCCATATCGAAGACGCCCTGATCCCGATGTTGGACACTTAAAAATCGACGACCCGTCTGTACGACCTAATTAATAAATGACATGCTAAATAATGAAATATCATTTTGAAATGTCTATTTTTTTTCTTAGGGACTAAATTTCGAGAATTGATTTTTGTTTGCGAAAAATATGATAGGTAAGTGTTCAAGTATGATTTAAATTTAATCTAACTGAAAGAAGTAATCCGCGAATATCTAACCTTGACAATAAGTCTTCGATGCTGATTTCGCGGAATGTTAACCACGCAATAATATCTGATTATACAGTAAGGTGTATTTGTCCAGTTGATACAAGGAAAAAATTTGTAGGAAAATTATTTTATAAGGACGAATAATGTCCACAAAATCATTAAAATAACATGTTGAAATAGATTCATCTCGATTTCGTAAATTGTCTTTATTTTAATATGAACTATTTCAACAACACTTAAATTGACGTCTACAGTAAAAGATATATTTCCACATTTTTATATCAATTATCTAAGTGTCCGGTCCGTGATCGTAAGGGAGAGTTCTTAAACAATCATCTTTTCCATACTTTTTTTATGGCAACCTTAGCCACAAAGCTCTATTATAAAGGCGTATTTTGTGTTTTGTTAAAAGCTATTTCATTTGATTTTCTACTTTTTACCTCAAACTTACTCGGAATTGTCTATGAAATTCTACTACATTTCTATGAAGGGCGATACTCTTTTTGAAAATACTACTTCCGGGCGATTTTTCTTAGCAACGGTCGCGTCGTTAAAAGGTCTTTAGAGGATATGTGAACGAGTGTAGATTTAATACTTAATTTATTAAAAGAGTGATGTACAATTATAGTATGCATTATTCAAAGAGTTCAATAATCTAGGTATTGAATCTACACGAACTTTTTTTCTATTTATCTCATATTATCCAAAATGGTAAAAAGAGTCATTTTTTATTGACATGCCTTTAGTATAACGCTAACATAAGCGCGCTTTACCGTTTTCCTGCGCCGTGGTTAATCTAATAAAAAATATATATACAGCAATGTTTTATGAAAACTTAGTTCAATTGTCAAGTAAAATTGATGTTAAAAATAAATTTACAAAATTATCATGCTATTTGATTAAAATTGTATTCTTATTTATTTATTTTCATGTATTTGTTTATTCGATTATTAAATCATATTATTTATCTATTAACTTTTACTGTAAGTAAAAGAAGCATGGTTATATAAATGAAAAAAAAAATAATTTCTTAAGTCTAAATATATAATATATATAAATTTTTACTTCAGTAATCAATTTAGACAATTTTCAGTTTATTCTTATAATAATGCACCATAATTATCAGTGAAAATGTTATAATCATTAAAATCAAATACGTTATTTTGCAAATAATCAGAAAAAGCTGCTTTTAAAAAGTACATAACTATTTTAATGCGTATTTAATTAACTACGAATATATATTTGAAATTAACTTCAACCTGGATCTATTAAAACACTTGCAATAATTAGGCTCAGCATAACTCCATATGTTTTCCAACTAGTATTATACGTAAATACGTTTTTAATCTTGTCCAAGTACATTTTCAATTTTGCGTAAGTACACTTGTCTCAATATAAAATCGAAACTGCAACTGCTGTCAGTTCAAGTGTCATTTGACGTTTCATAAAATCACTTAGATACATGGGATGTTAGGAAATGCCGAAATTATGTTTTAAGTGGAGGTAACGGATATTATCAATATAATAGAAGTATAGGTTAGTGTTTATTAGGGAGCATTTATACAACTAAATTGGTCTAAAGCGGCGCAACTAGCTTAGTGTTTGTTTGATTATTAAAATTATTTTTTTTATAAAACTGTCGATTTACTTGACTGATTAAATTTATTAAAGTAAATGTGTTATGATTCATTTGAAAAACTGCAATTCTACTGAACAAAAAGATTTTAAACACTAAATAAAGATCGTTTGAGGATTCAGCTTTTAGAAAGTTAAGACAAAACAAAATTAACTCTGACTACAGGAATGTAGGCCAACCTCTTTAACTGATACACAGTCAGACAATGTGTTTAATGAGTGCAAGGGAACCCGTCTGATTCAAATAGACTTGACTTAATGTTATAATTTTATAAAAATTAAAGGACTTCAAGTACTAATGGAGATTCAAAGTCAATTTTAATTTACTTTTAAGATCATAATTATAATGATAATGGACTGACTGCTCTTTTAACATCGGAACACCTCGCCGATTAATCTTAATCAGAATTTATCCCGAGACTGACAGAAATAGCCGATAACAACACTATTCTTCCTATTTATTAAAATTTAAAATTGATTTGTTAAGAATTAAACAAATCTTCGAAAACAGCAAAATAGCCCTCGCATGCTTCTTTTTAAAGACGCAAGTTTGTTTGGTTGGGCACTCTATGCAGGCCGATTTTTTTTACGATCAGCGCATAAACACGAAAGTTTCTCTTTTATGCCCAAAAGGTAATTATTTTTTGTCAATTACAATTTGGTTTTGGGTAAAAATGTTGTCTAAATGCTCTTATGAAAAAAACTGGAAACAACATAGCAATACCTGGAACAACATAGCAATACTGACAACATAGCAATACTTGTAACAACATAACAATACTTTTAACAACATAACAACACTTTGAACAACACAGCAATACTGACAACAACATAGCAATACCGTCAATAATAAAGCAATACCGAGAACAACACAACGAGATTGGTAGCATCATAGCATAGCAATACTGACAACAGCATAGCATTACCGACAGCAACATAGCAATACTTTTTACAACATAGCAATACTGGCAACAGCATAGCAATACCGTCACTAATAAAGCAATACCGGGAACAATACAACAATATTGGCAGCATCATAACAATACTGTCAACAACATAGCAATACTTAGAACAACAAAGCAATACTGGTAACAACATAGCAATACCGTCAATAATAAAGCAATACCGAGAACAACACAACAATATTGGCAAAAACATAGCAAAACCGTCAATAATAAAGCAATACCGAGAACAACACAACAATATATGTAGCATCATAGCAATACTGTCAACAACATAGAAATACTTTGAACAAGATAGCAATTCTGGTAACAACATAGAAATACTTGCAGCAACATAATAATATTGCCAACAACATAGCAATACTGGCAACAATATAGCAATACCAACAACAACATAGCAATTCCGTAAACGTTTGGAAAACAGAACAACATAAAATGAAAAATATAACCACAGAAAATACATTACGTTTCATAAAATGTGTAAAACTGTGTAAAAATATTCTTAATCACACATGACAAGGTAATTAGAAATATTTTCTATAAAGTCTAAGCCAAATATTTCAATAAGAAAGGAATGCATATATTTCAATGATTACATATAATGCGATTAAACATTTGCAATACGTATTGAACATATTCTTGGATGTTTGAAAATTGTTTTAGAAGAGTAATTATATACGAGTGCTGTTCAAAAAGTTCGTGGACTGAGGCTCTTCTATTCACAAATTTTAATTTGCGTACACGATTCTACAAGAGACAGATATTTTGGAATATGCCTTAAACAAACAGTGAACAAATCAATACAATATGTTTACAAATAACAATTCTGTGACAGTTACAAATCACGAGTGTTACACGATCCGGCGCCTGCTGGTGATAAAACAATGATGTTCGTGACGTCACGATGTAAATGAAAAATTACACCAGCGTCATTGTTTCTGAAAGTACTCTTTTGAGTGTTCAGTCTCTCCGGACCACATTCGTTTGTTTTGATGAAGCAAGAACGAAAGTGGTCGTCTTTTCGCTCAATTCTCCGTATAAGGGTCCGAGAGCAGGCCACTTTCCGCTCTATTTCGGATTTTTAAGTGATATCCATATCAAACAAACCCGGGTAAATATATGGAATACAGAGAGCAACTACATTTATTTATTGTAAACGCGCATATATCCTGATGAATAATATAAAATTTTGTTTAAATTAGATTGTTTTGTCAGAATTGAATGTGTTTAAACGATGCAGGAATTAAACATGCCGGACAATTCGCCAACCTTTCATACTGTCCATCCTCCTGTAGATCTTTTGCAATTGACGTTACGAACGGACTCACATCTCGCAACTTTCTCATTCGCCCTTTCTTATCTATGACCATGTATTAGCCTTCTTTCAATGGCTCGCCGGCTCATTGCCCTTCATTAATTTAACCACCTCATGTGAAGCTGAAGAAGTATCCCACATTTGTTGGCAAAACTTTCCGGAAGTGCGAATTTTTTGTTTATAATCGGTCTCCTTATTTCGCAATTTACGCTACTGTCTACTACTGCTCAGAACGTATTTGTTCAGCCATTCAACATACAAACGACGTCATATTTCAGATTCATGTCATTTAAGTGTAAAAAGATGTTTTTATACTAAGTCTTGTATTTCATCTCAAGAAATAACCATTCAATTCATTTTAATATTTGTTTATATTTTAATATTATATGAAAATTTCGGCGTGCGCCGATGTTGCGTTGCCATGGTTAATAAAGTGCACATAGCTCGAAAAGGAAATAAAAGTTTAAGATAAAAGTTAATTTTACTTTTAGAAATAAAGACATTCAAGTGGTGTTACATCCCTTATTATAACATGCAGGATCTTTAATAGATTTTCGTGAATTTTTGTAACGAAAGTTTGCGTCAATTTATAGTTTAAACATAAATTATTTCGAACAAATTCACAATATATATATATATATATACAGACAATAATGTACACAATACAAACATGATGTGTTGAAAAGGGAGTGGGTCCGAAAGCTGAGCTTATAAAGGCCTTCTCCTTATAGATTTACAGTGCATAAAATACGGTAAAAATTTGCGTTAATTTGAAATGGTAAACAGGAAGCTAAGTTTCACAAAAGAAGATAGCCACGCCAACTCGACGAAATTTAGTGTATGAAAGTTCAAATTAGTAAATTTGTAATTTAGTTGCATTAGATATGGATGTTTAAAATGGTTTCGGAAATTATAATTGAGTGCAGTTAAAGTATAGATGTTTAAAATGATTTCGGAAATCATAAATGAGTGAAGTTAAAGTACCTACTTCTTCAATACAATGTAAACAATCAACCTTGTTACTGACCCATTTAATTCCTCTTCCGATTGGACCATCCTCGGCCATGATTCATAATAACCTCGGTTTTATAAATATAACAATAATGTATTGTTTGCTTTTGTATCAATGAATTCACCTACTTTAGGTAGACTTTAACTTAATATATTAGAAACAAACTTGTCAACAACTCCCAGCATTAAATTTCTATTTTACATGTTTTGTTTCTTAGTGTAGGTTATATCGAAATACCGTATCCGTTCTGTGTATTCATACTATTGCGTTAGAGGTCTTTATCAGAGGATTTACGAAGGGTTATAAAACAACCAAAATCTAAGTTACAAATGAGCCGCGTCACGACAAAACAAACATTGTTGGTTTGCGACCAGCATGGATCCAGACCAGCCTGCGCATCCGCGTAGTCTGATCAGGATCCATGCTGTTCGCTTACCAACCCTATTACAAGTAGAGAAACTGACAGCGAAAAGCATTGATCCTGATCAGACTGCACGGATGCGCAGACTGGTCTGGATCAATGCTGGTCGCAAACGCATTATGTTAGTTTTGTCATGGCGCGGCTCAAATGTACAAAAAAGAACCAGGGAAATGTTAAGAATTTGAAGTAAAGGACTGATCATTGTCTTACTGTTCTAGAAATAGTGGAAATGTTGACAAGATAAATTATTCATATTAATACATGTATATATGCCGAATATCTTATTTTCATGATCGAAAGAAGGAAACATTTTGACCACCTAATCATGTACAGTAGGTACTAAAAAAAGACTTGTTGAACAGATTACTAACGTATAATTCGTTAAGATTGTGGAAAAGGGGGACGAGGACAGCTGATGAGAAAGATTAGGATGCAGGGCAAATAACGGGAAGAAACTTTGAAGTGTAGATTTCCATCATGATTACAGTTTATGATGGGGGAGGAAGTAATGAAGACATAGTTGTTTCTAAGATTTTAAAATGGTTTCTCGTATTACATTTACATCCGTACAGTTATCTCTCTGAAAAATTACATTCCCAAAATTTTTAATTGAAGTGACAATATGTCTATCCAAAAGTAAATGGTGGATGTTTAGGTAATATTAAAGTAATTTTTCCATTCTTTTCATATTCGTTTTCAATTTTATTAAACACGTCACCTGTTAATCAATATCCCTTGTGAACAATGAAAATATTAGCATAATGTTTCCTTAAAAAATATGGATTAACAAATGATGAAACTATTCTCAGACTACTTTATTGCATGTACAACAAAGGCATTAAAATGTGTTGAAACATCTAATAAAATAAACAAAAATTAGTCATCTTATACCTCATGATAGCACCAAATTGATACCCTTCAAAGTTTCCGTACGTTTGTTAATGACGTTAATGATGTCAATTAGAAAGAAAATTCATGAAGGATTAAAACACGATATGTTTGTGATTGCGTGGTTTTGAAATCGCGAATAATAGCGAAAATTAGATCATCTCAGCATATTTTTCAGTCGATGACTTTGCAACAAATCAATGTAATCTTGTTTACCTGCAAGTTTATAACACTTGATAGTTTGATAATATCATATTTAATGACAACATACTTATTGTTCATACATATATACAATGTATTTAGGAAGGGTGGGATTTTATTGTCCATATCTGCAGTTATCTGAAATTATGCTCATAATTGCAAATGTTGTATTAGATACAGGTTGTAAAACATATTTCAGTATCATTTTATTCTTAGCTAAAGTGCAATGTAAGTTTGTATAACATCATCCTAAACCAATCGCTGATTGATAGCACAAACTATCTTGTTATTTTCCATAAGCCTTCAAACAGTAAAACATCGAATCTTGCGATTTTTTAAAAATATTTACATTTCTTATCAACTCGCATATTTTCTCTCTACTTTATGAGATGAAGTCAGTTTAGTTACATATTGTACAATCTTTGAAAACTAAAATGCGTAAATAGGTTATTAAGAAGTTAAATATACAGTGTATTGGTTTCTTAGTCATAAGCTAATTATTCTGTTTTCGCATACACGTACTTCACTATGGTGGCTGATTTGGAGTTTTGTGCGTCGTGCGACAGCACGACAAAGGGTCAAAACGGCGCGTTGTCGCACTATCGTCTTGTCGTCCTGTCGCTAACGATGCACTTCAAACGAGGCATTGTCGTGCGGCGTGTTGTCGCGATGTCACATTGTCGCTTGGCTCGAATTGAAGGATTCGCTGTTTGTTTATATATAAGCCAAGCGACATCGCGACAACACGCCGCACGACAACGCGCCTGTTTGCGTGCTTCGCTTGCGACAGGACGACAAGACGACAGTGTGTCAATGCGACGTTTGGCTCATTGTCTAACGACAAGACGAAAGGAAGAGAACGGTATAGGTTGTGTTGTCGCTATTGTCAACGCAACGCGCAAGTGTACCAAATCAGCCACCATACTTCACAGATTTCAGTATTTTTATATTCTTTTCATTCCAAGGAATAAGAGATCAAATTAAAGTTACTTACAGGTAATATATATAAGCGTTATAATTCATGTTCGTTTGTAATAAATATTTGAATAAAAAACTAAGAAGACGAACTTTTGTGTTCCAATAATGTTACTGGTTTTTTGTAAATGTTGACGATTACGTAACATAAAATGACATTATGTAGCCAAATTCTTAATAGCGTGTGTACCAAGGTTATGCTGTTATATAAGATTTACACTATCGGAACCAAAGGTATAGAAGAAGTTATGGCATCAAATAATTAGAAGTGTGTTACCATTTATTTATTCTCTCAACAAAAAATGCGGTCTTTTCTAATATCAAGATTTCATAGAAACGAATTGTAACAAAATTTTCATTGAAACGAAATGCAATGATATCAGATTTTACAAAAACCAAGTGTGACAGTTTATATGAATCTTTAAAGAAATATAAACGTATCTTTTGATATTAATATAGTTAAAATAAAAGAAATATAATAACCTATGCATGTATGCTGCAGCATTTTGCACTTCTATAGATAAATTTCATTTCTTTCTAGCAGTAAAAAATAAGGAAGTGAAGACTAGATAGAGTAATACCTAGTCATTAGGGTAAAGTCTTACATTTTATGCATTGTTATTTAATTGATCAAATAAGATATCAACGTCCTGACTTCCAATTTTCAGCGCGTGTATTTGAGACAAGTTATGGAAATAATCAGACGCGAATTCACTGTAAGTGTTATTAATTGATAAATAAAATGTGATTGAAATTCAATTTTTCTATTTTAATCATATTAAAGTAGAAAGATTGGCGATATTACCATGTAGGAAAATAAGGTACCGCAAATGACCAAAAGTTCATTGAACTTGAAATATAATTTAGGTTGTTTCTAATGGCATAAGTCGTATCAAATTTATAAAGTTACATTATTTTGTACTTGAATTTTAAGAACATTTACAATTTGAAACATTAGTTGATTAAAATTATTAGAGTACTTCAAGTTTTTCCATTTATGCTAAATTACTGTTGCTTTTGAAGCAACAAACTGCAACGTTGTATTCGTAGAATGACCTTAACAGATGATTCTTTGATTGTAATATAGTTCAGCAAAGTGAGAAAAATAGCTTTAGAATTCCATCGCAAAAATACAAAATGTCCGAAACATGACAAAAACAGATAATTTTTGTATGCCAAAGTAAATTAACTATCAAGTGTTGACATATATATTGACTTCATCAAATTTGAAACATATATAGTATAAAAGGAACAAGGAAAAAAAATAATTGTAAAGTTAAAGAGATAAGTTTATTAATGCCACAACAAATAAAACATTAATTTTGCTTTTCCTGTTCGTATTTCACCAATGACAGTTCAAGTACTTGATTTTTTTATAAGCCAGTCTTTTCTCTTTTGATGCCTTTAAAAGCTTCCTTCTAGTCACAAAGTTTATACAAATTGAGCTAGAACAATGTTATTTAAAATGCAGTTACTAGGATTTTTCATTACAATATTAAGTATTATTCTAATCTTTGGTAAGAATGGATTTTTGTTTTAAGAATTTAGTTTGTTAAAAGACTGTTGCTTGTAATAATAAGATTGTTTCATAATTGATAGCTTTGGCTACTGCAATTTCACGTGTAAGAAAGTCAACTTCTTTGCATGGATTTAAAGTATTATTTAAATTCAGTTTGCTGTTTACTATAAGATGTCTGGTAAATTGTGTTTTCGTTGCGTTCAGGCTATTTGCACACATCTGTTTTTTATTTTTATTTATTTACAACTTTCTACAGTATAAACTGTGAACTGTGTTTAACTGTATAGATTGACCGTTTTGTCCTACGCAGATGACGCGTGCACGAGAAAATACTGTTTGTGGTCGATTTTGAATAGCAACGGACCGCGTCGTAAAAGGTCTATACTTTGAATATCTGAATATAATTTATTGTGAATGACGTGAACGTCGTACTCTCCATTTATATTTTAATAGGTAGTGCAGGAAGTCTTGCTGCTGGTGTGTGCCCAAAATCAAGAACAGGACGCCTTCGGTATGGAAACTATTGTCGGTATGAATGTCATTGCGTAAACAAGTTGGAACAGTGTGACTTTTTAACTGGAGATTGCAGCAGTGGATGCGACTTTCAATGGGTAGGGCCTGGATGTCAATTTTGTAAGTTTAACAACTTTTCTAGATAATATTTCTTATATGATTTAATGGTTTTGATTTATTGAACGTTTAATTTTGGCTGTCTTGACAGTTGCCTTATTTTTTCTTTCTTTCTTTATTTTAGATTTATTATACCTTTATGACAGACATAAATTTCACATACATTCATTTCACATCAATACATTATAATGTCAAATCATATCATTATTGCTTACATTGAATGTTTTATCTACTTATGTCATATTCATATGTGACTTTAGTATGTAATAATTTTTTAACTTTTCATGAATTAAAAATTGCCGAAAAGTGAAAATAGATAAAAAGGGGATTGGTGTGTGAAAAGAGAGATCATACCCCCGTGTGTCGTTAATGCATATTTAAGAGGTTATTAAATCTTAATAAATGTTAATAGTTTAATGTTTGTGGAGTACATACTATAATTTTAAAAGGGGCCATTTCTTAAGATGGTACTCAACCTTGTTTTGAATAATTGCAATTTCTTTTTCAAAAGTAACTCTGAGTTTTAGATATGACACAAAATGATCGGAAAAGATAACTAATGTCTATTTTATGTGAAAAATACAAGATTTCATTAGATAAATAATGAAATATTTTACATCACTCTTTCAACTGTTTTGCAAAATACCAAAACTTGTGGTTTTTAAACTGAAAAGAATAGGTAACCCGTTTAAATTTAAAAAGTTTCCTTGTCTAATCCACATTATTTGAACATAATGACAATCTCAGAATAGATGTTCCATACTTTCAGGCTGCATGGTACAAAAATCACACAAATTTGTTCTCCATAATTTCATTTTGAATAGCTACTTATTTATTTGAATTATTCGCATTCAATATTTATACTGATACTTTTTATTTTGGTGTCAATAGTACCTTTAAAAACATGGTTATATACTAAGTTCCATTTGATATCATTTTTTTCAACACATTTTCCCATTTATGTTCAGATTTAATTTTTGCTTTTGGTTTAACCCTCATTTGCTTCTTACAAAGAAATTTATTCGGTGTTTGACTTTCTTTCATCTCATTAACTAGAGTTTTTACTGGGGTATACAAGATATTTTCATCTTTAAGTGTTTGTTTTATGTTGGAAATTATGTTTGTGATGATTAACGACAGTTGCCTTATTATAAATGCTTTATCCTGTTTGCTTTGATACACTCAGATTGATAAAAATTTCACTATGATTTATTTTTTATGCCCCCACAGAGTGGGAGCATACAGCGTTGCACTTGTCTGTCCGAGTGTCCGTCCGTCCGTACGTCTGTCCGCACTACCGAATAGGGATAGGGGGCCATCTAACTGTAAACAGAACAAAAGAGAACAATAGAGTTCATTCCGTAACAATAGAGTAAGGGGCCATTGGCCCTCTATTAAACAAAAGAAAATAACAATAGAAATGGCCCCTTATTCCTTTTCGGCCGGACGTCCGTCCGTCCGTCTGTCCGTACGTCCCAAAATCTTGTGAACGCAACTCCTCTTAAACCGGATGTTAGATTTTGCTTAAACTTCCAGGGTTGAACAACCTTAAAGTGTAGATGGTAGTAAAGGAAGGATTTTTGCTGCTACCAAATTTAACAGAGTTATGGCCCTTTGTTGATTTTTTCACTATATACTATGTACAAATTTTGTGAACACATCTCCTCTTAAACCGGATGGCAGATTTTGCTTTAACTTCCAGGGATGAACAACCTTAATGTGTAGATGGTAGTAAAGGAAGGAATTTTTGCTGCAACCAAATTTAACAGAATTATGGCCCTTTGTTGATTTTTTCACTATATACTATGTAGAAATTTTGTGAACGCAACTCCTCTTAAACCGGATGGCAGATTTTGCTTAAACTTCCAGGGATGAACAACCTTAATGTGTAGATTGTAGTAAAGGAAGGAATTTTTGCTGCGACTAAATTTAACAGAATTATGGCCCTTTGTTGATTTTTAGTTTTCAACTTGTGGCACATGTAGTCCAAAAAATATTTGACCTAGAGTCATAAGATTGACAGAACAGTGGCGTGTGGGGGTATCCGTGTCCTATGGACACATTTCTAGTTTTTATTAACTAAGAGGTTTCTTGGTGTTGGGGTTGTTTTCAAAATGAAACTTTGGATGAGGAGAATAAGTACAGAAGATAACTGACTTTTAAGAGATGGTTTAATGTGTGATTTTCATATATACAAGTAGGAAATCGCGGCTGCGGCCCCTGTAAAAAGTTTAAAAAGCGGGTTTTTTTAAAGTTTTATATACACGAAGAAAACTTACTATTTTCTCTAAAAAATGATGTTTGCTGTTTTATAAATCCGTTAAAAAGATTGTTGACAGGTTATATGGCCGTATATAAACGGTTGTTTGCAAAAAAACCCTCGCATAGCGGCTCGGGTTATTATTTAGAAACATCCGTTTATATAGGGCCATACAATCTGTCAACAATCTTTAAAATTCAAATGTGGGTATTTGTAGATTTGTTTTTGGTTATTATGCATGTCATTCTCAGATTAAGTAAATAGTTAGGATATTAATTCTTTAGAATTTATATATTTTATGCTTTTGTATCTATAATTTTGAATATTTGGATGTTCGGTATATAAAAACATAAATGACTGTATTAAAGTTATAAATGTTTCAGAACAAGTCATTTGTACTTTGAGCAGTTCAGCTTTACATGATAAATATAATACCAACGAAAATGCATTATCACTTTGAACTATGGCTAAAACATTTTTGTGTAAACATTCTTGTTATATGCTTTCAAATAGCTGGTCATTCATTTTCTTTCAGGGAACATTGCATACCGAAGGAAAGTGCGACAAAATGTTAATAATCCCCCTTTTAATTCAAAGTTGGCTAATGATAACAATCTAACAACTTGTAGTAGTACATTTTTCAAAAACTCAATGCTACCATGGTGGAATCTTTGGATACCGGAGTACACAACATTAAGGAAACTTGAATTTCTCACAACCAAGAGTCATTTAAGTAAGTCTTTGTTTATTGATGCCGTATTTTCGTTGTTTAATAATGTGAGTGTTTTTAATTGGTTACAACTCTGAAATGTGTATTTGTCAATTATACCAGTAATATCGTTTAACGTCTCTCGCACATTCGATATCCGAATTTTCGTTTTCTTGCAATTTCAAGATCAACGGAGTGAGCCTTTGATCTGAAATTTTGTACACAAAGTATTGGTCTATATTAACATAAAGTGGTATATAAATATCTAAAGAATAAACAGTCCCTTATGTCATTCACAAGAAACTTCGTTGGAGACAATTTAACGGACAGAAAAAGACATAGAATAAATGGAAGAAAAACCCAACATATAAAGTCTTTTGTCTTTTTTGTCTATACATATATAACTAATATGTGACAGTTTTTAAGTTATGACTGTCGTATGTTCCATTTCCCTTTTCTTTGTTCAATTATTATGTATAATATTCCTCACGAAAAGCGTTTCTTTGAATATCAAATTTAACTATGAAATATTGAAATATGAATAATTAATTTTGTTAAACCGTCATTACAGCTTAAACAGACATATGAACAAATCCGAAACATGTATAAATGTTGAAAACTGCCAGTGCCGGGGCCACTTTACCACTACTATTCATGAATAGCTCAATCAAATCAGTGTCTGCACAATATTTTGATTTTTTTTCTTTTTATGTCGTGGTTTGACATGCTTTTATGATATAAAGTTTATCTGATTTTACCGTAAATAGACAAATTCGTATCACATGACGACCATTGGATTCTAGATAATATGACTATTACGTATTTTTGTTTATCATGTGATATATGACATTGTCTTGACGTCATTTTCGCCTATATGGAGGCTTGCTTTATAACTAATTATTGAATTCTTTTTGAAAAAAAATTTTAAAAACTCAAAAATGAGATAAATGAAAAATGAAAAGGGATTTTCCCCAGAAATATAGCAAAAAAGGCCACTAATTAGGGTTTTAAAAATTTCATATAAAGGCTTGACATATTTTTCTGTACCGGGAAAACAAAAACCTTAAAAATTAGGCAAGGCAAATATATGAAAACACAAAAAATGCCCGAAATGGAAACAAAATTTCTTTTCGTTGTGTGAACTTTATGGGTTTGGGAAAACCAACAATGACTTATAAATTATTTTTCGTTAAATTTTAAACCCAACTGTACTAAAAAGAAAAGGTGAAAATTTTTTTTGGTTTTTTTTTTAAAAGGCCAAAATCAATTTTAAGGGCATTAATTTTTTAAGATTTTTTGTAGCTTTTAAAATTAAAATTAAAAATGTGCAAGAAAACGTGTAGATTCTAACAGGAAATTCTTTTTTTAGGCGTAGCCATCTGTTCCTAAAGCTAGATTTGTGAAATAAAATGTTCTTCTACTTTATTTACGATTTCGGAAAAACTACACACTGTTTACCATTTTTCTATTTGAAGCGCTTCGGCGACAGAAAATGATGACGTGATACTCATTCATCATCCCGTCAAACGAAATGTTCTCTCTAAAAGATTGGCCCTATTGTCTTCTATGCAACTGAAAATAAAAATAAAAATTAATTGATTGACTTACTTGGTAATTGAATGTTGTATTTTTATGATTCTAAATGATTCTGAAGAAAACTTTTCGACATCTGTTTACGACAGCGCTGATATCTGGACGTTTCATTGCAACAAAAAGGTTTGAAACTTTGTTTTCAGAGATCAGATTACGTTAAATAAAGTACCACTTTCTGACGAGTTCTCTTCACGTTCCGGCAAATATTTTGCCGTTATAGTGTTATAAAATCCAACATACTTTGCGTTCTGTGAGCTGTGCGGCTGTGTAATTACCTGCGTTATTGAAGGCGTACAGCAACTTAATTAGATGGTTAATATACATAGTTCATCGATTAAATAATTAACACAGGTATACTTTCCCGAAAGACACTATTATAATCATCCGACCCGTGATCATCCCTTGTGTATTGTATTGATTTTAATATACTAAATTAAATTAAATAATATATACACATAACAACTAGATAAGTTTATTCTCATTAAAAAAAAAGGTTACGATATATCCGTATTGTTTTCTTTTTTCAGACGATTTCAAGAATTTTGAAGTTACAGTGTTCAATACAACTGAAGAAAATTTCAAAGATAAAGGAAATGTCACAGGAGGAGCAGTTTGTTATCGAAATAATAACTCTGTACCACTGAAGAAGACTCGTATAGAAGTCACGTGTCATGGATTTCCAGTCGGCAATCTAATACGACTTCATACTGGCACAAGAAAACTTGTAATCTGTGACTTTAGAGTTTACGACGGTAACGTCAGCTTTACTTTCGTTCAGTTGTTTATTCCGTTTACATTTACAACAAATATTTTCATCGTCATGTTTCAATGACAATGAAAAAAAGCAAATGGTTGACGATTGTAGACTCGGGTTCATGTAGTCTTTTCATGAGATGTATTTTACTGTGTAACATTCATGTACCGCCTCCGTGGTCGAGGGGTTAGAGTCAATGACTTCTAATCCAGTTACCTCTCTGGCGTGGGTTCGATCCCCGGGAGAGATGTTTTGGCAGTTTAGCGCGGAGGAAGGTAGTCAAGTACTGGTGTAACTCTCCAGGAACAATGGTTACGAAACTACCCGCCTATATGACTGAAACCTTGTATGGAAAAGGCGAAAAATCAAACAAACAAACAAACAAAATGTTCCTTAGCACAGGCCTAGGGGGCATGAAAAGTTTTGAAACCAATGACCCGAGTGACAAGAGAAAACAATAAAAATGACATCAAATGCTGGGCAATTTTTTACAGTTGTTGAGAGTATAAAATACCGAAGAAGGGTAAATTAATGAGAGCAATGAAGACATTACAAATGGCATAGTTGCAATAGCAGAAAATACTTGAAGGATGACATTACAATAGATAAATTGTAAACCATAATATGCACAATTAATATTGCAGACTCAGGTTTAAAACGCATGTTAAATAACTGTAGTTATAAATGCAAGCTACTTTCAAATACAAGTTTTATAACATTGAGAAAAAATATTTTCAGCTTCTATAAAATAGTATTCTCTTACATTTGTAGGTTGCAAGAACGGATTTTTTGGAAACGGGTGTGAGCGTTGCAGTGCAAACTGTAATGATAATTTCTCCCCTGGACAACGCACATGCAATATACAAAATGGACGTTGCTTAAATGGTTGTAAGTCTGGTTTGATAGGTGACCGCTGTGAAACAGGTAATGTTTTATTACTTTAATCACCTTAGAATAATGAAACCACAAACTATCAAAAAAAAAAATAAATAAAAAAAAAAAAAAACCAAACACTCCACGTGTATGTGTTGGGTAACTTAAGGCATTCGTATGATACAAACAACGCTTATGTTACAATGAAATAGAAATTTACGAATACCTGAATCATTCTAAAACCGGTAAACTTTAAAATGTTGCAAGTTAGGTAAATATAACATCAGTTTGACTTTTTGCAGAATGCGACGAAGGATATTATGGAAAAGATTGCAAAGAATTATGCAATCGCACGTGTAAGAGAACAGAAAGAACAATGTGCCATAACGTAAATGGTATTTGTATTGGTGGCTGCATAGAGGGGTATATTGGAAATTTCTGTGAAATTGGTAATGTCATTATTGATATTTGTGTTTGAGAGGTTTTATTGCACTAGATCTAAATTTATTTCAATCATGTTCGTACAAGAATTTCTTGAGTTCGTGACGTATTAGTAATAGCAAAATATAAACTTCGCGAACATTTCACAATTTACAATATTACTCATAATTACATGTAAAACCTTTAATGGAAACAAACAATTAGATACAATTTATAACATTTACTGTTTGTTTCAGAGAAGTCATCTAGCGATACAGATCTGAGTACAACAGATAACGAAATAACAAAGTTGAAACTAGTTTTGATAATTGTAGGAATCTTTAGTGGGATACTTATTTTATATGTAACAGTTATAATAATTTTGTTTAAACGTACGATGGGACATAACAGTAAGTATTCAGATATTCAAACATTATGTTAGGGGAGATATTGAATTCTGGACAATTCCCCTCCGCCCAATTCTCACACAATTATTACAGAGTCCGCTCCCATAAAATATGTACGAGAGGGAAATTGTCCGCTGTGATACAACAACTGGAGGGGAATTGCCCGGGTTTTCAAAAGTAATCGTACGGGAGTTGTCCAGACAGGAAACTGTTCTAGTATATTTGACATAATATTAAAGTACGTTTTAACTGGTTTGTTTGTTTGATTAAATTTGAGTCAACCGGCACTATAAATGTTATGTGGCGACTTTCAAGCTCGCTCACTAACCATTCGCCTATATTTCAAGCTAAATGCATTGATTTATACAAGACAACTTAATGAATTTTTCGCAAGAAATTATAAAGCTACCTGAAATTTTATTAACTTTAAGGCTTTTAAATAGCATTTTCTATAACTTTGTTAACGTCTAAATAGATTTAACCCTGTCTATGATGTATTAATTTTCTAATTACTCAGCTCAAATTAAAGGAAAAGAGGAGACTGTTGGCCTGTCAAGTCAGAGGTAAATTTTATTTCATCTTAACTCGTTTATATTTAAGTGTGACTTTTTCTCAGATTATAAAGCTTAATTTTGATACCAAAACAGATTTTTTACTTTCACTAAAATGACCCTAATTTATATCAAAAATATTACAATTTAATGAGGGTAAAGTCAAACCGGGTCATTTCTTTTTAAAGCAATGTATAGACCGTTATAGAAATGTAGTTGTAGTCGGATTACGCTCTTGTATCTGTCCTACTTGCCGTTCCAATAAAAAATAAGCATTTTGTTCTTTAAAAGTTTATTATCTTTTACATTTGTAGGTCTTATCTTAATGTAGATGAACCCAATCGATTACGCTCAGTTCGTAATAAAGCGACAATTAAATCAACATTGGGAGAACCGAGGTTAAACACAATTGTTGTCGGCGATGAATCTCATTACACAAACATTGGTCTCCAAACAAAAACAGTCGAAACAACATACGAAGATATTTAACTGACTTTATTGTTAGAGAATATTTGATAAAGGGTGTTTCAAAGGCGATTAGTGCATCTATCAATTCATATTTTGTGATTTGATGTGGAGGTCTATCCGTCATGATATCTTGAATATTTTTCTAAATATTCATGTCATCTCTTGAAATATGGAAACTTTGTTTCATACTTATACTAAGCAAAAAGCCGATTGGCTACTTGTCTAAAAAACGTTAATCAGAATTAAAATAATTTATCATGTTTTGCTTTATTAATTTTTACAAATAATAAAGTGCTAGGCTCTGTACAAGCTTATCGCTAGGATCATTTCATTTGTTACATGTAGCTTGTGTCAGTTTATTCGCATGCTTACAGATACTGCCAGATTGTGCCAAAGGATTGTGAGTTCAATTACTTATATGCGCGTTTTGTGAGCAAGATGAGTTTGGAGTATTTCCAATGTTTTTAAGCGCTTGATAAACCCCAACATCTAGCTGACATTCATGGTGCAGATAAATTAATAAAACTGTCGCACCTTTTTAGAAATTAACCCAATATTGCATTTCATTGCAGCAAATCACAATTGAAATGTGTTCATTCATTTGTCTTAAGCTTATACATAATGTCAATTATTGAATCTCAATTCATTTCATGATGTGATATGTTCTTTTAAATTCCATATGTCGTTATATCATATCGAATTGGTATTCGTATGTAACATAATTTCATCTATAAAATCCTTAATGTATTCAACTGCTTTATTCTTTAGACGACATGCTCACGAATGTTTCCTAGTCTGTGTAATGGATATGTTTGTAGCATGCTATGTTTTCATGTCAATATGATACGAAAGAATATACGAAAAACAAGAACAAATGAACTAACACAATACCGAACGGGTAATGAATGAATGAGTGAATGAAAGAATACATGAACATTTTGTATTTATTTTACAATAAAAGATGGAACACTGTTACATTTTGAATTAATAGTTCTAGTTCAAGATATATTTATCATATATTTATCCTAATGCTAGTCATATTCTTAGAAAACTGTATTAAGAGTTCCAAATATCATGTTGTGTTATTTATATTTACAATTAAATACATACAAACATGATTCACATTGAATACAAACCTTACATTGGATGCAAGTAACGTTATAGATATGCTATGAAAAGTAATAGAATCCATTATGATTGATTAAATGATATCTTCTTTATTTTTATTTCTGCGAATGTTTTGCCTCTGCGTCAATTCCACTGTATAAAGAGTGTGTAATATGTAAAGGTATATTCACTTAATAAATATCTTGTAAATAAATTTGTTTTGACGTTTGTTATTTTGTTATTCACTTTTCATATACTCGTATAATTAATTGTACATGCTAAAATTTAGTTTTTTTTTTATGAAGTATTTGGGTTCGTAAAAAAAGCATAAAATAATATTTATACCAAAAACAAAAAATTTTTCATAGGGCCAATGGAAATTTTAAAGCAAAACGTCAGTAACATACAAAAAAGAAATGTAAATTTAGATAGCAAAAACAGACATATTCATAATATTTATAAAAAAGCATACTTTACCCAGGAGCCCACTTCAAAAGCTAGCAGAAATATCATTTCACTTTATTTTGCAGAAATTTAAAACCGCAAAAACGGAACAGGGGGTCAATCAATATGTAGGCAGTATGCTAGTCACGTATGTCGGTCATTATACGTATCAGTATGTCAGTTACATACCTAACAATACAGTCGAATGCTTAGAAGAGTTGTTTGTCATTCCTATTCGTAATAATAGGTTAGTCATATACATATACGTAGCAATATGTCACTCACATACGTAGCTGTATTTCAGTTACATACGTAAACGTATGTCAATCATATGCGTAGCAGAGTAGTTAAATATGTAGGAGTATGTGGCAAGATACATTAATTGTAGCCGCACAGTCAAATACGTAGCTGTATGTCAATAAATACATAGCCGTTCAGTCGAATACGTAGCTGTTTGTCAGTAAAAACATACAGCAGGCAGTACAGTCAAATACGTAGCTGTATGTCAATTAATACATAGCCGTACAGTAAAATACGTAGCTGTATGTCAATTAATACATAGCCGTGCAGTAAACTACGTAGGTGTATGTCAAAAAATGCATAGCAGTACAGTCAAATACGTAGCTGTATGTCAATAAATACGAGTACATAGCCGTACAGTCGAATACGTAGCAGCATACAAGCCAATTTTATAGCAGTTTGCCAGTGTCATACGTAGTAGTACAGTCACATACATAGCAGCATGCACACATTCAGAAGGTCAGATATTAACTTGAAAACTGTTGGCTAAAAATATGACTGAACAAAAATCGACCTCCTATTATTTGTACGAGGAGCTTAATTGACAAGAAATAATTCACAACACAGATCTTAACTGAGCTTGTATTTCTATAAATTGTACTGATAATCATTTACATGTTGATCGAGCTTCTTACATTAACTTTGACTATCATCTACTGCAGAATGTTCGCCAACATGAATTTTAAAATTCGTGTTTATGTAAAAGTTATTTATGTGAAATCATCTATCTTTTCAATCTAATCCAAATGCTCACAACTTTGATTTATCTGAGATGTGGCAGTTATCTGAAGTAACTTGCAGTTATTTTATTTAAATAGACAGTCGGACAACTGACAAGGCTGTACACGCGAAGATTATATGGTTAGTTTGTTTGTTTTATTGGGTTTTACGTCATACCGACACAGTAAATGTCATTTGGTGACGTTCCAGCTTTATCGGTGGAGAAAGATCTTAGGTGCCATTTCGATAGTGATAAACGGGCATCTGAGTAGAACCACCGACGGAACGAACCACCGACGTTCCGTAGATGGTAAGTTGAAATGGATAAATATGTCCAAGTGCACTTTTTCGCATTCATATGACTACCGTCTTATTATTGTTCATCGCCGTTTCGAAGAGAAATAGGCTCCGTCCGCCATCTGTCGCATTTTATGTGCGGGCGAAAACTGATAGATGAAAATATTATGTCGCCTACCTCCAAGGACAGGTTCACAGTTAGAGATTAAAGGTTAACATAGTCTGTTACAATGTATAGGATGTACTTTGTTGCCAGTTCATAACTTTCTCATCCATCAAGGAATTTTGAAAATATATGGCACACATGTTCACTGTAAGAATAGAAGGTAATGTGTACCAAAACGCCTAACTTTAAGATCAAGGTCACATTTGGAGATAAAAGGTCAACATCATCTGTTCGAGGGTTTTCCTGGTGTCCGGTCCATAATATTTTCATCTATCAAGGAATTTTAAAATTGCTTGGCATAATTTTAACAATAATGGGGCCATGTCTTTAATGTCAAGGTCACACTTGAGTGTTTAAGCTCAACATGATCTGTTCTTGGGTATATTTTATGTGCGGTATAAAACGTTTTCATCAATCAAGGGATTTCAAAATAACTTGGCCGAAATATTAATAATAAGACGACATGTCATGCGCAACACCTCGACCCCTACCTCAAAGGTCAATGTCTCACTTAGAGGTCAAAGCCTATAATAGTCTGGTTGATGACTGGACACGAATAATAACCTGCAACAGACATATCCTACATTGATTTTGTAATTGTCGCATTAAGTGATAACAAGGTAAGTATACAAATGTATTTCTGTTGACACATACACATGAGTTATTTCATTATATTTCTTTAATGAATTTATTGTTACTTGCATTTACAGATCTAGCATTGATCAAATTTTTGCACTGAAAGTCCAGATCCATACATCATTTTTTTGAAATAACACAATTTTGTGCTCTGTTACAAATTCTTGTTCAGAATAGTTTTGATCTAATATTTAAAAATAAATCCTATAAATATGCCCTATGTTCATAGAAATTAGATACAATGTATGTTTGTTTGATTGGGTTTTACGCCACATTGGTACAGTATCGGTCAGCAACGTTCCGGCTTTACTGGTGGAGGAAGATCTCAGGTGCCCTTCCGTTAATTATTTCAGAAACGAACGAGCACCTGAGTAGAAGCACCGACGTTCCGGAATTAAATTAAGTATTAATTTGGATAAAATTTTCTTACTCATACGGCCCACTCTGAGAAACAATCGAAAAACGCTAAACCAATGAAGGAATACTATTACTGTATTTCAATAGTTTTGCAACATTTAAAATTTGAAATACACAAATTGAGCATTACATTCTAAGGAGTGAATTGACAAGCCAAGAAAATGCTCAGTCAGTCACTTTTAATTTCAATATATTTTTTTAAACTCATTCATAATAAGAACTAAGATAAGGACAAACTCAGTGGATGTATTCGTAAACCTCATTTTATCTAGAAGAATCAAAATCTGTTTTCAACCTCACCAGTTAGAATTTGATGTTTGATAAACTAGTAAAAAGTACGACTGAAAGGGAATATCTTCTAACCATGAATTAATTAGCCCATGGATAATTCAATAAACAAAATGATCCTATGAGTTCTGTCTTGTATTCGATGCACAGAAGACACTTTTCTTATAACTAATAATTGTTGAAAACATCATGTCACGATTTTAAAGAGAAAGTATGCGATGATGTTATGATTTAAAAGTACTACTGCTCACTATATTTCCAAATAATTTGACGGCATTAACAGCACTCAATGCAAAACAAATAATCAACATATTTGATATTACACTCAATATGTTGGTGAAATAAAAGTACAAAAAACAACGATCATACTACATTATTTACTAACACAAAGTATGCAAATGTCTTTAAAAATCATTTTGATTCTTTAGGACAATTTATAGTTATTTTTCTAATCGATGTACAGTTACTTGTACTGATACATTGTAAATTCAGACAACTTCTCTAAAATAGACAAAGATGACTGTCATATTGCACTCCCTTTCTTTTTATACAGTTTTGTTCATGTAAAACATTGAGTAGAAAAAAATGCCTGTTTTTTAATATTTATACAATGTGTTGTCAATCGATTTGTTTTAGTGTAAATGGCTGTGCAAATGAATCAGTTGAATGTATTTCTGTTGGGTCAATTCATACAAATGAATAATAATAAAAAATATATATCGAAAACTTGGAGGTCAAGCAGTTTTATAAACATGAATAATCAAGCTTTGCAATATATTAATGCTTTATTTTCTATGAAATGTATTTAAATAATCGAATCGTCGAATTGAGAATTTAAGATATATTTCTAAACAAAACACTTTCCAATTCGTAATCAACAAATGACGGTTTGAGTGTTTAAGTTTTGAAAGTACTTTGATATGGTATTTAAACAAGTAACCGGCCTTTAAAAAAGCTTTTAAAACTTCCTTCTTGTCATTAACATTATACAAATGGAGCTGAAACAATGCTTTTCAAATATGAAGTTGCTTGGAGTTTTCTTTGCAGTAATAGGTGCGATTTTCAACTTTGGTAAGAATAAACTTTTATTTTAGAAATTGTTTTGTAATATTGTTTCTTGTTAAAATATAACTCGTTTATTCAAATGTTATGACGATATTAATGTAGCATCAAATTATCCTAATCATATAAACTTTTTTTTTGTTGAAATATAATCGATAGTTATAGTGACCGAAATTTCAAGTGTGATAAAGACAATTCTTCAAATTTAATTCTCAATTAAAATGAGTTAGATGAAGTTGGATGTCATAATTCTTTTTTGCATTTGCGTTCAAGCCATTTGCCGCCCTTTTCTAACTTTTATATGTCTTTTTAACTTGATAAGGTTGTTTGCAGCCTAATAATGATATGCGTTCTATAATCGCAATGTAGCAATTGTAAGATGTTCTTTAAGCAAATGAGCCGATGGACATTTATTCAACTAATTTAATGTTTATAATTTAATAAAACTGTGCAATATATGTTGAAATTATTTCATTGAGAGGAGCAAACACAGATTTAAAGAATCTTTTCCAAAAATGCGGTGTTGTGTTCCATGTCATGTATCCTTATCACTACATATACATTAAGATAGTACTTTAGTAGTGGGTAAAAATAATTGTTACGCTACCTGACGTAGCCCTTTTATTTTCATTTTTTTGTTATAATGTATTTGATACATTTTACACAAATTTTACACTGACTATTTTCTCATTTATTACGGTAGCTTATATTAAGTACAACCGTTCATGAACGGGCTTAATCAAACAGAGCCTGCAGCATTTTCATTTTTGCCACTTTAACTTCTTTTTATCTAAAATATAAAAACACAAGTAAATCAAAGGAAGGAGAGAATACACATCAAACATCAGGATGGTTTATAACTGGTTTATTCTAGGATCTACCGGTTTCGGTCTTTCAAGACCTTCATCAGGATACATTTCAAAGAAATATAAAAAGAAAATAATAGAAAAGCTAATCCTGAGCTGTTAATTAAGTAATACGATTACAAAACATCCTTATATTCTGCCGTATCCACATATGCCACATATATGTTCTTGAAGTACACTCTTTTTAGTCGTGTTTAGATAAGTTATATAACAATTTAGAGTTTAAAAGTGAGAATAAGGTTCGATTTTCATGGAATGCACACTCCACAATATTATAAGAAAGCGACATATGAAGATACGGGTAGAGGTATGAGCAAAGGCGGGAACAGGGGCAACACTTTTGCAATCAAGTTTTACAGATGGATTGGGTTTGATATATGATAGAAAATGGGGATATTTATTAAATGTATATTTTATTTTAATGTATTTGCATGATACCATTAATTACTGTAATACTAAAATATTACAATAATATTGTAACGTGTTATTTTTAAATGTATAAGTGTTATGTTGAATTTAAAAATTAGTACAGTATGTTTGTCTTATCATTGGATAAATAGTGTGCCCATTAACTAAATTGCCAGGAGTAAAGTGTGTGGATTATCTAAATGGTTAAAGTTTGCTCACACATTGTAGAAATTATGCAATTTCTCCCTAGGCATTTAGCGGAAAATTAACCACATGACCACCATGGAATGATAAGCCATTATCTAGGAATAAGGATAAAAAATTATGTAGGCCTCGGAAAAAAGAAAAGTGTGTTAAGGACTAAGATGACAAGTGTACATTAAAATGATTCAAAACCACTTAGACCGATGAGGAAAACTAGAAAAGATTTCAATAATTGCTGTTGTGTAACTGGTGACATTTACCTCATTTTTTATCTAGCTTCCTTATTTCAGGGACAAAATAAACAGTATGCGAAAGTCGACCTTTAATGCATTTATGATTATATTAACTTGAGTTATATCAACACAATTAAGTTAATTGTAATACCATTTGTTATGATTTCTAATTTGAAGGCTTGGAAGGCATTTTGTTCCACCTTTTAATCTACACGTGCTGGCTGAAAGTTTAAGTAACGTTTTACTTACATTTGCGTTTATGTATTAAGCCCTTCTGATACTTGTATAATAGTTTTGAAGACCTTTCTAATGAAAATGTGACAAGAATTAAATCGTATACACATATATGCACATTATGTTTACCGTTGAACATGCATTAGTTATCATCATTCACGTTATTGCACTGCCTGTCAGGGATTAAAATAAAGCATGCTTTTAATTGCCTATATTTTATCTAGGGTTTTAGAAAATTATGTTAGGTGCCCGATCATTGGTTCCCCTTTTCTTGGGTTTCATACTGTGACAACAGGAAAGGTGTCTATATTTTTGCCTATTATACATAAAAAAATAACATCGAAACATAATATGCCCCTAACCCCTTTTCAGAAAGCCTCGTGTTTCGATGCTCTTTCTGTTACATAACTTTGAAGGTACTCCGTGTCGTAAAATAATGACAGGTTATAGGCTGCAAAGACTTATTATCAAAAGGGAAAACTTACTTGATTGCAGCTTGTTTTTATGTATATTTTTACACGAAAGGTACAAGTTGGTCATTAAATTTAAAGTCGTACAACGAGTAATGGATGTCGTTTTTTTGTAGACGGGTAACTAGGTGAATGTTATTTGCTTTTAATTGAATGTTTGAAATCATGACATCATTTCAGGGAGCTGTGACACAGTGTGTGACTTTGATCGTGTAGGACCAGAATGTCAGTTTAGTGAGTATAACATGTCAGATTTCTTTCGCAAAATAATGTATACTGTATTCAAAAATATGATTCCACCATTTGAATACAAAGCCCTTAGGCCAACACACTCACCTTTATGACACTTTATAGATTTAATGGCATGGTTTTTGTATGGTTCTATATACATTTATATTTTCATTTTATCAATAAATTATTTTATCGTCATACATACTATAACGATTAACTTAATTAAATAAAAGAACTTCCATTATTTATCGAAAAGAACGTAGGTACTTATGAAAAAAAGTCTTTGAACTATCTTGACTGCTTTATACATATTTAGTATGTTGTTATTGATTTTCAAATTCCTTTGCTTGGTGAAATTTTTCAAATGAGAAAAGAATGCAATTATGCATGTATATAAGAAGGACCAACGCTAAAGCAATTTTCAGTCTGGCCTGGCCGCACAAGAGTGATGAAATATTGCTTTTATACACTATTTTATTTCAATCAAAAAATGTTAATGCAATCAAATTCTAAAAGTTATAAGCATTTTAGAAACCCTTTCCTAGCTATGAAACAACTGTTATTTATAATAAATCAAAAGGCCCATTATGTCACAGAAATGCTTTTATTTATCTTTCTAGAAGGCTTTTATTTTTTGATTTTCAGTTAAGTATTCTAAACGCTACTAATTGGTCAATTATTTGAACCATGTTTCGCTTCTATTGCATTTTGGAAATTAAAAGGGGTTATAGTAATTGAGTATTTCGTATGGAAGTCAAACTACTTCTTTGTTTACCTTTCGAAACTTTAACGACAAATAATTTTCTATTCAGTGCTACTTTCATCAGGTGAAAATCATCTAACCTGTTCATAAACCACAATAAAATTCATTGTGTCCCTTCCGAAGGTTAGGAAAATTTTTGTTTTTAAGGCAAAGTTCGCCTTTCAGATTCATACAAGTAAGGTTGTATATTTCTAATTCATTTGAAATCAATATTTCAGAGTACTTAAATGTCTATGATCTAGACGACAAAAAGCGATAGTAAAAATATATCGCTATTATACAACATTATAGTAAACATAGTCCTACAAATCAATTTATCTTTTATTCTTTTATTCTTACCAACACTTAAACCGAGAAGTATCTTTAAAAAATACTTGTCCCAAGTAAAAGCGGTTAACATGCATACGAGGTTTTTAAGTTTTGGATACATGTACAATATATAAAAATGTTATAAATGTTTGCATAATAATGACAATAATTTATTGTCATTCTAATTTCTTGTAGCTAAGAAAAACATACAAAACGATTTTGTAAACATAGAAATTAAATTTTAAGCATAATGATGTCCCTCCAAAGTAGGCAAACTTTTATTCTACTGTTATTTATTTAGATGTCCCTATCACTTGTTTTTACTTTTTACTTTATACATTTTGAATTTATATGCAATATTGAAAGTATCATTCAAAGAATCACATATGACATATTTTAGAACGCTTTAAAATTTTACTTGAGAATGACTATAACTACCCTTACATTTTATTTTAGAATGGCCAATAAGATAATCAGATTTCAATTTTAAAATGACCAATGAAAATGTTTCCCTGTAAATTCAAATGGATTTTAGACGTCCTTCGGTCGGAAATTTAACATTAGAATGATTATAACATGATATCTATATTTAGTGTTTCCCCATACTGTTTAGTTACATAGTATCCTACATATATTTTCCGACTTTCTCGCAGATAACATTGCATACGGAAAAGATTCACGTTTCGACAGTAATACCGATCCACCTCGCTATTCATACTTAGCTAATGATGATGACTTATCCACGTGCAGCTATACGTCTCTTAGAAATATTGTTGCACCTTGGTGGAACATTTGGTTACCGGAGACCGCAACATTAAAAAAACTTGAGTTTGTCACTGAGGAAAGCCATCTGAGTAAGTTAGCTTTTCTGTGTTTTCTGTGATAGAAGTATGAAATATATTTTGTTTTAATGTAATATGAAATTATAAATTTCACCAAATGTGACGGTAAAACGAGCCTCATTGTAGTCATAATTATTCAATAATGTAAAGAAATAAATTTTGTTTATTTTGCTTTTTTAATTAAATACTTTTAAGCATGATTTTGGATACTTTAGAAAAAAAAATGTTGTTTCATGTTATTATTTTAAGTATGTTTATTTAAAATAAATAATATATTTGACATATATACAGGTTAATGTTGAAATTATGCTAGCATATTGAATGGGTAGTTTGCTACTGTTATCATTATACACGACATTTGAATATGGAAGGATATAAACTTTGAACTGCAATAAGCAAAAACAATCACCTTATAAGAAACCTTTATTTATTGAATGACATTTTGTTTTGGTATATAAGCATCGTGAACGAAAAACTTAGTTTTGATGAAAGAAAAACACAACAAAAAAAACAACAACAACAAAACATTTATAAATAGGTCAAGGACATAAAGCCAGACGAGTATAGATTTTGTTTCATATTCCCCTTTTTTATACATTCACGATAGAATGACGCCATGATGTGGGTAATTAGAACACTGAGATATATGTAAATGGTAAAAAACAACAGCAAGTCTTTGTATGTTCTCGTTAACATTCAATTAGAAATGTTATGTTTCTCATCCTTTTATTTGTTCGCAAGACATAATTGTTGTAATTGTAGTCAATTTCTCTATTCCTTTTTTCTTGTTTGGTGGCTCCATCATTCCTAGCGGAATAACGTGTATTTAGCCTTGTTTCCCCAATTTGCCTTTAAACAACAAATTCCCTTTTAAACTTAGTTTGTTTTCTCCCATTGTTTTCCCATTAAGTCTATATGAATTTGTACTTGGCCATGCGCAGCTTTTCATGGAAAAGCACAAAATGTTGTTATATTGAACGTTCCATGATCATCCCCGTATGAAGATATCTGCGGAATCTAAATGCAAAATATTCCCATTTTATGTAGATGTTGAATACTGTTAAAGACAGTCTGAGGGTGCGTAGACGGTACTTTGCATTCACCGCTACTGCACACTAACTACATACTGGTTTGTCGATAAAGGTTTTATATAGGGATTACGTTTTGCCTTCTTATAATATGTTTTACTCCATACCTTACTGTGTTACATATATCTTATAAATTTAAACGTCTATATCTCGTTGAATCTAAGGTCAAAATCTTGTTTTATGTTAATGCTGAGGTTATTTGAATAAAGACATAGAGTATAAGAATGTTTTATTTCAACTTAAACATACAAGGCAAAATATATTTTATCTAAGATATTTTGTGCATGTTGGCTTCTATCCTGAATTAGGATTTTCACTCAGTTATGAGTTAATAGTGTTGAGAGTTGCAATAAATTAATTACTTTATTCCTTTTTCAATTGTAATAAGTCAATAAATTACAAACAGCTAAAAATTCATTTAAATCAGATAGGCGAATGGTTGGGTGGGAGTAAGAACGTTCAGACATTTGGGCGGACGTCAAACAGGTAGTTTCCGGTAGATAATTAACGTTTAGAATGGAATGTTGCTTTTAACTTAATATATAGCAAGTTAGTTTAGAGAAGTCGCTTAGGATTGCTTTTTGGCCCTTTAGGGTCACTGAATTAAAAATGGTTATCAATCAATTATTACACTTAGAAATAAAATGATTGTTATAAAAAAATTGTATTTAATTGGGGACACATGCAAAAATAAATTTCATTTCTTAGTTTTGAATTTTTCATTCATTTTTCAAGAAATGTCTTCAAAAAAAATACATTAGACAGTCAAAGGAACAAAACTGTCTTAACTTGACCCGTGTTGGTCAGGCTAGGGCGCTAAGATTTTACAAAAGTTATCACAGTGAACTCTGGAAACGTTAAAGAACATGCCAAATAAATGACGTAGACTTTTTGCAGTCATACAATGTCCATAATATCTGTTATAGTAACTTCCCGGGTTTATTTAAGTCACATGACTTGTTTTAAAACTATTTGGTGATTCTGTTGGCGTCTACATTTCGTTTAACATACATTGTATATAGATATATGTACGCTTCAAGCCTAAATATATATAGAATTTATACTGGGACTTTAAAAAATGTCACTTTAGCGTGATTTGAGTACATAAAGATCATTTTAATTCTTTTGTCATTATTTTGAGTGTCCCTTGAAGTATAAAAATTTTGCTCTGATCCTAAGAAATAATGTCAAGATTACTATTTCTAAAAACAGAAATATGGTTTCCGGTCAGTAACTGCATTTAGGGATGACAAATTGTATATTTACACCTTGCTTGTAATCCTTTCTGGCCCCTAGGGCAAGGTCAATAACTAGAATTACGAATAAGATGTAGTTAAACTTAGTATAAAGCAACCTTTATTTTTACTTTGGATTGCGTTTTGATTCTATAGTGTAAAACTCAGTTAGATATAATGTGACTTTAAAGTTTATTAAGAATCGAAAATGAACGATTATCAGCGTTTTTGACATTTTCTAGGTACATTTGATTGACAGCCTGTACTGTACACCTTTACAAATATCTTTCATGTAATTATTTCCCCTTGTTTGGTTGACAAACTAGAACTGAAATTGCTCAGATAATCTTTTATGTTTCCTATTGTTATTATATCACATCAAAAATTAATGGCATACCTATAATGCTAAAATATATATGTGTTTTGTGTTTTATTATTAATTAAGATATACCATTACATAAGGATTTTCTCTGTAACTTTTGTAATAATTACTTATTCTTTCAACACATTTAAGGTTTGGGAACTGAACATGTGACATTTTGATATTGTTTTCTTATTGGTGAATTTGGTTCATACCTCGACCAACCAAAACATCATAAAGGGTATTTTTAATCACTCATGCTTTGCAACTACAGGTATTTGGTATCATTGTCAACGTTTACCCTTCTATTGCACTGTTAGACATGAATTGGCATTGGACTCTAGAGCCTTAGGCCTTTGTATTTGTTAATGGCTCTGTATCTTATTTTACTATAGGTCATTTTTCTGGCTTTGAGGTAACAGTGTACAATACAACTGAATTGAATTTCAAAAGTAAAGGACCAGTATCAGGAGGACAAGTTTGTTTTAATCATAATAACTCTATACCACAAAGAACAAAGATACACGTCACATGTAATGGATCACCTGTTGGTAAACTTATAAGAGTTCAACTTCAAAGCAAAGGATTTCAACTTGTACTTTGTGATTTTCGTATATACGGAGGTGAAAGTTTAATTATTTTATAAGTAGTTTTATCTTTTTACTTTGGCGATTTTGTTAGTTTTATTCGAAACTTTGTAAACCGATAATTATACCAGAAAGTTATATTTTTGTCAAAAGCATGATAATTGAAGTGAAATAATTTTCAAACTTTAAAGCTCTATTGATAATATCTTAAAATTGTTCTTACCACTGACAGACTGTTTTAATGGTTTTTATGGAAATGATTGTCAAAAATGCAGCGATAACTGCGAATCTTCGATACATCAGTACTGCGATTCAAAAAATGGGCATTGCTTACAAGGTTGTAAACCTGGTTGGAAAGGTTATCGCTGTGAAACAAGTAAGTTATTTTCAACATATCTACTCTTTTTTCTTATTATTAAAAGCACTTTGCGTTTTTATCTATAATAATAGTTACAATATAAGTATGAAATATTTTTGAGACATCAAATGAATCTAAAATTTATTATTTCATACCGACCATATTCTAGTTAAAACTATAATAAGATTAACAATCAGGTATTTTTTCAAGGCTAATTTGTTAACAATTTGTCTCAACACCAGAAGTTATGTTTTCCAACAAGCATCTGTGTATTGCAGACTTAAATTCTAACTCCCAAGTACTGCATGCCAAAGTAGTTTTAATTTAATATGCGACTGTCATGGCAACTGACCGATAAAACTGATCAAGTGAGTAGTTTGACGTAAGAAGTAAACCATGCCAATTATCACATATGTGCAATTTAATTATTGACAATATCAGGGACGGAAGGCTGAATGTTTTAAAAATGATATTTTTATTTATCACAAATGCTTCTTTTGTCTAATCAAAAATATTTTGACTGTATTAAAGTGTGATTAAGATGATATTTAATAGAATAGCCTTGCACATGGCAGTGCTTTTCGGACATTCAGCTCATTTTTCTTGTTGATAATGATAAATTAATCGTAGACTTACCTCCTGTTATTATCAAGAACAAAACAACTATCCTTTATATAATCAAAGGGTGATAATGATGAAAATATAGAATATTAAGAAAGCAAAATTATTTGGAGTATACTTTTATTACGTATGATTTCAACGTAAAAGTATTTTGTTAAAGGTTATAGCTTTGATATTTTATTAGAAATAAAATATCGAAACTTAATTTGTTTGAATCAAAATATGTAAGCATTAACTTATAAACGTTTTTTTTTATCAGTCACAAATTTCGCGGAAATGTCCATCAGAGAAATAAGCAATTTCGAAAAGCTCGAATTTATCTAAAAAACAGCAACACTAAGGACATTTTTAAGAGTGAAAAATTAAGATGGGTATGATGTCGCGTTTCTTTGACAATACGTGTATTTTTTTTCTTGTTGTAACTATACAGACGTCTTAAACAGATAACGGTTTGTAATACCAATACCAAGTTATTACTTTTACAATTTACAACTCCCCAAATATCTTGATTAATTCTAGTATAAATTACATTCCTCTTCGAGTTTACTTGAACATAGTCTGATATGGCTAACACCACAAGCCAAAGTGAGTTTAAAGAACAAAAAACAGAAAAATAACCTCGGGTTGATATTGAAGTATTTATTGACACATTAATAGGCATCAGTCACGTGAGCTATAACAATAATATTATGTGTGTATTCAACTTAAAACTATTTTGTTTTAGAGATTATCACTTTGGTATATAACTGTGGATAACATATCAAATTAATTAATTTGTATAGAAAAACAAAAATTAATTACGATTGAACAAAAAAAAAAATATGATAAATGCTTTGCCCTGTTTTCGATTTTACAGAATGTGAAAATGGCATTTGGGGTGAAGATTGTAGACGTACATGTGGTAAATGTGATCGTTCAGCGTGTGATCATATTACCGGGGAATGTCCACGAGGGTGTTCTGCTGGGTATAAACTACCTTACTGTGATACAGGTAACGCAGTTATTACAAGCTGTTCTTCAAAACACAAAAAAGAAAAGAATGTTACTGGTTCAGAATCAAGGTCAACCGATATCAAAGTTCAAATCTGCATCCAAATCTATGTAAACTGTATGTAATCAGTCAGAATTGCAAGGCTGATTATTTTCAAAACTTTTTAAAGAACGTTGAGGATGTTTGCTTTATGGATATTTAATATATAAGGAAACTCAATGTCACCATTGTGATAATGTGAACAATCTTGTTATCGCTCTATGCTCTATGCTCAAGGACTATTCTTTTTGGCTTCAGGGAAGAAAATTTATAAATTGTTTATATAAATATTTTAAGAAAAACTATAAATTGACACTAATGACAAACATCGTTTGAAATATGATTGTAATTTGTCATTGATATTTGATTTTAACAGAAAAAACTACATTTACATTGTATTTTAATTTACAATGTAAGTTAAGGCTATTCGTTGTTAACTATATTTAATTTTCTTTATGTTTCAACGTTTGCTTATTTTCAAACAATCTGAAAGACATTTTTTTTATTAAAGGGTGGTTTGAAATACATTGTTTGTGCATGAACTGGAGAGTGTGGTTGTTTCATACATATACATTTCACCGAATTTTCTAAGCTCAATTACTGAAATCATGGATGTTTCTTTAATCGCGATGGTGTGGGGTGGTGTTAAGATTCAAGTTTATATCGTTTGATGCGGTGAATTACGAGCCAAAAGTAAATACCCGTCACCATAGTTTAGTTACTATAAATAGCGTATCATATATGAAGCATGATATATGAGATGAAGATTGGATGGACAAGGAAGAATATATAAATTGGACATGTACTATACAATATAGGATACAATAATGATCATATATAAATATATGATGATAAATGACCCCGAGACATCATTCTCCGCTCAGTTACAAGTCGTCCCGACATTTCCATACCTTACAGTCACTAAACGATTTACAGCTACATACCTAGGGTCTGAAGTCTATATACATCTACTTTTTACAAAGCAGTTACAAAAAATTTCACTTCCAATTTCAGGTTATGGTTAAAATTAAGTTTATATTTACGTTCAAAGGAATTATTAACAAAAAAGACAATTTCATATATTCCTATGTAATGCTTCACAAAGTATTTAAGTAATAATTACAATAAATACTATAATTTCTTGTGTAGTTAAACACATAGAAAATAAATAAAAACTGTATCAGATATTTGTTAAAATAATCTGACATGATCAAATTTTATTAATTACTTAAAAAACATACAGATTTGAATAAAACCACCACAAGGGTGTTCTACTGGGTTTGAAACCGCCTTACTGTACTACAGGTATCACATTTAAATGTTTTAAGTAATTCTTACACGAATTTGTTAAAATTAATTAAAATGTCTAATTGATATCTCTATGTTTGTGTCAGTGTTGTTATATTTTTTCTGGACTTTCAGGAGGAATGTTGCACTTACTAGTATTCAATATCCCTCATGTGCAAACTCAATTAAACAGTCTGCAGTTTTCATGTAATTTTGTTGTGATTAGGCATGTCAAGTGATGTATGGCAGCTGTAGAAAGTTGCCCCGAACTTCACTTCAGTGTTGTTATATTTGTCTGGTCCTTTGGGATCATTGATGCTAGCACTATTGAGTGTTGAGAATTGAGTACCAAGCCGTGAGGGGGCGTGAGGGATGTTGCACTTATTCATTATCCCTCATGTACAGACTCAATCAAACCGAGTCTGCAATTCTCTTGTTATTTTGTTGCGATTAATGCTTCCGAGGGATCACTTTGTTTCCAGATTTTTATAACCGTGATTGCCGTTGCCGTCCGCAAACATTAACTATGATCATAACTTTTTAAGTTTTTATGCCCCCACAATGTTGGAGCATATAGCGTTGCACTTGTCCGCCGTCCGTCTGTCCGTCCGTCGTACGTCATGAAATCTTGTGAACGCAACTCCTCTTAGACCGGATGGCTGATTTTGCTTAAACTTACAGGGATGAACAAGCTTAATGTGTAGATGGTAGTAAAGGAAAGAATTTTCGCTGCGACCAAATTTAACAGAATTATGGCCCTTTGTTGATTTTGTCACTATATACTTTGTAGAAAATTTGTGAATGCAACTCCTCTTAAACCGGATGGCAGAATTTGCTTAAACTAACAGGGATGAACAACTTTAATGTGTAGAAGGTAGTAAAGGAAGGAATTTGTGCTGCGACCAAATTTAACAGAATTATGGCCCTTTGTTGATTTTTTCACTATATACTATGTAGAAATTTTGTGAACGCAACTCCTCTTTAACCAGATGGCAGATTTTGCTTAAACTAACAGGGATGAACAACCTTATTTTGTAGATGGTAGTATAAGAAGGAATTTTGACTGCGACCAAATTTAGCAGAATTATGGCCCTTTGTTAATTTTTTCATTAAATAATATGTAGAAATTTTGTGAACGCAACTCCTCTTAAACCGGTTGGCAGATTTTGCTTAAACTTCCAGGGATAAACAACGTTAATGTGTAGATGGTAATAAAGGAAAGAATATTTGCTGCGACCAAATTTAACAGAATTATGGCCCTTTGTTGATTTTTAGTTTTTTACTTGCGGTACATGTAGTCCAAATAATATTTGACCTAGAGTCGTAAGATTGACAGAACAGTGGCGTGTGGGGACATCCGTGTCCTATGGACACATTTTTAGTTTTTATATATATTGTCATCCCGACTACTTGGCAACAACAAGTAGACTAAACTAAATGTCAATTATTAATACTAGTAACCATGACCTTCAATGTCAAATATCTCAATTTTGCTAGATTTTTGCTAGCTTTTATTTTTTGTAGCTTCTTTGTTATTTTGGTATGGATTGTCTTCAAACTAGAACACAATAATATTTTAGGAAGCTTTTCAAGTTAATAAGACATACCGTGACCTGCACTCATAAATGACAATGACATTAATGGTCAAAGTATTGAAATTGTCTTCCTTATTTCCTCCTGGAGCTAGCTATAACCCTGATATTAAACAAAGGATTGATTTTATATTAGGATACAACATTTTTCAAGATGGGACCTTCATGAGTATTAAACCCAATTGGCATTGGCTTATTAATGACCTTAACTTTTAAGGTAAAATTATTGAATTTCACTGATTTTTGCTAAACAAACATATTGAATAATGTAACTTTGACCTTTAATTGACATTGACCGCCAAGGTAAAATTAACGAAATACTTTTATTTATTTCCTGTAAATGGCTGTAACTTTGTTATTTATAAATGGATTAACTTTATATTTAGACACATCATATTTTAGGTCAGGACCTTTATGTATAACAAAATCAAATTGATCTTGCCATATGTCTGACTTTGACTTAAGAGGTTCAAATTATTGAATCGTCACTGATCATTGCTATAATTGGCTGTTACTTGGTAATTAATCAATGAATTATCTTCATTATTGGACAAAAAACCTTTGGAATAAAACCTTCTTAAAGGCTGAACTGACATTGACATTGAGTTTTAAATCACATTGACCGTTGAGGTCAATTTAATCAATTTTGGATGAATTCTCATTATTTTATAAGTATGTATTGATTTGAGTTATACATAGCAAAAATCTGGCATGTTGAAAAATTCAGATATACGCTTAACCTTTAAATAACATTGACCAAACATGTCTGATGATTGAATTGTGCTCAAAATTTATTATCTTTGTCATTTATTTATGGAAATGATTCATACTTTCGAAAATAACAAGTGTGACAAGCCAGACCTATTACAATAAAAAAGGAAAAAACTTCCTATTTCTTAAATTTCGTTTCAAATATTTGTTAAATTTGACACTTTGTTTGCTTTAAGAAAAAAATAGTCGAGCGTTGCCCAATCCCGGGGGCGGCGCTCGCCATAGTTACATATACCTGTATTTTCATTATGTGAAAGTGGATTTTATGGTACAAACTGTAGCCGTCCATGCAGTAGTAGATGCGAAAGGTCAAGTAGCTCACCTATATGCAATAACGTAAATGGCACGTGCTTAAGGGGTTGTAAAGCCGGATATGAAGGCCCTTTTTGTGAGAAAGGTACGCCGTTTATGAAATTAAGGAACCTTTTATATGTCATATCAAGAATTAACTGTTAAAAACGAGTACCCGTAAGTTGATCTTTCATGCCTATGTAAATCAATTATTTTGTATTAAAGCATATATCATGCTTATTATTATTTAGCTTTTTACATTATATATACATATATCTCTTGAGATTTGTTTGTGCTTTATACAGAATGTGACGATGGTAAATGGGGTTCAAACTGTTCATATGAGTGTGGTAAATGTGATAAATCTGTGTGTAATCGGGCCAATGGTGTGTGTGAACAAGGGTGTGATCCAGGGTTTAAACGGCGAAGATGCACTAAAAGTAATTAGGTTTATTAATTAACATATTATATACTAGATATTATGTTTACTAATGTGAGTAAGAAACAAAGAAAACCTTTATTCGTTAAAATAGCATTCAAACAAAACACAATTATCAACATATTTATCATGTCTTATGCTGAAAGGGATTGGTAATACCATTTACAAACGATCTTTATAAAGACTTGAATAATAGTAATTATTTTAAACACAATGTTCAGATGAATCAAATGTCGGAATATAAAGGTAATGGCGATATGAAGGTAACAGCTTATGTTAAATGTGTATTCAGACCAAATTTCAAGGCTATTTTTTCAGAACTTATAGAAGAACGTTGAAGATCTTACGGACATTAAACATATAAGGAAATCCTTTTTCATTATTTTGATAATTTGGACATTCATGGTAGAGGTCCGTTAAAAAATGCGCCATGTTATTGCTTCACGCTCAGGGTCTATTCTTTAAGGCTTCATGGGACTTCAGGGGTATTTAAGGAAGAATAATTATATAAATATTATAATAAAACAACAAAAAAAGACAATGGCCCTGAGCCAGGACCAAATCTGTGTCTAGGGCACTAATGACGAACATCGTTAGAAATATGTTAGAATATGATAAACAAGATCAATGAACGCAGCCCCCACAAATTGTTTTTTTATTTTTTTTTATTTTAATGAAATATTTCAATGTGGCATGTCACCTTAAAGTTACTGCAAAAAATATCGGTTATCATATTTGATTACCGAGTTTTAAATTTTCTTTTTGTTTTAACATTTCCTTACATTAGTAAATAATCGCTTTTATTACAGCAGAGTGTCTGAATTTATTGAATAATTGTTTAAAATAAATCGTTTAACCAATGTATTCAGTGTAAATACAGGCGAGTGTGGTTGTTTAATACATATATTCCAGTTACCTAACTACCTGTAGAGAATTTTAATGTAAAACATTTAAATTAAAAATATCAACTTTGAAAATTTAAACATAAATATTCACCGAAATTTTTAAGCTCATTTACTTAAACATGGATGTTTTTTTTAATCGGGATGTGGTTGGGTGGTCCTCTGCACCGACATACAATAGAGTGAAATAAGAATCCCATACAGAACTCCCAACGCGGCAAAATTGAAAATGTTGCAGGCTCGGTTTGATTGAGCCTGTTCATGGACAGTACTGTCAAGTGCAAACTACCGTCCGCGCCCCTAGCACCGGCTACATTTAAGATGAACTGGTAAAATTTCGAATTTTGAAACCAGATGACATGTAGTTCTTCTGTCAGTAATTGATTGAATTTCTAAAGAAGTGTAACATGAAATATTGGAATAGTTTAGTTCTTGAAAAATATAATTTGCTGAATAATAAAGATTCTGTTCAACTGAATCTTCAATTAAATGAATACAAAATATGTATCAGCACTGTAAGGTTTTTGAAAGACAACATTACGTAATATTTAATAGCAAGCTAGATATATTAATTATTTAATTTCAATGACGATATCTTTAATAAAAGTTCCGTTAACTCTCTTTAGCAAAACGCTAGCCTGTAATTTGTAAACACTGTCAATAACTATTTGTTATAAATATTACTTTTTACAAGGAGTATATTTCTATTATGTTGCTTTCATGAAAGTGACGATTATTATAACTGTACTAAGTACTGCAAATTTCAATATCATATCTTTGATTGTTTTAAATCACCCTACTAATAGTAATCAAATTTTACAAAAAAAAATTAGTTAAAAGGGTGCATAGCACAAAAGTGGCTCTTGTCATGATAAATAAACATTCCAAATTTTATATTGATACTTTTAATTGTTTTAGTAATGAGCTGCACTTAAATGTTTAGACGACGACAATGACGACGACGAAATAATCATGATATCTCAATGTTTTCTTCGGAACTAACCTTTACAAAAACTTTTACATTTAATCATGAATTTCATGTACAGACTCAATCAAACTGGGTCTGCAATTTTCATATAATTTTCTTGTGATTAATACTTCCGAAGAACCACACTTTATCCAGATTCGTATACTTCAAAGTATCAGGAATCAAGTGCTGTATGGCAGCAGCTCTTCAGTGTTGTTGTATTTTTCTTGTCCTATGGGATAATTGATTCCAGTACTTTAAGTGTTGACAATTGAGTACCGCTCAAATCGGTGCTAGGGGGCATTAGGGATGTTGCACTTTTACATTATCCGTCATGTACAGACTCAATCAAACCGTGTCTGCATTTGTTCTGCAATTTTGTAATTTTGTCGTGATTAATTTTTCCGAATGACCATACTTTATCCAGATTCATTTAAATATGTCTTAGGCCGTGTCTACACCTATTCAAGTTTCTTACATGTCACATTTAGATAAGCTAAATAAATGGCCCTTTCAACATTTTTTCAGGCACAATTTTAACTGAAATGTCTCATTAAGATAGACCAGGATTTATACCTTTGTCTTTGCAAGACTATCATGTTTCTGTAAAATATGTGAAAAAAGCGGGAAAATGATGCAATTTGCTAAAACAGAATGGAGTAAATGAAATGCGTTCATTCTTTTTTAAAATTGAAAAAAATGTGACAAAAATTTATTTCGATGCAAATTCTTTATTCGATGAAAGTTATTTAATAAATGAACAAGATCATTTAAAATCCATTTTGACTCTACTTGAAAAAGAGCTCTTTTTATTATTGTTTTTTGCTCTTCTGTGTATCAGCGTATTGATTTGTTCCTTTAACCAAGACATTGTAATCATTAACTGAAATTCAAAGGACATGTACACTGAATCAACAACAAAAAGTCAGAAAATAATAAAAATAACAGCACTATGAAACCTTCGGGCACATGTTTTGTGTCAAACCGGTGTTATCAGTGTCCTGACAGCCAAAACTTGTAGAAAAATAGAACGTGTTCTAACTTTCTTGCAAGGAATTATCTTGTTGGATGTCACATATTTTCTCTTTAAAACTCATTCAAGTAGGGTGTCTACACTATCCAATACAAGAGAATATGATACTTGCATTCAAGACTTGGATAGATGTAGACGGGCCCTAAAATTAGACTAAGATTGTTTTTTATATATAATGTTACTTTTGCGTTCACTTATGTCCGTGATAAATTTTAATAGTTAAATTCAGGTTGACAAAGAATTATATTAATTTTAAAGTTAAAGGAAACATAATGTTCAATATTTTTTCCAGAGTGTGATAATGGATATTATGGCAAAGACTGTCAGAATAGATGCAACAGCAACTGTTTGAGGCCAGGAGTGAATGCAATATGCGATTACGTGGACGGTACGTGCGTAAATGGTTGCAAAGCTGGATATCGAGGATCCCATTGTGACATAAGTATGCCGTTTTAATCTTATTTCTTACTTTCTTAAGTTAAATTTACATGTCTTACCATGTTGGTTGTAAAGTAATATCTTATATCAATAGTTATTGTAAGTTATTATTATATTAAAACCAAGCTGGATGTTTTTATTGATCCATTTATCGACACGATTAATGTCTTAAAGTGACTCTTGAGCAAATGCGCACAAAAGAAATGACGGAATTCTTAAAGAACACCTTAAACGACACAATTAAACGCGATGAAGGCTCGGTTTGGTAGCGCCTTATTATGAAATGAGGTGGTACGTGTGAGCTTCTGTCCGTATCGCTATCACTGGCGCAAGCAAATAAATGTTAAGATAAAATTCAAATTAACAAGCTAGGCGGAGCATTATATGCCTGAAAGTGTTGTGTTTTTTTTAATTAGGATGAAGCATTTGCTAGACATGTGAATCAAATAAAGTATTACCTCCTTCAAATTGCAATCCTCATATGAAGTTTGAATATTTTGGGCCAGATGGAATTAAGTTATGCTCCGGAAACTGTTTTTAGTTTTTAGGTAATACATGTAGTGACCTTAAACTTTGATTTTGTGACCCAAAAATCAATAGGGGTCTTCTACCCAAATATGGACGATCTTCCTATGAAGCTTGAATATTGTGGGCCAAATGGAACCTAAGTTATGCTCCGGAAACTGTTTTTTTTATTTTCTAGGTAATAGTGACCTTGACCTTTGACCTTTGATACCAAAATCAATAGGGGTCTTCTACCCAATACGGACAATCATCCTATAAAGTTTGAACGCGGTGGGCCAAATAGAACTTAAGCTATGCTCCGGAAACTGTTTACAGTTTTAGATATTAGTGACCTTGACTTTTAACCTATGACCCCAAAATCAATAGGGGTATTTTATTAATATGGACAATCATCCTATGAAGTTTGAATACTGTGGGCCAAATGGAACTTAAGTTATGGTCCGGAAACTGTTTTCGGTTTTAAGGTAATAGTGACCTTGACCTATGAACTTGTGACCCCAAAATTAAATGTGGTCTTCTACCTAATATGAACAATCTTCCGATGAAGTTTGAATATTGTAGGCAAAATTGAACTTAAGCTTAGCTCCGGAAACCAAATTGCTAACGGACAGACGGACGGGCAGACTGACGGTTGGACGCCAGGGGGTATAACATAATATGCCCGAATTTATGACATTATAATCTGAAAGACCTCCCCTTAAATTTTGTGTATTGGATGAATTTAGAAGAAAGTAGTCCAGCAAGACACTAGTGAAAATACAGAAAATATGTTTCACTGCAGTGAAAAATAAAGTTTTAGTATGTAAATAAACATCTTATATCATCAATACATCTAATTATTTCATTTACTAGTATATAAGAAATGGAGGATATTCAAGTTTTCTCTACAAATATAGGATATATTTCCATAGAGTGGTATGAACAATAAATATTTCATGAGTGGTGGTAGCCACGAGTGAAATATGATAATTTTCAAACCGACTGGATGAAAATAAATCCTGTATTTATAGAAAAACTTTAATATTCTGTTTATTATTTACTTTTTTGATCTTACAATTCAAAAGTCTTTCTCTTAATCCGTTATTTTTTGTGTATTCGGGCATATAAAAATGAGTTGATAACATTGAAGACGATGATTTTTATGTTGCCTATTCCATTAGCTACAAAATGAGGTTTGTTATTTTCTTTACCTTTATATTAAGAAATTTCACATATTTTGCTGTTGGTTGTTATGAAATGCCCCAGTATCATGAATTTTTACAAGTCTTATTTAGAATATAGATACGATATTATATTTTCTGAAAGTTTACGTTTCCTCTTACTTCGTCTCGTATAGTTACTACTGACTCACATAGGAGTATTTTATATTTTAAAAATGACTCCAAAATAGGTAACTTTTACTATAAGAATAAAGAAAGTATTTGTCTAGTATCTAGCTGTACATTTTGAAAATTCTTGACATTTGTTGATAATTCACTTTGGGTCAAAACACCCAGTGCATATCAAGGCGATGAAACACTAAAAAATTGTCTTGTTTAAATTTCAACTGATCATGTACAATATTTCATATTATTAGGAAATATGTGATCATAAATATTTCAAATGTCTATTTAAATATTGTTGTTTTTCTTTGAAACTGAACCTAATAGGAGATTGAACATTATTGAATTTTCGAAGCTATTTTTTCTCAGTGCATTCATTTTAGCCCGAAATATGAAAAAAAAACATTAAAAAAGTCGTTAACTCAGTGAAACTTAATGTTGACTCTTTTTGGACGGCAGTTATAAATGCAACACTTTTTAATTATGTGCCTTATTTTATAATTGTGTTATATCTAAAGTCGTAGGAAGCAAATGTTAATGTAGTGATTAAAATAAAAATAAAATTAATAAAAGCGCTTGTTATGCATATTATTTTTAAATTAATATCGATAGATTAATAAGATTAATTTAGATATTCGATATTTAGAGGATATTAAATGTGTGTAAGTTCAATACTGAATTCATTGCACGCGTTGAATAAAAATATATAATGCGAGCCTCTGGCGAGCATAATATTATTTTATTCAACGAATTTAATATTCTATCTATCACGTACTTAAATTAAAAACCGTTGAAAGTGAAATAAGAGTAATTTTTAAATGACGGTCTATTACGTATTACGCTAACATTTAGCGCGTCTGTACGCTATATAACGATAATGACGTCACGTCAAAATATATGCACGGCCGTGCAATGCCATATTTACGGAGTCGCAAAATCGGCACGGGTGTATGATAAAACAATATTATGCTCGCCAGAGGTTCGCATAAAACGATTTCATTCAACTCGTTCAATAAATTTAATATTAAATCTACACTCATTTAATATCCACTATATATGTATAATAATTCCTCTTTTTAGCTCACCAGAGCAGAAGGCTCAGGGTGAGCTATTAGTATCAAAGGGGGATACTCCGGCGTCCGTCGTCCGTCGTCATGCGTCAACAATCGTCTTCTGCTCTGAAGCTGCTGGGCAGATTTACTTCAAATTTGGTCTGAAGCATCCTTGTGACAGTCACACTTGAAATTGCTCAAGTCATTACAATTGGCCCCTTTTAGGGGTCACCAGAGCTAAAAAGAGAAAAACCTTTAAACATCTTCTTCTACAGAACTAATGGATGGATGATCACCAAACTTTGTCTGTAGCATTCTTAAGTAGTCTTTTATCAAATTTGCTCATATTAATTTGATTGGCCCCTTTTAGGGGTCTCTAGGGCTAAAAATAGAAAAACCTTTAAACATCTTCTTCTATAGAACCAATGGATGGATGATCACCAAACTTTGTCTGTAGCATTCTTGGGTAGCTTTTATCAAGTTTGCTCATATTAATTTGATTGGCCCCTTTTAGGGGCTGCTTAAGCTAAAAATAGAAAAACTTTTAAACGTCTCTTTCTACAGAACTAATGGATAGATGATCACCAAACTTTGTCTGCAGCATTCTTGGGTAGTCTTTTATCAAGTTTGCTCATATGAATATGATTGGCCCCTTTTAGGGGCTACTAAAGATAAAAATAGAAAAACGTTTAAACATCTTCTTCTACTAAAGTAAATGATGGATCATCACCAAACTTTGTCTGTAGCATTCATAGGTAGCCTTTTAATAACTTTGCTAATATTAATTTGACTGGCCGCTTTTAGGGGCCGCTATAGCTAAAATTAGAAAAAAAAACTTTAAAGGTCCATTTCTACAAAACTAATAGATGGATGATCACCAAAGTTTGTCTTAAGCATTCTTAGGTAGTCTTTTATTAAATTTGCCCATATTAATTTGATTGGACCCTAATAATAGCTAAAGCTAATGATAGAAAAAACTTTAATAGTCATCTCCTACAGAACTAATGGATGAATGCTCACCAAACTATGTACCGGTAGCAATAATAGGTAGCCTTGTATCAAGTTAACTAATATTAATTTGATTTGCCACTTTTAGGGGCTCCTAGAGCTAAAAATAAAAACAATACCTTTAAATATCTCCTCCTACAGACCTGATAGATGGATGATCATCATATTAATTTGGTTTGCCCCTTTTAAGGGCTTCTAGAGCTAAAAATAGATAAGTCTTTAAACATTATCGTGTACGGAAGTAAAAGATTGATGATCGGCAAACAGTGTCTGTACCGAGTTTATGTTGTCTTCTATCAAATTTTCTCATATTAATTTGATTAGCTAAAATGCCCCAGGCCATGGCATTTCTTCAAATTATAGATTAAATATATACTATGCTCATCTTTGGGTAAAATATTTTTATCATATAACTTTATTGAAATGTATTTCCAATTTGAACAAAAGAATGTATAATTATCTATTGGAAGCTGTGTGCCCTATTACGGGTCTAGTAAAATTGGTCTTTTCTTAAAAAATAAGTGCCAGTTTTTTTAATGACACTATATATCTATATTGTAACCTCCTATAGTTTGTAGAATTTAAAACACAGCTTTGTGTGAAGTTGAAACATGTTTATTTTATATTTACAAAGATACTGTGTAGCAATTATAAGTATGATCAAATATGAAATTTGATGAAAGGGAAACAACTTATGTTGGAATGTCTTTCATAAATGTGATCTGCTAAGCTGGGAGTAATGACCTGTTACTGATGAAATTATTTGAGGTCAGGACCAATGGGAAGAGAAAAATTAATTTTTACAAAATCACTTGAACATAATGATTAACAACAAAGTTTATAGTGATGATTTATCATAAATGTTTTCAGAAATAGGTAATATACAGCTAAATGCTTTTTTTCAAGTTTGAATACTTTCACATTGAATCAATAATTATGCTTTGTATCTGAACTGTAAACATATCTGCACATAGTTTTTCATTTTACCTGCTAAAATAAAACCCTGATCCCAAAACTTACTAGACATGCACTATGGCAAAGTTCAATGGTATAGAAAAAATAAAGTTGCATCAGAAACTGTCTATAGGGTCATTGGTAGGTCAGTGAACAGAATTTTCCCCCAGAAAATATAATTAGGCCAAAAGAAAGATTTTGTTTTCTGCACTTTAATAACAAAGATGAGTTTGTATGCTCATTTTTTTATATTAAATGCTGTTAAAAAACGTTTTAATTTTTTCAATCTTTATTGAATTGGATTCAAACTTGGAGAAAGCACATTTCAATTAATTTTTGGAGACATTGTTGAACCTGATGTTTCATATGCATAGGTGAGAGTTGAGATATCAGATATCACTTATGTGATTTTTTTATGTATATACTTGATATTTGGACAAGGGGTGTAATTTCTGATGCTGAATTGAATTTTCATATCAGCTAACCTGCTTTGATTTCTTTGATATCATTTGACCTACTTTCTTGTTTATTGACATACAGACTTGTAATTTGGACAAGGGGTGTAATTTGTGATGCTGAATTGAGTTTTGATATCAGCTGACCTTTTGATTTTTTTTACATTGTTTTACCTATTGTCATTTTGGGGTACAGTTATATTAACATATAGAATGTGTAAAAACATTGTTACTTCAAACATCTTCACCTTACATATTTTTCATGTGACATTTTGTGTATTCATTCACAAAAGTTATGAAAAAAAAGGCTTTCAAAATTACCCCTGCTCTATTGGTCAATTATTCTGCATTTATTCTACATAGGAATACACTTGCAACATAAATATTTTTAATAAAGCTTTTCCAAAATATTAAAAAATATTTCAGTTTATAAAGTGGACAATGAATGGTGGGCCATATGAGTTATTTATGGTCATCTTGGCCATATGGTTTATTATGAAGGAAAAAAAACAATCAATGTTGTGAAAGTATATAGCTACATGGGCAAGTTAAAGTTGAGCTTTCTAACACTAAAAAACAGTTGTTTCTGGTGAGCAACTAAGGGCCATCATGGCCCTCTTGTTTGTTTACATTTTGTTTAAAATTGTTAACATATTTACAGAGTGTGACGATGGTAAATGGGGCATAAACTGTACAAATGACTGTGGGAAATGTTTAACTTCACCATGTAATCATGTGAATGGATATTGTCAAGATGGATGTGCTGCAGGTTATAAGAAGACATGGGATTGCCACACTGGTATTCTTTATTAAAAGGATGTTTCAGAGTGTAAAGTTATAACTGTAATACTGAAATCATTCATGTTTAAAAAAAAAGTGGTAACATTCATATCGAGTTACTAAACTAAAAAAATAAGATTTTATACTTTTAAATGCTGTTCAAGATAGTCCTAATGTGATAACTTACACTATCAACCAATGTTAATGGCTTTTAAGCTTGTTTAAATAATTTTGAGAAACGAACAAAATGTTATATGTAACATAGATTAGTTATTCCGTTTGAGACATTTAAGTTTTTCAACTTGATATAACTTTACACATGTTTTCATACATATTTCAGAGAAACTATATTTCTTTAAATTTGATTATGCAGGTGCCATTTACAACTTAATTTTAGTCACAGGATTAAACAAATAAAATTTCAAATGTGTTAGGCATATGCCACATGAAATCTCATAAGACTTTACTCACGTAAACTGATAAATATTCATAGCTTTGCTGATGAAGCTGTTATAAATATTGCTTTTACTTTCTAAAGTTGTTGTAACTATTTTTAGAATGTGACAATGGGACTTTTGGCAAAGAATGTAAAAGCCGTTGCAGTGATAATTGTGTCCATGTTTGTGAAAAGAAAACAGGAATCTGTTTCAATTGCAAAGCTGGCTGGAAAGGAGACAGTTGCTTGGAAGGTGCGTTTAATTTTGTAACGTTTAATTACTATTACTTTTTATAAAGGTTATTCATTTTGTAATTGTGTTAAATGAGAATAATGCAATTATAGAACTGTGTCATGTTTTTTTCCTTGATTAATTACTTTTTAGCGCTAAGAAATAAGTAAGGTCAATATGGCAAGTGCGATAATACATTTAATGTTAAATCTATACTATCTACTTTACACTGATCAATACAAATCACATGGTATAATCAAATTGCATTGGTTATTGTAGCACTTTTTGCATTTGATCATGCACAAAGCAAAACGGACAGAATACGTTAGGATTTTACTGAGAAACAACCTAAAACTCCGAATCCATCCAAAGATTAACTCGAACCTCGGCTTCCAGCTTTCTACAAAATTTATGCCAGGGCTGGAATCCAAAATTATTAAGCCAATCAAATTTAATCTTATATAGCGTCAAAAAACCTTCAATGTTCACACCATTTTTAAAAAGCAGCAAGTATTGCTTTGATCGCAAAGATATAATGATGATTAAAATTTTTGTTTTCATGAATTCTTTTCAATAAATCATATTTACACCGACTATTGATTTAGCGATTTCACCTGTTTTCTCTGTAGTTAGTTTTCGTTTGGATAATTAACACAAGTGTACATCTGGTTCTGTGAATTTTTTCTTTCTTTCCGGTCATTTTATCCTTTCCGGTGGGGAAAAATCCCGGGATTCGGGATCCGGGACGCCCGGGATCTGGGATAGTATAAGATATATAGGGAAAAGGAATAAACTTTATTTGTGTTGATAATTATCGTTGAATCTTTGTACAGGAGATTATCATTATACCAAGCCCTCTTACAATATATTTCCCTTTTATGCTTACTATGAGCGAATTGTGCTCTGGTGAGCATAAACAGGAATTGGGGTCCCTATTCATCTTTTGTCCCTTATGTTTAATTTAGTTTCTCTTTAAATGATATCTATGAAACACAAGACTGCACATTAACCACATTACAGGAGTCCTCTTTCATAGTTGTTTTTATTGTTCTACACATAGATCAAGGACATGTCTTATATAGAAACACATACGCACACCTTTATACCTTATTAATGGCTGAAATTGTTGACCACTTTAAAATTTTGTTCATGTATCTACTTCATATCCATTTGTTTAAAATGTTTCACATACCAAGATGAAGTGGACATAATTTTTATAAAAATGCTTAGGGAAAATATGTTTATGTCTTATAGATATGAACTTCAATGCCTCCAGCTTTAATATTGAATATGTATCAATACCTTGAACTTGTACAAATCAAATGTAAATCATGCCCCGTGAATCGTGAATTCACCCACGCCCAAGAGAGTTCTTCAGTAATATATTCCTGTATAGGACTTGTGTCTGTCACTCATTCCAATACTAAATAACATATTACAACTTAACTTCTTATAAAGATACATCTTTATGAATTCTATCTAATCTAACATGTTTTTGGTCAAGGTCAACAGGCCATATAGTAAATGTGCATAGACATAGGGACTTCATTCGATCTGTTTACATGCATCTTCATATATACTCATATTCCTCTTTATTTAACTGAGAGAACTGGCTTCCATAACTTTATATGTCACTTTTTATTATGATGTTCGCTGAAGTTTCTTCAGCTAACAGAACTGTCATTTTTTACATTTAAACACACCCCTGGAAAAAAATTACGAAGCGAGTCGCTGCTAGCTTTTTTAAAAGCTAACCTTGTATTAATTCAAGGCTGGTGATAAATGACACCCTGTTAACGTTCTTAACATTAAAGTGATGACAAACACTCAACTGTTTTAATTTTAACCCGTTTGTTAAGACACTTGAAACTGATTGCCAACCAAAAGTACCTCATGCAAGTTTGTTATCATACATGTCGATATCATTTTAAATCAATGTTAAAGTAAGTATAATCCTGAAAAATGGGGAAAACAATGTCAGGAAGTATGTGATAAGTGTGTGGGAAGAGCCATGTGACAGATTCAACGGAACATGCGTTAAGGGTGTCTTCCACGCTTAAAACCGTCCGTGTCCCTAGCACTTGCTTAAGTAGGATTCCACATTTCAAACATTACAAACTCGAATTAAGAACAGTGTAGATATTGATTTTTGATGTTCATTATTGAATAAGCTACACAAATAGGTTTGTTATTTTTCTTTATTCTCATTTTATTTATCAAGATAATGCACAAATGTCTGTGCAGTTTGATTATCGTGCAGTCTTTGCGAGCCATAATTAGATATCTGCTGTAGCATTTTATTTGACGTTTCCTCTGACTGCATGTCGTAAAGTAGCTACCGACTTAACAAAAGAGTAATTATCACTCCAAAATTAGGTATCATTTACTTGTAGCATATCGAAAAGATGTGTATCTATCTCTACATTTTGAAAACTTTTGACGTTTGTTAATGATTAGCACTGGGTCAAAACACACTTTCAGTGTACACCAAGGCTAAGTGACACTACAATTTTGTTTTGTTTATACTATAACCGATCATGTATCATTTTATAAGGTAATATGTGTACATGGAAAATTTCAAACGTCTCTTTGGCCATTGCTTTTTCTTTGAAACTAAACATAATGTAGTTTGAATTTATACGCAAATTTTGAAGATATTATTTCTCGTTGCAATGATTTTAACCCACAATGTGAAAAATGAACTGAGAAACTTCGAAAGGTTTGTCAAACAAAGTGAAATGCATAAGTTTTAATGAACTGGATAACTGTTCTTAGACGGCAGTTATAAATACCACACTTTTGAGTTATGTGCCACATTGTAGGATCCTATTATATCTTAAATCGTACGAAGTTCGTTATATAACTATACACTTTCAAAATAATCAAATTATCAAAATATAATTTCACACTTTTCAATGACGAAACTCAATTTTTAAGTTATTTCCCATGTGGTACCTCAATTTTATTTTTCTCTGACAATTCTGACATTGTCAGGGCAGTTTAGAGAAACACAAAGCTAAACTTGATAAATAACTTGAATTTCAAAAGTAATAAAAAGAAGAAAACTCACTTCATTCATTCAAATTACCAATCATTAAATATCGTCTCTGAATCTTTTGTTTCATTTTTACAGTCTGAAAAATACAATTCCTTCCACATGCAAAACAGCTCTTGATGACATTTGGGCATATTAAAGTATCCCACGAGCAATAACTGCCTAATGCAATATGCAAACTTGAAACGCAATGGCGGCCGTCAGCCCAAAAAATAACTAAACAACCCGGTGCTCCTATGGCAGCCTTTCAACTATACCATGTTTTCCAATTTCCTAGCCGCTTTTTAAATGTTACAGATTTGCCAACACTTATTTATTGTCTCTAACAATCCTTCAGTTATTAAAACAAACGATGATTAATATTTTTTAATAAAATGAATATTACCACCGCCATTTAACGTTGATTGTCGAACTTATTTTTCAGCCCAAGGCTTCTTGTATTTCATGAGAAATTCGACTCATAGCGGCTAAACGTGTAGAAAACTGATTTTGATATTATAGTTTATATTAAGGCAATTTCGTTTAAACTTGTTTTGAAGCATGAAATAAAAAGAAAATTTGTTTGTTCGTTGTGTAAGATGTAATTTTATTTCATCTCGTGAACTTTAAAAGCAATATTCTCACTCGCTGCTACGCCACTCGTGAGAATACTGTTTTAAAAGCCCACTCGATGAATTTAAATTTCATCTAACACGCACACAAACAAATGTCCTCTATTTCTTGAAATTTGATGTAGCAGGTTCCATTTACAATTTAATCTTAAAAACCTTGTATGTTGTTATTAAGGATGTAACATTATTTAAGTGAAATTGTATATTTGATTATAATTATTCTTTTAAAACAATTTCCAAAAATCCAAGAATATGCTTAATATGTACTGAAAATATTGATACGCATTATGAGTAATCATAAAATACATGCTTTCATTTATTATAAAAAATTGGTTTAGACTTTATCAAAAATAAATTTCTAATTACCTGTCTATATTTGCATGAAATGTAAATTTGGTAATGTCTTTACAAATAATGCTTTTTGGAACTTACAATTTTGATAAATCTTCATTGGGCATCATATTTGTTAAAATCATAAAAAATTGAGTTACTTGATCTTTAAGAATATTTTTTTCACCAGACACAATACGAAACAAATTTCAATGATGATTTTTTTCAAAACTTTTAGATGAACGTTGAATAGTTTTGATATATGGACAACAAACATAATGCAACCTTATTTCACTATTGTGATAATTCGGTAAATCTTGGTAGGGGTCCGTAAGAAAATGTTCCATACTAAATATTTAAGGTCTATTCGTTAAAGCTTTAGGGAAGATCATTTATATAGTGTTTATTTAAATATTATATTAAGAAAACCAATGGCCCCGATTTGGAACGAACTTTGTTTCTAGGGCTATAATTTGACAAGATGCAATATAATATTGACGAACTTCGTTAGAAATATTTCGATTATTGATTAAACAGAAAATATATGTATTTTGAGTTACCATGTTATCTGTAAAATTAGGTTTAAACTTAAAGACATTGGTTATCATATATAATTATATATATTTTTTCTCTATGTTACAACATTCGCCTATCGTTTAACAATTGCTTTTATCAAACTAAAGCAGGGTGTCTGCAAGACCTTAGTTAATAAAAATTTGTTTGAAATAAATCGTATGCCCAATGCATTCAGTGCAGAAAAAAACTGGAGAGCGTGGTCGCTTTATACATATATCCCATGAACCGCATTTTTTGTAGAACAATTTAATGTAAAACAGTTGAATTGGAAATAAACTTAACAGTCTCGCTTTTAGATTTTACACATTCATTTTCACGTTCATTTTCTAAAAAGCATGGATGTTTCTTTTATCTGGATGGGGTTGGGTTTTCGTCTGCACCCTGATACAAGCCAGATTACATTTTGTTCGTCTGTCGATAACTTATTGAATTTCCAACGAAGTTCATGATCCTGTATGTTGTAATTAAAATTGTTACGACACTAAAGTGAAATATTGTATATGTACATTGTTATGCTTCTATAACAATTTTCAAACACCAAAGGATATGTAAAATATGTACTGCAAATATTTGTCCACACTACATGTAATCATTAAAATAAATGCATTCATTTCTTATTGAAAAATTGACTTAGACTTTATAGGAAATAAATTTTCAATTACCTCCTTTTATTAACATGAACTGTTAACATTGTTTTATATCTTTAAGTGATAGGAAGTTCATGCGTATGTCAATGTACAAAAGTGTATTACATTATCAATAAAAGACAACTAATAAATAGTATTTAATATCATTTAGATATTCGATAAAAAACAATACATTTTCCAAATAAAGTGAGATATTTATAACTTTGTTTTCATTAATGTCACTCTCACTATATTTAATCTAGTTAAAGTATAATTATATACATTTCCTCTTATTTTTTATTTACCTTTTGTGTAAGATAGTTTACAAATTTACCGAATGTGACGATGGTAAATGGGGCATAAACTGTACAAATGATTGTGGGAAATGTTTAACCTCACCATGTAATCATGTGAATGGACATTGCCAAGATGGTTGTGCTGCTGGTTATAAGAAGACATCGGATTGCACCGCTGGTATTCTTTATAAGAGATGTCTAAAAATAAAAAGCGATAAATGTATATCAAAAAGCAGTCATATATTTCATAAAAACAAAAATGAAGGCATGTCCAAAAAAGATGCTCGTTGTCATGTCGTTAAAAGTACTAGTTCAATAATACCTTTTACTGTATGTTTTAATACATCTCTGCCTAATATTGGTGAAATCGTTAATAAATATTGGGATCTATTACTTTTGTCTGATAAGGAAAAGAATATACATACCAAGTTCAAACCTACTTCAGCATATAGACGTCCTAAAAACATTCGAGATTATCTTATGAGAAGTACTTTACTTGATCGCACATTTTTATCTAGCCAATGTTTACGAAGTAGATGTTCACATTGTAACAATATAATTGTTGGTTCACAATTTAATAGCAGCATAACAGGTCGTTCTTTTGATTTACACAATGATGTTAACTGTACTACGCGTAATGTAATTTACCTCATTACATAAAGCAATACGTAGGTCAAACTAATCAAAATGTATCATGCAGAATGAATAAACATAGATTTGATATAAGAAATTGTGACGTAAATCCAGTTTCACATGTTGCGATCCATTTCGGATCAAACGATTATAAGTGTTCCTAGTCAGATTTTTCATTTTGCCTATAGAAATTATAAATAACAACATGGACCGGTTATGTAAAGAATCTTTTTGGATCCATAAATTAAATACTATGATTCAATATGGACTAAAGAATAAAGTATTGTTTGGTTTATAAGGTGTTACATGAATATTAATATGTTTTTTTATTATTATATTGTTATTAACACTGTCTAATAGACATCTGTATCACAATTGATCCAATATTTTAATTCATGTACCAGCTTTATTTATAACATAAATATTTGTTTCTACATGTTATCATATTTTTGCCGCTTAACGCCATAACGTTTTTCGCGCGTTTAACAGGTCTTCCGTTATGACGTCTTTATTTATTTATAAACTAAGCATAGAATGCTTATTTGCAAAGAAATAATCTTATTGTGGGATAAGTTGACATATTGCAAAAAAAAAAAAATAATCGAATTAAAATAAGGATCAATGTTTGGATCAAGATCATTACTTGATTACAAAAATTAATAATGAATGTATTCTAACATATCATAAACATGCTGTTTCAAGTTCAGTTTTATCATTTGTTTTATAAAACATTTTATCTCTGAGAATGAACAACTACGGATACATGTATTTTAAGTTTTTTTAATTTGATCCTTATCTTCATCCTGATCCCTAAGTCGTTGTTAACGCGTGCCCAGTTAAGATCCATACATAATGACTAAATTTGACCTTGCACTAAGGAAGATCAGACCTGTGTATCGCTCATTGACAATATATTTAAAAAAAATTCTATCAAGTAGTTTCTATTTCCTTTCACGGGTGCAGACACGAAAATTCTAACAGATGGACGGAATAACAATTTATGCCGCATTTCTTTTCGGACGTATAAACATGACTTAAACAGTGTTTATATTGCAAAACTTATCTGTCTATTTACATTGGATATCCACAATTATCATTACCTTCATGTATGTTGTGTCATAATACCCAGGTCTTTTAAGGCAACAAAACACTTCTATGTGTTCTTGTTCTTGTACGATATCAAGTCGAAATGTTCCAAGCTTGGTTTGGTTTATTTCTGTTTAAGATGGTTCTTGGGCGGCAGTATATACAATGCAACATTTGAAAGTTATATACTTAACACATCTTAAAGTCATAGGAAGTACTTATATATGCTAATGTATAAAGTTCAACACCTTTAAAAATTAGACAAAAATCTAGAAAAATGGGTGGTCCTTGGAAAACAAACAATATGGAAAACTACAGACTCGGTTTCTTGAGTTTGTTCATAAAGGTTGATGAAAAAGTGCAATTGTGTTTTTTTGTATCATATTCAGTCTTCAACATAAGCGGTAATTCATCTTTAACACTAATCCGTTGAAATAAATCATTCCGAAGGCAAACATATCAACAATGAAGTAACGCCTGTACTGTATTTAGATTCTTTTTAATACGTCACCTCGTACCCGCTTAGGCGTCTTTCAGGCATTCTAAAAAGCGGTATTTTATCTTCATTACTAACCTCATGGAAGCAATAATTCCAAACTCTCAGACTCATGAAACAACACTGAAGTTACGCCTTTTCTGCATTTTATTCAGAGATTCTTTAATACACCTGCGGAAACAAAGTGTGATGTTCATATCTTGACACTTTGTTTACACAAATGCAGTTCTCACTAGTCTGAGAGCAAAAATTACATCATATGTTTTGTTATTTCTTCTGTAACAAATAAATTTAGTCTTTTATTTATAAAGTATTTTACATATGTACAGAATGTGAAGATGGTAAATGGGGCATTAACTGTACAAATGATTGTGGGAAATGCCTATCCTCGACATGCAACCATGAGAATGGTAATTGCCTAGATGGATGCGCTGCTGGATATAAAAGTTCCCCGAAATGCATTACTGGTATGCTTTACAAATATGGCCGAATGCTTGTACACATCAAGTAATTGTTACTGAAATGCAATGTTGTGCATTGCTGTTGAAATTTGTAACCTTACAACTTTGATCATATCTGTTTATATCAATCGTCTTTGCGAAACGAGTACAATTTTTTACACAGTAAATAATTTTGTTTTTGGAAAGTTATATAAGTTTCTTTTGATACAGCTTAGACACGTTTATATCCACTTTCCACTTTCACTGTTAACATTCAAAATGTGTTATACCTTTGTTCATATCATTCATTTTACAAAAACAAGCATTTCATTTGTTATAGTGAGAATCATAAACATCTTTGGTTATTATTTTTACCATTCATTAGAAAAGACGAAGTCAAATTAGAATGTGAAGCTCAATGCTATCATTTAAAATACTATTTCTGTTTTTTATGTTTTTTTTTTTTTTTTTTAGAATGCGACGATGGTTCATTTGGTCCAAGATGTGCAAGTTTTTGCAGCCAAAATTGTGCCCATATTTGTGACAAAACAACAGGAATGTGTTCCGATTGCAAAACTGGCTGGAAAGGAGAAAGTTGTAATGAAAGTTGGTTTGATTAAAAACTTTTTAGAGTATGAAGAGTATGATTATGCTTACTTTGAATATGGAATATTTTTTATGTCAGACTCTTCACATTACTAAATACATCCCATGATATTATCAAATTACCAAATTATCTCCCCAACTTGCAAAGGTCTCATAACTTTTAAATTAATCGTTTTTGAATTAATATTCCTTAATTTTGACCCAGATATTTCCCTATTGCCTTTACAAGGTCAGACACTAGTGTTTAGATATGATGGACAATATAACTGCCACAGCACGTCGTTTTTGAATTTTGTAGGATACGCGTATACAATACTTTACATAATTTTAAGTGAGACATATGACACCGATATGCACACCAATGAAGTTATTCATCAAGCATAGAAAGAAACCGTCATTTAATTAGAGCATGATTCTTCAGTCAGTGAACGCCAAGGAAACTGCAAGGTTTAGTCTAAAATTCAAATACAATAATACTAGGAATAGTTTTGACAAATAGATTATGACCGTCTAAAAGCTTTGCGGGAAAAGTGTCCAGGCGTTATTTAATTCTGTGAAAATCGAGCAATGATATATCATTTGTCCTTCACCGTTGATTTAACAAGAATTCACCCAAAGCATGTACGTTTATCACCGTATTAAATGCATATCAGCTGATACAGTAAAGGCTTAAAGAACGAAGATGTAAAAATCTATTTTTGCACCAGTGACCTGAACCTAAGTAATCCTTTACTCCACAGAGGGTAACCTTTGGTTTCTATATCTACATACCAATTATAAAATAAAACATCTGTCAATAAATAAAGGTTGCATGAGCAACAGTGTAACCATTTTTATCAGTCTGGTAACCTTGACCTCTATCCAAGTGACCACTTCTACGCCACAAATCCGGACAAGCATATTTAGCCTGCGCGAGATTAAAGAACTCAAGGTACAATAATGGTTCTTGAACTCAACAGTCAGTATCATTGTGTGAAGTTTAAATAAAATTTCTTATTAGAACGGATGGACGGACGAAAGGACTGACAAAGCAAAGATTACATTCTATCTCTTCGTGGATCATAGAAATCTTGTGAATTTGTATCAGTAAATGGCGTAGAAATTGGTAATAACTTGTTAGTTATCCAGGATAGACCGCTAGATTTACCGCGAGAGTAACATAAGTTGTGTTAAAACACCGTGATCAAACAGGCTAATAAAGTAAAGTTATAACATGACTAGCAATTACAGTATATCAAACTGAATAAAACTTAATAATAAACTGACTTAGGTTTAGGTGCTAGGGGGCGTGGACGGTAACTTGCATATTCCAGTACCGTCAATGAACAGGCTCAATCTAACCGCGCCTGCAACATTTTCAATTTTGCCGTGTTGGGCTTTCTTTAGGGATTCTGTTTTTTTCTTCTTTTTTATACATTGATACTTATTTTCAGTACTTTTTTTTTAAAGATATATTATATCTCAAATTTGATATTTGAATAAAAATGATAATTACTATTTAAGCTCATTTAAAATGTAAAATAAACATCTTATAAATACATGCACACACAAAGAAATTTGTTACGTTTTAAACCGTACACACTACAGGTAATCACAGTGCGGTTACATAATGTCATGAAAAAATCGCAGTTTTTATAAAAGTAGACCGAATTATTTTGACAAGTAATAGGGAATGCAGCTTCCAAAACATAGTTTATAAATTCACTTATTTAAATTATATATATTTAAGAAGAATTTTCCAGATTTCAATGTCTTCAATTGATATATTTAACCCAAAAGAAGAGCATATAATATCTTTAACAATAAAGAAAAAGAAAAAAAAAAAAGAATAACAATTATAAAAAAATCTTTCCGGGAAGTTCATAACTTCCTTCGACGATTAATTAAAGTATTTAATAATCAAAATAATTGTGTTCGATCCTCTGCAAGTACGCATTTGCATGCCGATTTCTATACTTGATATCATTATTTTTATCAATGATTCATTATTTGTATAGTTTCAGCTGACGAAGAGACAACACAAAATGTGTCAACACGTGATATGAGCGAAGTAATCATGAAGGCAGCCAAGCTGATAGCGAAGGCACTAGACTTATACACAAGGGCTGCACGCGAAAACGAAAAAGCGTTAACCAAGGTTGCCGAGGAGCTAGCAAGGATAGTTAGAACTGTTAATGGTCTGAAAAAAATAGTAACCTAAGGACCAAATAATATAAATTAATCTGGGAAAATTAAGAAAATCGTCACAAAATCAAGTGTTTAAAAGAAATTGTAATGCCATTACATTGAAGTACTTATACAATTATGCTTAGATGATTATAGTGGATGCATTATAATGATCTGACTATTCTACAATTTGTAATGTAAGAAATAAATATGAGATACTGATGAACTGTTATATAGTTTTATAATCAACTGAAAGTGTAGTTAAAAGGTATTATCTCTAAAATGAAATCAACAGAAAATACTTAAGTTTAGCCAAAAACAAACATGTTACAATTCTAAAAAGATAATTATATAGGTCAGTCACATACTTAGCTGTTTTTAGTCACCTACCATGTAATTTATCAGTCATATACGTCGCAATATGTTAGTAGCATACGTATAAGTAAGACAGCCATGTACGAAGCAGCGTCTCAGTCACATACTTAAAGCAAACGTATCATCTTGTCTGTAACATATATGGCAGTATATAAATTACATGCGTAACAGTGTGTCGGTTGCAAAAAATTTGCATTTTAAAAGCGTTATCTTTACAAAACTATTTACGAAGCTCTTTTCAAATAAGCAAATGCAATGTTACAAATCTATGGATAAGTCATGCAATTACTTCGTTTGAGGTCACGTGCAGCCAGTTCTGTTCTGCAGAATACACATATCTTATGGCTTTTTGCTGAAGTGTTGGCAAGCCAGTGGTAAGGTACAAATTACACACTGTACAAGACTTACTTACATGGAAGTGTCAAATCCATACAACCTTAAAGCTTATTATATTGCGTGATCTTTAAATTGTATGTCCCATTTGGAAGAAACTGCCAATTAAATAATTACAATTAAAAAAAAACCAAAAAGATTTAAATCAGGCTGCACAAACTGCAACCACCAGAGATTTAAGTACATATATTTGTGTAACATTAATCAGAGTTCTGCTCAATCTCTTGGTTCTTAAAATGCATGGTATATTCATTTATAATAAAGGTATTCTGCATGTGGTGGTTGCGTTCATTGAACGTCGCCTTTCCTTGTTGATCTTTTTTATAATATCTTCTGCAGAACACCTCTAGGAAATAAACGAAAACCTTCATTTTTCTTTAAACATATTGATTTTGGATGGTGCAGTACCGGACTTACGATAAGTCCGGTTGCGTTGGGGGTTGCGTTCATTGAACGCCGCCTTTCCTTGTTGATCTTGTTTTTCATATTTTACGAGATATGATCAAAAAGTTCTCGGCCCGATGTAATTTGATCAGTAAAGTGGTGTGTCATTTAGACCAAATGGAGAAAGTTGAAATCAGAACTGTCAGAACTGTCATTAAGTACATCTGTAAGAAAGGGATGTCCAAAAGGAAATCCATGAATACTTCATCGATGCACTTGGTAAGTTGTCCTCTTCCTATAGCACTGTGAAAAATGGGCTGCTGAATTCAAGAGGGACAGGGAGAGCATTGGAGATGATGAGCGACCTTGGCGGTCAAAAGAAGTCTTAAAATTCTTCCCCATCCCCCATATTCTCCGGTCTTGTCCCTCACTGACTTCTACCTGTTTCAGAAACTGTAAACCAATCTTCGTGGTAGACGTTTTGGAAGCTATGAAGGTGTCATGGAGGCGGTCATTGAGTTTCTGTTGGAGCTAAGAGCTTCATAGTATATAGCATCAAGTTGAACCCATTTAGTCGCCTCTGAAAATAAAGTTTATCAAGGATAAACCTATCTGCAATTCTGATGTCTCAACCATCAGGAGATAGGTGAAACAGTTTTACAATTATCACTCAAATAGTACATAATTATAAAACATGATTTATAATGTCCATCGCATGTTAGTTCTTTTAAGCTAATATGGCCTGTTGTCAGGGTTAGCTTTTGTGCAATTAAACCACATTGAAATTGAAATTGTATTAACACAATAGCAGTGTTTTTCTTTTCTTTCCGGCCGAAGCCCTTTTTTTTTTAGTTTGACTTCCTGTAACATGTACAGGCAAGAATTGAATACATTATAAGAAGAGTTTCATTGATCATTTTAAAATTACAAAATGTAATCTGGGAACCTCATTGGTCATTATAAAATAAAATGTAATGGATAGTTCTTGCAATTATGAAATAAAATGTAAAAGATAGTTGTACAATAAAATGTACAGAATAGTTCTTAACTTTTCTAGTTTAATTAATCAGATATATAAGTTCTGTTTTTAATACTTCTTGCATCCAAATCTCTGAACAGTTTATTTTACGTAAGCACTTAAGCCTACTGAGTTTTTAACACAATATTTGAGTTTTAAAATTTGTCCAAAATAACGAGAATAATATCAGACCTGATCATGTACCCTTAGTTTATGATGTCCAGTAAGTGTCGGATATATTATATGACTATTGATGTGTTCAGTTGATATAGTGTTTATAATATTTATATATTTTTGCACATTCATCAATTATTCATAAATTAAAATGATTGCCAGACCGACTGCGTGGATGTTAGTGTAAATTCATTTACTGAAAAAAAAACAGGTTTGTTAAGAAACACATTGAGTTTTTTAGTGTCCCATTTTTCAATATTAACAACTCCACACGAAATTATTATCTCATTGTTATATGCAGACAATGCTAACATTTCTATATGACTTTGCATGGAAAGCTTAGAACTAACATATGCAAATTGACCAGTTTAACTTTGGCCAAGTATCTTTTTTAAAGATACTTTCTGTTTAATATTTAATTTGATGCACACATTATATCACAAATAGAGCAATGGGTCTTTCTCTCATGTAAATCGATCTCGATGTATGAAAGCAGTTTCGTTGTTGATTTAGTTTGAACCCCGTATGAGTCATTATCATAACATAATTGCCAAATGACTTCTCAATAGAACATGAAACGCATGACAAAGCCGGAGAAAGGAAATGTGGAACGTATATTTGTTGCAAAAAAAAGCGCTTATGCACATTTTCTTTCATGTATTAACATCTGCAGTAGCCCTCGGATTTATAATAGTCCTCGACCTGCGGGCTTGAGCTCTTAATTTGTCATCGTGCTTCTCAGATGTAAATCCTCGAATTATGTGCATTACTCTCTTATATCGCACTTCCAAGTTAAAATGAATTTCCTTAACTATAGTAAAAAGACGTGTAACATATTGAATTTTAAAATATATCAAGTTTTTTCATTGCCAAGCGAAGTTTCTTTTGTGGCAAAAGAGTTGCCTTTACGGGTTGATGCATCAGAATTGTAGCCACCGTATAACCCTGTGTGGTTGAAAGAGGCGATTAAATGAGTTCGTATTATTGGAGTTCATCTCTAAACTCAAGCAGGTGAGTTGGTTTTGACCTCAAGTTTTTGTAAAACCCGAGGTTTTCAAAAATCATCTTTCCTGTTTATGACCTAAACCATGTTGGAGCGCCGTAAAACCAAATCAAACCAACAAACCAGAAGTAGTAAAATATTTATTGTTCCTGGTTGAATTTCACCAATGGCAATTAAAGTATTTTAGTACTTGAACTTTGATATTACATTTAAAAGTGACCAGTTTTTAAATCATTATTAAATTTACCTTCTTGCCGACAAAACATGAAGATGAAGCATTGGTGTTAACTATGCATCTATTTGGATTTTTAATCACAGTCTCAGCTGTAATTCTGAACTTTGGTTAGTATGGATTTTCATTTTAAATATTGCATGATTTAACAAATAGTTTTTCACTTGGAAGAATTAATGTATTGCTTCAAAATGAGAGGCGATATTATGTGTCCATGTAAACTGCGATAACATAAGTTTGTGTTTGTTGTTCTTATACCTTTTAATAACCGGTGTAAATGAGTTGTAGCTGTAAAATGCTTAAGTTTTTTTATAATTTGTCTGGTCTTGTTTAGTCATTATTACCGTAATTCAATATAAGGATTTAACTGTTAGTTAACCATTAAAGATAAGCTCATGCCAATTAAGACAAAAATATTAAAATGATTTTATGTACTCAAATCGACATTCTGTAAAGCCCAGCGTGAGTTTCTGTATAAATTCTATATATTTTGAGTTTGAAGCGTAAATATATCTAAATATATTGAACGAAATTTAGACGCCGACAGAATCACTGAGTAGTTTTAAAACACGTCATGTGACTTGAACAAACTGTGGAAGTTACAATAACAGTGTGGATATTGTATTATTGAAACAAGTCTAAAATAGAGAAAAACCGAATCCCTGAAGAAAGTCGAATTCAACAAAATTGAAAATGTTGCAGGCTCGGTTTGATTGAGCCTGTTCATTGACGGTACTGGAAAGTGCAAGTTACCGTCCACACCACCTAGCACCGGCTAAAGCAAAATTCAACATTTTACACGAAAAAGGTGAAATTTTGAATTTAGAAAGTCATTCATGTGACATGCTCTTTAACGTTTCAAGAGTTCACAGTGACAATACTCTCTAACCTGGCTCACGTGGGTCAAGTTAGGAAACCACCATTGCATTCTTTATGAGGAGAAAACATATGTTCCTGTGACTGCCTAGTGTATTTATTTTGAGGACATTTACAGAATAATGAATGAAAAATTCAAAACAAAGACATGAAAATTTTGCCTGTATCTCCCTTTCAAATGCTACGCGCTAAAAATTAATAGAGGAATAAAACAGGCAAAATTTAGTTTGAAATTATGTACGGCAGTATTTATGTGTTTTAAGTCGTGTTAGAATAAATATAATATATCCCAATCAATGATTTTAGGATGGAATGCATCATTATATCACTCGGACGACGCTCTCGTGATATTATTATTCCTCGCATCCACACTCAAAACATTGATTCTGTCGCTTAGTGATTTTATTAAGTGATACAATCACTTTTGAGGGTACACTATTTCTTAAAACAATTAAATTCTGTGCTCGCCTTTGGGGTAAGTCTGTTCTAGAGTTACAATTGACAAGTTCATAAATAGTTTATTATAGAAACATGCACGCAGGCCAATAAGGAGGAAAATTGTTCTTCATTTCAATGACTGTTTAAGGAAAATTGTGTGATTTCCTTAACTTTATAAACTTTAAACTTATAACTTCCTCAACTGAGAGACGACTGAACATTAAAAGTATGCAAAAGTCTATTTTCAATGATTTTGTGTTAGAAATATTTCAATAGTATGTATGCCAAACAATTGACAATATCAATTCTAGACTTAATTTATTTCTTTTTAAGATCAAAAGAATAGGTTTCACACCTGTGCATATTGTTGATAGACCTATTTCTTCTTTGTATATCTTTCCTTTTTTCATATTTTGTTGTTTTAATTTATGCAATTTGTATCTTATTTGATATAGCAGGTAGAATCAAAATAACAATGTCGTAAAAACGCCAAATACTCACAATTGGCATTGGACGTCGTTACTTCAATTTGAAATTTGTGGCAGAGGGGATTTTTTTAAAAATCAATTTGAAATATATGATCTCGTTTCAGGAAACTGTGACACCGTTTGTGACTTGGATCGGGTTGGACCAGAATGTCAATTCAGTATGTATGACTCGTTATATCTAATGCGTCTTTCCCTCTAGCATTAAATAAAAGGTTACATTGTTAAACTCAAAATATTGACATAACGGACTCAAATATATTAAATAATTTTCTGGTCTGGAATAACTTTAATTATTAGTCTATAAGCTAAGAAAGATTACAATAAAATCAATGAAAAGCTAATTATGTTATATTATTAAATAATACTTTTTATGTTATGTATATAAGCTTTTGCACAATGGTAACATACTTGCTTTTGCCAATAACTTGATCTTTTATCGAATGATATACTGGGTTTTCTCACTCACTGAAAAAGTCATACTTATCATCATTCATGTTAGTTTGCATTACAATTGTTTGCACAGCCAGTGCACATCATTAATGCCATTGTCTATAATTGCGTTAGAAAAAAAGGGTTATTTTGTGAACATACTGCAATAAATGCACTTGTACGTTGGAGAAATGTATCATACTACTCAATACAATCACCATAAAAAAATCATCATAAAACATAAAAACGCACTAATTATAATCAATTATGGGTTACAGCGGGTTATCTCTAAAACAGTAGATATTTTCCTCTGAGTATTTTAGTTTATTTTACATGTATTACATACTGCTTTTTCCTTTCAGAAAATATTGCATACAAGAAACAGTCATATCACGACAGTAATACCTATCCACCTCGCTATTCACAATTAGCTAATGATGACAACTTATCAACGTGCAGCTATACGTCTGATAGAAATAATGCTGCACCTTGGTGGAACCTTTGGTTATCGGAGTACACAACAGTCAAGAAACTTGAGTTTGTAACCGTAGACAGTCATTTGAGTAAGTTACCTTCAAAATTATTTTTTGTGACACAAATGTTAAATATATCGCAGTATGTATTATATAAAACCATAAATTGTTCAAATGTGACTGTAAAATTAGCCATATTATAGTCATAATTAATCAAAAATGTAAAGAAAATTTTTTTTTATTTTGCTTTTTTGAATTTAATACTATTATGATACATTATTTTGGATACTTTACAAGAATAATTAATTGTTGTTACATGCAATGATTTTAAGTATGTTTATTTAAAACACATAACATATATGATATATATACAGATTATGTTGAATTATATGCTCGCATATTGAATGGGTAGTTATTAAAATACATCAGACTGTGCTATCATTATACATAACATGCTATAAACCTTGGGACTAAATGAATCTAAAATTTCACTTTATCAGAAACCTTCACTTATTGACCGACATTTTGTTTTAAAATGTGAGCATCGTGAATGATTTGTTTTATATAAAAAACACTTTAGATAAGGTCAAGGACAAAAAACAGAATGGATTTTGTTTTATATTCCCTCAACAATTTTTATTTTTTTTATGCATGTACAATGGGATGACATCATGTTGTGAGACCACGTGTTAAGGAGAAGATTTTTGATATCCAACCATTGTTTAATATTCATGACGGAATATCTTTGTTATGGGACGTCATCCAGCGAAACATTGGTTTAAAGTTTAACGTTTCAAGAATTTAACTAGAAAGTCAAACTGGATCGTATCGAACGCCTTTTTAAAATCTAAATCTATAACATTGAGTAATAAATATGTCTTGTTGATCGGAACACCCGAATGTCGTGATTACTATGAAAATATCTAGATTATTTTGAATGTTTTTCGTGTTTTCAATATTATCTTTGCGCGTACTACATTTTGACTTACATAGTAAGGAGTCAGTTGTTATAAGTATGTTATTTACAAAATTCAAAAAAAACGTTAAAATTTTTAAAAACCCTGTAAAATTTTTTTTGTTGGCCCCAGCAATAAAAAGGGTCATTTTTTAATAATTTATTCTTTATTAAATGTGTAATTTTTTCACATTTTTACTAGTTTGCTTTTCATATATTTCAAATATGGACTTTTACTTTGTTTTTAACATATCTAATAAAGTATTTTGGAAAAAAAGGGAAAAAATCAATGTGGCCCCCCTTGCAGAAATATTGTTGAAGGGGGGTTTTATGATTTTTCATTTCTTTTTTAAAAATTAAAACGATTTATAGTGTTCTCTTTAGTCGTAAGTTCACTAATGAAAATAAAAAATGAGCATAACAAAAACTTTTGTTTCTAAAAGTCACCCCCAATATTGAAATACCCCTTTTTTAATTCATTATCAAAAACAACCTTTTAGTTGCTTTAGACCTTGACTGGCAAAAGACTCTAGAGTCCTAGGTATTTTTATTTGTTAATGACTCTCTATTTCATTGTTTACTATAGGCCATTTCCCTTACTTTGAGGTACTAGTGTACAATACAACTGAATTTAATTCCGAAAAGAAAGGATCAGTGTCAGGAGGACAAGTTTGTTATACTCATAACAGCTCTATACCACAAAGCACAAAGATACACATCACATGTAAAGGATATCCTGTTGGTATCCTCATAAGACTTCAACTTCATAGCAAAAGATATCAACTTGTACTTTGTGATTTTCGATTATACGGAGGTGAAATTTTTATTATTTTTTGAGTATTTCTATCTTTTAACTGTATTAATTTTGTGTTCAATGTAAAAACAGTTATTTATGTTTTACTCGAGTTTGTAAACCTAAAATTATACAAGAAAGATTGTCAGTTATACATTTTTCAAAAGCATGATAATTGAAGTGAATTAATTTTCAAACTTTAAAGCTCTATTTATAATAACTAAAAATAGTTTTTACCACTGACAGACTGTTATAATGGTTTTTATGGAAATGACTGTCAAAAATGCAGCAATAGCTGCAAATCCTGGAGACATCAAAACTGCAATTCAAAAAATGGGCATTGCTTAAAAGGTTGTAAACCTGGTTGGACAGGTGATCTCTGTGAAACAAGTAAGTTCTTTTCAACATATCTACACTTTTTTCCTTATTATTAAAAGGCACTATGCTTTTGTATCTATAATTTCAGTTATAAGTATGAAATCTCTTTTAGACATGAAATGAATCTAAGATTTATTATCTCATAGCAAACATATTTTAGTTATAACTACAAGTATAATAAGATTACCAATGGGGTATAAATTACAATTTAAATTTGTTAACAATTTATCTCAATACCAGAAGTAATGATTTCCAACAAGCATCTGTGTAATGCAGACTTAATTTCCCACTCCCAAAGTACTGCATGCCAAAGTAGTTTATTTTAATATGCAACTGCTGCGCCAACTGACCTATAAAACTGATCAAGTGAGTAATTTTACATCAAAAGAAAGACATGCCAATTAAAACATAAGGCCGTTATGTGCAGGTTAATTTTTATACATTTCAGGGGCGGTGGGCTGAATGTTTTCAAAAATGATATTTTCTATCAAAAAAGATTATTTTATCTAACTATATAGACGTATAATTACTATATACAATTAAGGATAAATATGATATTAAAGCTGCACGCCTTCTGATGAGCCAAACCATTTCACGAAATTGAAAATTGAGAAAAATTGTACTCAAATTTTAAGAAAGATAATTAAAATCAAGATCCAAGTTAAAGTGTTATGTGCGGTTTAAGACTGATTTTGCAGAATTTTATTACCATATTTCTACTGCATTACTTACGAAGTAATGGCTGGTTTTTGCATATGTTGACGACTTTTTGGTAATTTTCTCTCATTGTTAGTGCCGATTGCAATATGTTAAATGCGTTATTTCTTCACCTCATAATATTTTACTATTAAATTCATTTCCAAAATTTTCATGAACATCAACATGAATCTAGAGGCGTGCTGCTTTATTTAGAAACAATCCTCGCACCTTGCAGTACTTTAACAGACATTCAGCTCATTTGTCTTGTTAATAATGATAAATAGTCCCGTTAATATCAAGAACAAGAAAAGTATCCAAAATGAGTTTACTTTATATAATCAAAGCAAAGGGTGATAATGATGCAAATACGGAAAATTAAGAAGGTAAATTCATTTAGAGATTACTATTATTACGCATGTTTTCAACATGATAGTATATTGTTTTAAAGGTTATAACTTCAATATTTTATTTGAGATAAAAAATCAAAATCATTAACTTGTATCAATCAAAACATGTAAGCTTTTACTTATAAACGACTTCGCGGAAATATGCCAACTGAGAAATGAGCAATTTTAAAAAGAGCACGAAATATATCTAAACATAAAGTAACACAGGACAATGCGCAGTAATACTAAATAATGCTTTCATCTCAGGATGATAATGCCGTTTTTATGGAAATTTAAATAGGCATCAGTCACAAGAGCTATTATAACAATATCATATGCGTTCAACATGAACTTATGATGTTTTAAAGATTATCACTTTGGTATATAACTTTGGATAACATATCAAATTAATTAATTTGTATAGAGGAACAAAAACTTATTACGATTCAAGAAATGATGACTGCCCTGTGTTATTTTTACAACCTGATAATTAATTAAGTTTGCGATTTTTACAGAATGTGAAAATGACATGTGGGGTCAAGATTGTCTAGGAAAGTGTGGTAAATGTGATAATTTAACGTGTGATCATATTACAGCGAAGTGTCCACGAGGGTGTTTTGCTGGTTTCAAACCACCTTACTGTACTAGAGGTATCACATTTAAATGTTTTAATTTATTCTAACTCGAGTTTGTATCTATTATTTGAATTGTCAATATGACCACAATCTGAATGTTTGTTTTATTATATGCTTTAGAACAATAGTTTCACTTCCAGCTACTTATTCTGATCGTTACATATTTTGTGTGCAAATAATGATATTTCATAAAATTTGTACCTACGTGTACTACAGGTGTTATATTTTAAGAATGGTTTGATCAACTATTATTGCATTTCAAACCTTTTCATTCACAATTAGACCGATGAATCAGTTCAAATACATGTGTTTAACTTTCCAAAACTTTTGATATGCTTTATGTATGTAAATTCAAATATTTTAAAAGCAATATCCAGCTAATTATTAGTATTGCTAATCATTTTTAGCCCGTCTGGTTTCCGCAGAAAAAATGTAGAGGCATGATTACAGTGAATGCGGCATTCCCGTTGCCGTCCGCAAACTTTAACCATGATCATATTTTTTTAAGTTGTTGATAATTTGTCAGCTTCCTTGGCAACAAATATCCTTGGGACAAGACCTTTAAGTATACCAAACTAATCTTCATTGATAATGATAAATAACCATGTCTTACAAGGTCAAATGTCGAAATTTTGCTTGATCTTTGCTTACTATTTATATTAGTGGCTACTTTATTATTTTGAATAGATTGTCTTCAAACTTGAAAACAACAATCTTTTAGGAAGACTTTCAAATTAATAAGACAGACATTTACACGTATTCTTCCATTTTATCTGCTGTAACTGGTTATACTTTGATATTAAAGGATTGACTTTATATAATGATTTTTTTTTCAGGATAGGACCTTCATGTGTACTCAAACCAAATTGACCTTTGACACTGACCTCTAAGGTTAAATTATTGAATTTTCACTGATTTATGCTTTACAAATATATTGAATAATTTAAATTTCACTTTGACCTTAAATTGACCTATACCGTCAATGTCAAATAAACTAAATTATCTTGCTTTTGCCCCTGTAAATGGCTATAACTTTGTCGTATATAAGTGGCTTAACTTTTTTTTTTGACACAGCAACATTTTGGTATATAAAATTCAAATAACCTTGCTTATTGTCTGACTTTCATCTAGATGGTCATATTGAATCATCGCCGATTATTGCTATAATTGACTATAATTTGGTTATTTTTCAAGGGTTATCTTCAAACCCGGATAAGTCAATCTTTTTTACAAGACTTTCTTGAGAATTGAACTGGCATTTACTTTGAGCTTTAAATAACATAATAGATTTGATATATACTTGTAAAAACTAGACTATCACCAAACAAACACAATGGATAATCTAAATGTCACTTTGACCTTTAATTGACCTTGACAATCAAGGTCAAATTAACAAAATTCTCTTGTTTTTTCTGTAAATGACTATAACTTTGTTGTTTATAAATGAATTAACTTTATATTTATTCGCCATAAGCATTGTAAAATGCTTGATGCAATAAAGATATTAAATTGAATTGAATCTTTATATTTAGAAACAGCAGAGGTCAGATCCTTCATGTATATTTAAATTGACCTTACCTCAGGCTGACTTTGATCTAGAAGGTCAAAGTATTGAATCTTCTCTGATTATTGCTATAATTGGCGGTTACTTGGTAATTAATCACTGGATTATCTTCATAATTGGACAAAACAAACTTTTGGATAAAACTCTTCAAAAGGTTGAACTGACATCGACCTAGGCTTTAAATGCCCTTGACCGTTGAGGTCAAATAATTCAATAGATAACACAATTATTCACATATTTATCATATCTTATGTTGAATCAGATTGGTAATTCCATTTATAAACGATCTATATAAAGACTTGAAAACAATGTTCAGATAAATTAAATGACGGAATATAAAGGTAATAGCTATATGAAGGTAACAGCTTGATTACCTAACAGTTTCAAGTAATAAATATTTAAAACTTTGAACCAAATGAGGAGTAAATTTGTACCTGAGGAGTTATGTTTTGGATTGTCACAAGACTATTCTTAATAGTTTTTTACCATAAACATATCAGGAAAATCAATGACCCCCATGGGGCTGAGTCAATTTGACGCTAGGGATTTTATTTGAACAAACTTGATAGACATCTATTAGAAGATGTTTCATGCCAAACATCTAAGCTCTACCTCTTTTGGATTTTCACAAGAAGGTTTTTTTAAGTTTGAACTATGTACTTATAACGAAAATCAATGACCACTGGGCGGGGCCAATTTTGACCCTATGGCTTTTATTTGAACAAACTTGGTAGCTATCTACTAGAAGATATTTCATGCCAAATATCTAAGCTCTAGCTTTTATCTTTTTTAAATTAAGATTTTTGTTAAAAAATCTTTTGGTTGCCATGGCACTGGAGTTCTTCATGAAATTCAATTCTTTAAACAACTGTGGTAGAGATTCATGAAAGAAACATCCCTGGAAAGTTTCAACAAATTTTGCCATGTAGTTTAAGAGGAGAAGTTGTTTAAAGAAATGTTTGATACACGTACGGTCCCAGGGACGATGGCCAACGACCGACGGACTATGGGCCATCACAAAAACTCACCTTGAGGACCTTGTCCTCAGGTGAGCTAAAAAGTGCATGACACAAAATTAGCTTCTGATATCTGCCTCTTGTCACGATAAACAAGTATTCTAGGTATCATATTTTATATACCTTTAGAAAAGAATCAGTAATGGGCTACACTATAATTTCGAATCTTTATTCGGAATAATCGATTTAAAAATCTGTTTTAAAGACGAAAACGTCAAACATTTGCATTTAACATGAATTCAAATATGTGTTAATTAACATGTAGAATTGATTTGTTTTATTATATGATACTTCTACGTTCTCAAAAGTCTGTGATAATTTTATATTGTTAAATGCAGATTGACAAATAATTGTTTTCTCTCAGAATGTGACGACGGATTCTTTGGCAAAAACTGTCAGGATAGATGCAACAACAACTGTTTAACGCAAAAGGCGAGTGCATTGTGCGATAAAATGAACGGCACATGCTTAAATGGTTGCAAAGCTGGATATCAAGGATCACAATGTTCCATTAGTATGCTGTTTCAATTTAATTTTGAAATTTATCAAGCTGTATAATGTATAGTAATATACTAATAATCATGGTTAGATCATTTATTTTAAAACCAAGCTAGATGGTCTGTTGATGTCTGTTTATGATTGGTACGAGAAACTTTTTGATGTGAGTCTTTAGTAAAATAGAAAATACAGAATATCTAAAGAACACCTAAGACAGAATTGAAGATCATGGCCTGAGGTGGTACGTGTGAGCAATCGTTCGTTCCCCTAGCACTTGCTTAAGCAGAATTCCACATTTCAAACACAATACACTTTCAAAATAATGTGCGATATTCATAATGCGTGACTTTGTTTACATAAATGCTGCTTTAAAAATATTCAATCTAGTTAAAGTACAGTCCAATATAATACCTTTCCTCTTTTTTATACCTTTTGTGTAAAAGAGTTAACATATTTACAGAATGTGACGATGGTAAATGGGGCATAAACTGTACAAATGATTGTGGGAAATGTTTAACCTCACCATGTAACCAAGTGAATGGATATTGCCCATATGGATGTGCTGTTGGTTATAAGAAGACATGGGATTGCCTCACTAGTATTTTTATTAAAGATGTATTAGAGTGTAAAGCAATAAATGTGTATATGAAATCATTCGAATATATCATAAAATTGTGGTAATATTCCAACCGAGTAACGAATCTGAAATTAGATTTTGAACATTTCAATGCTGTTTAGGATCGATTTTATGCTTCCCGGAGCGAGAGCATATAGTCGCCACTTCGTCCGTCTGTCCGTCCGATGTGCTTGTCCGGAACATGATTTGAAAACCCTTGGACATAATTTGTTTACGGCTTACATTGGCAGAGGGCATAAAGACGGAGTGCAATGCCAAAGAACCATAACTCTATTTCTCCCGGTTTTGAATTATCTTCTTTGTTAGAAAACCTTGTCTGGAACATAACCTGAAAACCCTTGGACAAAATTTGTTTAAACTTCACACAGTGGAAGAGGACATTTAGACAGAGTACAGTGCAACAGATCTATAACTCTATTTTTCCCAGTTTTTGAATTATCTCCCTTTTATAAAAACCTATTTGGACCATAACCTGAAAACCCTTTCACATAAATTGTTTTAACTGCACACAGTGGTAAAGGGCATTAGGCCAAAGAACTTTATCTCTGTTTTTGCCCCGTTTTAGAATTATCTCCCCTTAAAAAAACTCTTGTCCGCTGCATAAACTGAAAACCCTTAGAAGTAATTTGTTTAAACTGCACACAGTGATAAATGTCATTCAGGCAGAATACAGTGCCAAAGAACCAACACTCTATTTTGCCCCGTTTTAGAATTATCTCCCCTTTAAAAAAAACTTGTTCGGGGCATAACCTGAAACCATTGGCCATAACTGGATTAAACTGTACACGGTGGTAGAGGACATTCAGGCGGATTGCAGTGCCAAAGAAAAGTCTTATCTGAAACAAAACGTGAAAACCCTTTACTGCACAAAGTGGTATAGGGTATAAAGACTTAAAATGCTTCGTTTCACGGTTAAAAACGTTTTGTTTATATTTAGATAAATATTTATATATTATACTTGTGGTATTAAAACAATGTTTAAATTGGCATTTCCTTTTTTCAAGAATGCGAAGATGGAACATACGGTAATTCCTGTCTATTCAACTGCAGTGACAACTGCAAAGGAATTTGTAATAGAATTAACGGGACGTGTGATCAGTGCCGTCAATTTTGGACGGGGCATTTCTGTGAAAAGGGTAACTTAAGTTCACTTTTGCTGTTGTTTCTTTTTACAATGAGAATTAAGAAATTATAGTCTAGACATATCTAATGTATTTACAGCATGATAGGCTAACAATTTTCATTGGATATTTTAAAATCGTTCTGTTATGCAGACAAGAAGTGATGTCGTTGAAGTCAACAATTAAAAATACGCAAAACATGATGATAACCTGTTCCTTCAAAATTGTTCAAATGCATAACGTTGTGCCCCTTTCTCACTGTCATGTACTTATACAAAGCAAGCAACGTGAAACATATTTTATTGAGAATACATTAATAATAATAATAATAATAATAATAATAATAATGATAATAATAATAATAATGATTATAAAATAATCCTAAAATATTTGAATAATAATAATAATAATACTGCTGCTGCTGCTGCTGCTAGCTTTTGCTGCTGCTGCTGATGATGATGATATAAATAAAGTTATTTAGTCGTTATTTATGGAATATACACTGCCGAGGAGTAAATACTACTTTAACCCATGGACTATAAGAAAGCATACAAAAACTTGCTTTTCTGTAGGTATTAAGACTGTAGATGCTCCTCTCGCTTGATTGCATATAAATGTTATTTTATATATTTTTCTTCGAAGATTTATTTTTTTATTTACACATATGATAAGAAGCATAAAATTCTGTCATTTGCTGATGAAGATATCACATAACATACTTAATCAAAATATCAAAACTTTTTGATAAATTCAGTATTTGTGATTGTGTTTAAAATATACAGTTTCAGACAAGATTTTAAGTGACACAGAAGTGTTAGCAAGATATCAAGAAATACTAAATCTGAAAATAGTATTGATATGTGTCGGAATCCTTTGTGCCATTCTTGTTGTGTACGCTACTGTAATAACTGTCTTGTTTAAACGTAAGACGAAACAAAAAGGTGAGTTTGTATTCTTTAAGTCACTACATATAACATTTAATCTGTAAGAAGAAGAATAATATTATTTGAAAAATAGAAATTAAATGAAAATTATCTTCGTGTTTGAATTATATAAAAACTTATACATGTATATACATTATTTGTAATTAATTGAAATTTCATCATGAAAGTGAAACTCAAATTTCGTTAAATGTTTTAAAGAATATCATATGAATGCATTGAAATTATTTCATCAAATAAAAAGCGACACATATGATTATATGAGCATTGTTTTCAATATTTTCAAAACATTAATTTCCTTATTTATTGAATTCATTTTAAAGAAAAAGAAGAGACTGGTAGTAGTTTCAGCGGAAGGTAAATCTAGTGTCATAATACTATTATATTAATGAGTGATTTAATTATAGATTGTCCAGCTATAACCTGATATTACATAAAATTTGTCTTTGATATTGAATTTTTTACATGGTGTTAAATGAAAATAAGGTATTGGATAACATATGAATATTAAAATATTTCCACCTTTAAAATTGTAACATATCTAATATGATCGAATATGTAAGATGCATTGAATATGCAAAAGGTTGATTCCGTTTTTTAACAAAAAGGACAATAATTTGTTGCTGTTGCCATTTTCCCTTTTTATTATATGCCCGAAAGAATTTCTGGCATATTATGTTATACCCCCGGGCGTCTGTCCGTCCGTTCGTCTGTCTATCCGTCCGTCCGTCTGTCCGTCCGTCCGTTAGCAATTTGGTTTCCGGAGCATAACTTAAGTTCCATTTGGCCCACAACATTCAAACTTCATAGGATGATTGTCCATATTGAGTAGAAGACCCCTATTGATTTTGGGGTCACAAGGTCAAAGGTCAAGGTCATTATGACCCTAAAACTGAAAACAGTTTCCGGAGCATAACTTAAGTTCCATTTGGCCCACAGTGTTCAAACTTCATAGGATGATTGTCCATATTGGGTAGAAGACCGCTATTGATTTTGGGGTCACAAGGTCAAAGGTCAAGGTCACTATGACCTTAAAACTGAAAACAGTTTCCGGAGCATAACTTAAGGTCCATTTGGCCGACAGTGTTCAAACTTCATAGGATGATTGTCCATTTTGGGTAGAAGGCCCCTATTGATTTTTGGGTCACAAGGTCAAAGGTCAAGGTCACTATGACCTTAAAACTGAAAACAGTTTCCGGAGCATAACTTAAGTTCCATTTTGCCGACAGTATTAAAACTTCATAGGATGATTGTCCATATTGGGTAGAAGACCCCTATTTATTTTGGGGTCACAAGGTCAAAGGTCAAGGTCACTATGACCTTAAAACTGAAAACAGTTTCCGGAACATAACTTAAGTTCCATTTGGCTGACAGTGTTCAAACTTCATAGGATGATTGTCCATATTGGGTAGGAGACCCCTATTGATTTTGGGGTCACAAGGTCAAAAGTCAAGGTCACTATGACCTTAACTCTGAAAACAGTTTCCGGAACATAACTTAAGTTCCATTTGGCTGACAGTGTTCAAACTTCATAGGATGATTGTCCATATTGGGTAGGAGACCCCTATTGATTTTGGGGTCACAAGGTCAAAGGTCATGGTCACTATTACTTTAAAACCGAAAACAGTTTCCGGAGCATAACTTAAGGTCTATTTGTCCCACAATATTCAAACTTCAGAGGATGATTGTCTATATTGGGTAGAACACCCCTATTGATTTTGGGTCACAATGTCAAAGGTCAAGGTCACTATTACTGTAAAACTGAAAAAAGTTTCCAGAACATAACTTACTTTCTATTTGGCCCATAGTGTTGAAACTTCATAGGATGATTGTCCATATTGGGTAGAAGACCCCTATTGATTTTGGGGTCGCACGGTCAAAGTTCAAGGTAGCTATTACCTCAAAACTAAAAACAGTTTCCAGAGCATAACTGAAGTTCCATTTGGCCCACAATATTCAAACTTTATAGGAGGATTGCTTTTTGAAGGAGGTAATACTTTATTTAATTTATGTAATGTCTTACAAATGCTTCATCCTTAGTAAAGAAAAAAAACACTTTCGGGCATATAATGCTCCGCCTAGCGGTGCTCTTGTTTTAATATTGGTTTGCTTTAACTCATAACAAAGTTCAAAGACTTGTATTAACAACTTATTATCAATATTGAATTAACTATAATAGTAGTATTGACTTGTTCAATGTTTATAGGACCCATGGTGATTCTAATGAAAATAAAACGAATAAAACAGAAACTGTTACAAATGAAGCAGCAACAGAAGTAGTCACTGAACTAGCGAGAGTAAATATAAATGCCATTGACGATGAATTGCATCAATATACTGAACCCACTCCTGATACAGAAGATGTTGAAGCAACATATGAAACTATTCAACTTGAATGACAATTACTTAATTAAAAGTGGTGAATACGTGTCTTTCAAAATTGTATTCTAATTTTCTATCAAAAACTATCATGATAATATAATATTCAATTTTGTTGTTAAAACTACTATGTGTTTTGCATTAGATATGAAAAACAAGATCAACAAGGAAAAGTTTTGTTTATAGGTGTGAAATTCTGAAAATGTATCGTGTAACAACTTTTGCTGTGTTAACATTCTAGGACGGAACTTTTATTTCAAACATCGAGTCAGATAATAGTAATGGTATATTTTAATTTGTTATGTATATAATAAGTGTGTGTCAGTATGTACAATCTCAAGTTAACGAAAAGTATTCTGCTATTATTCGTATTTGATTAATACGGAATTGCTTTTGAAACTGTTTTATATGTGAAGAAGACGTCATTACATGCTGTCTATCCATTAAAATATGATATTTATCGATTCTCTTAACTGATTGATATCCTATGCTTGGATTTGATTACATCTTCATTATATCTTATATACTTTGAAAATTATATTTTCTATTTTTAAGTGTATGTTACATAGAAACCTTGTTTCCTACATAAAAGTATATGTATATAGTACCTGATCTACAAATACTTTAGTTCAATGTTATTTTTTAATTCATATAAGGATAGCATCATACTTATTTTTATGTAACATCTCCCACAACTGCATTGGCTTTAGGTGTCTATTCATATAGACGTTCAAAATTTTGCAGTCGCTGCCAGATAAAATAAAACATCTTTTGAAAAAAATATGATTTTAGTTTACAATGAAGTATTCAATATACGCTTTGTATGTCCTTTGCAATTATCAACTATTTCGGGGATAGATCTCACCTTTTCTGGATAGCCATTTCAAGAGTCATGTCAAATTTCATTTATTAGAAAAGATTATTTCAATTTTAAAGCTTTAATGTATTATGCTTAACAATATATTTGAGTGTAATAATATAAATCTAGTGTAAATGTATTTACCAAAGTTCTTTTGAAAAGGCATACTTTTTCATTTTACTAGACATTTTTTTACCACATTTCTATAAAGAAGTTGTGTTTTTAAGAAATTGATTTAATATTGATTATAATAATCTAACATGATATGCATTTGAAAGTAGGAATGACATTTTTCTTTTAATTTTTGAATGTATTACACTTTGTATCAGCAACCCATCCTTAATTCACTAGTAAAACCCGTTTACCATTAGGTCTTGTCACCACTTTAAAACAGTATTCATATGTAAATATAATTTGTTATCTTCACAAACCCCTTATGATATTTAATAAATATATACATTCTACTGTTTTTTTTTCTGTGAACGAATATGAATGTTACCTTGCTTACATTCATCCATGTTATTTTCAGGATATTCTGAAAGTATTGAATGAATCAATAAATGAATGAAAAATAAATATATATAAATGAATAAATACAGGAAGGAAGTAAGAAAGAAATGAATGAATCAATACAGTTTGCTGCTTATGTGTCCAGTCGTATGATAAATTGTTTGGATTACTGCAGCAACTTGGTCTATGTAAATGTTTCGAGATTAATGCACTCTTAGTCTGTCGTAGTCAGCCATTCCTTGTTAAATGATTGATTTTGTTTCTCATTAACAAAATACATGTTGACATTAACCATACTTTAGATGTAAGTAACGTTATAAATGTTATTTAAAAACGTGACTTATTAAATGATATTGTGATTTGTCCTATTATTATATCTTATCAGCCGAATACGCAGCAGTATATCCGTCGAATACGCAGCTTATCAGTTACATATGTAGCAGTTTGTCGGTCACAAATGTACCAGCTTATCAACCACATACAAAGCATATCCGAAGCATTTTTGTTAGTTACAAAGCAGTGTATATTCACATATAAAGTAGCTAGAAAAATATATACATGTAGCAGTATTAGAGTTACGTAAGTAGCAGAAGCAGTATGCATGTTATGTATCTTCTACTGATACGGTAAGTCATACACTTGCAATATCAGCCATATATGTAGAAGTTTGTCAGACAAATATGTGCATTTTTAGCCATATCTGCAAAAAATTTTCAGCCGCATTTGTTCGTATATCAGTCGCATAGCAGTATGACAGTTATGACAGCAACATATGTAGCAGTGTCTCAGACACAAATGGTAGCAGTATGCTTGCACACGTGTAGCAGTTATACATATGACCTTCCATCTTTTATAAGAAGCTTAGATTAAATAAAAACACTGTCATTGTTGATATACGAGTATATGTTATAACACGTTTAACACTGTTGTCTTAAACATGTTGATTCAGCTCTTCTCATATCCGAGTTGTCCTTTACTTTTGCGAGAATCTATGCATATTAACCGCAGTGTTATGACAAACATGGATATATAAGATCATTGAAAAAAAGACATATACAAGTGTCATGAACAGTCATATGGTGACACAAATGATTAAAGTAAATGCATGGTACAAATTATGATGAAAAATTGACTATCATAATGATTGAATCATATTTAACCCATTACTTCATGAGCATTTTGTGAAAAATGGCTTTTTTCATTGAAAAGTCTCCCGTTACAAGTTCAATTTGCTATAATACTATAAAAACTGCTTCAACACTAATCAAACTTGGCACAAATGTTAACTGGACCATTGCCCTTGCAACAACATGCTCAGGCTTAAATTTTCTGTTACCATGGCAACGAGGGGACATCTCAAAATTGCCAAAAATCACTATTTTGCATTGATTTTTTCCATCAAAATTGATTTCAAAGTGCTGCAACTTCTCAATGGATTGAGATAGAGTCAAATGCTTTTCAGCGTTGGTTACACATTACCTTATGATCAATCTGGGGTCATTTATAGCCTCTCACAAGTCCAAAATTTTCTTGGCGATGAGGGGCACTCCGCCCCCCCTTCAAACCCCACAAACAGAAGGGGGCACATCCCCCTTCTGTCAACCCCCTGATGTATCTTTTGGTTGGGGGGCCGCGCCGAAAAAGAGGTCACTTTTTTTAACAACATTTCTCAAACAAAAACAAGTGTTGGGGGCCTAAATAAGGCACTTTTTCACCATTTGAGACAACAAAAAGGGGGGGGGGGTGAAAAAGGCGTTAAAAGGCGTGTATATGACGTAATGGGTTAAATTCAAATGCTCATATATGTTATAACCTACACTTTGTAAGTGTTACGTTTCTGTAGCCATTGTCGACGTAACAAATCATAAATAATTGAAGTAGGTTCAAGGGCTTTATTAGTAATATATTTTCAATATTAGAAGAAAGTAGCATCTTGAAGGTAAAATTCTTTTTAGCAAAACAATCTTATTATTTACAATTTCGTTTGCAAAATTACTTCAAGACTTTAGATATTGTCATCAAGACTTTAGATATTGTCATTCTTCTGTAATATGTCGTCAAGCTAAATAACGTCATAAACATTTGACAGCTTTCTATTAGTTTCGGAATTTATGTAAAATAAGTTTTAAAGAGCAATAATTTAAATGACGTCTTAAACATTACACAGCCCTCTATTTGTTTTGAAAATAATAAAAAGAAATATATAAAGAACATATCAGTAACAGGATACTTCATTTAAGAAACTGTAAACAACATTAAGCTAAATGACGTCTTAAACATTACACATCTCTCTATTTGTTTTGAAAATAATATAAAGAAATATAAAAGCACATATCGATCAGTAACGGAGTACTTCATTTTGTCACAGAACACATGAAATGCAATCTATAACCAAAAGTGATATTTTAACAATTGAGAACATTTAAGCGCACGTTTGATTAAAATTTAAATAATAGAGAAAAAAATATTAGAGCTGCATTTTAGACAGTGTGTAATTTAACTTAAATCCTATAATTCTTAAGTTCTGTGTACCTTTTAATAGTATTGTTGTTAATCTGATTGGTCAAATATTTTTCAGAAATTATGCTTTCAAAAGAAACACAAATCCCACGGTAACACTGAAGTTTTAAATACTAACAAATACTTTAAGTAAGTGATGTATGTAACTTTGATAACTACATTAATATGAGCGTAACAGAACAATATTGACATGCCGTAACTCAGCTGCGCATTAAGAAAGCTTTTTGAAAACCTTCAATAAATGTTCCATGCAACTTCATTCAAAGCGAACCTACATAATGCTATATTGATAATAATGATGTAATGCCTTGCATTACCAGGTTTGTTTTATTTAATATGTATTTTTTTGTTGTTGATAATTACAGCGCTGATTCATAATGCTGTAATGTCATGTTTACACAACTTATATAGAAATATTACCGGGAAAAATACTGTTTACACCCGCATTGTTATGTGTAACTAAATCATAATTGTCTGACTTAATTAAATTGTGAGTGTTTGTATCGAAAATTTCTCAATACGATTTTGAGGTCATCAGAGTTTTTTCACCTTAGAACAGTAAAAATACGAAATGTCAATATTATCTATCGTTGTAAATTATAAGAGAATTATCTTTATGACTTGTTTGCATAAATGATTTATTTATATTCTGTGTAATTAACACGTAAATCTATAAATTTGCTGTCCGTGGTCCGGCATTGTACATTGCAAGTTTCAGCGGAAGTAGGTCACGCATGCGCTATAAGACTCTCCAATTGCCCTCATTTGACATGTAAACAAACAGTTTATTTTTAGAACGAAATTTTTATTTGTTTTACGTCCTGTTATTTGGCAAGTTTTGTGGGTAGAATTGTTCCCAATGGTTGTAAATAAAATAATATTGCATATATTTTATTCGGTAAAATCCGTGGCGTCTCCTCCTGATTTCCTCACGGAACTGAGGATTCGTGAGTTTTCTTGAGGAAACGCCCCTATAAATACGGAAGTTTTAGCGTTCTTCACTCAACTCCGTGACCAGCAGTCAGTTGACGTAGATCCATTCATATTGCTGAAACCAGACTTTGATATACTTGGAAAATCAGTCTATGTACATATTCCTTGTGAAGATTTTGTAGACTAATAGCCTATTACGAACAGATTTGACCATTTTAGTCCTTATTATCGGGGAACGGCATCATCGATTACCCTCCAGGCTTTCCAGAATTCGTCGTTATTTTGTTAATATATATATTTATGAAATCGTTGAGAATGTTTTATATATGAACCAAATAAAAGTGGTTGAAACGTTAATATGTTTTGAGTTTGATTGCAGCATACGGAATTCTACCCAGTTCTTGAACTCTGTCAATGGCATCGTTCCTGTCTGCTCCATGCTACCACAATTAATTATTTATGCAGATAGGATAGGTGTTACAATAAAATTAACCATAAACTTCTCACATTCACCAAGGCAAACCTTTTGGTTCTTTTCAATTCGGAAAAAAAAGTTTCTTTTGAGAATATGTAATAGTTCAAAATTTAACCCATCAAAAACAAATATTAGGGAAATGTTAACGAAGACAAAGTAAGTTTAAAGAAAGTACTTATTTTATGTTTGACAAATGTTTAACTTCAAATTCAGGGCATATTTTATAACATTGACAATTATTTTCACCGATGTACCTTAAACATAATGCAATTCCGACAACTCTTTGAAGTCAAACATAGGTTACATCAATGCTGCATTCCCTTGTCTGCAATAAGGAAAAATATCGAGGAGGAGGAGGAGGAGGAAGATATTGCTTTGTTTTACATTTGTAACTTATGTTTTGACGTATACAACTTGTTTCGTGTTAACGTAAACAAGTATTTCATTAACATATGTTTTCCAATAAAATACACGTTGCTTCCTAGAAATACATAAGAAGATGCCATTGTATGTTAATAAGTTGTTGTTGCCGTTTCTTCGTTGTATTGTTTATTGCAATTATATATAGATTTATTTCTTTTCCTTTCTATTATTTGGTTTCTTTTATTTCGTTACCGGTATCTTATAAATTTGTACAATGAATATATTTTATGCGGAGCAATGCCCAAGTGTCTCAAATATAGATGTTCAAATGATGAAATATGTGGATATTTATTTACGGTCGAGATAGGACTAAATATTTTGCTAACATCGGCTTAGAAACAACCAAACAAACAAAGAGTTTTAAAAGTAATATTTCAACCGAAATAAGCAATAGGTGAAAACAAGATTACTGTGGTTTTAGTTTCGAAATGATAGGTATTAAATTACCTCGTTAATTTGAGAATAAACTGTTAAAAATGGATGACATTCCTTTCGAAAATTATTTCACAATTAAAGTTATCAAATTGACAAAAATACTTCGTAAAGTGTTTGAGTAATTTACCTTGGTATAGGATTCTTTAATTAAAGGAAGTTCAAATCATCAAGTTAGATGATCTTACTCCAGCTGCATTTAAGTGAGTTTTAAGTACAAGTTATTATCATACATCCTCTATATCTTGCAAATAGTAATTGCTTTTTAACCTACAGCTATTACTAGTATCACTTTCCACTATCGTATACAATAATTTCCTTATACGACTCGTATATATTTAAAAAAAACTCTGGTAGATTTTAACTATGCAATCCTGAAGATAAATTTCGTATCTCCTAGCAGTAAATGATAAGGTGTTAATGGCCGGACTTACACATTATTTGATACCGTTACCTTTTCCTTTATTGATCAAAATCAAAAGTTCTGACATTACCGTCCATTGTCGTCCGTTGTTACCCAAAGCGTGCATTTGAGAGAGGCAGGTACTTTATAACCGCTTAGGTGATTCAAGTGATCACACGTTGAACGTTTTTTTTTATAAAATAAACTCAAGAATTGGATCACTGAATGACAGGGGACAACGTTGAATTTAAGGAAAACAAAGTAATTTTTATATTTTCTGATCGAAGATCAGGAAATTCAAAGTTGACATTCAATCTCTGACACAGCGGAAAACGACACACCTAACAACAAGTTGTTCTCAAAACAGCTTAAAACTAGCGATTTAAAAGAAAAGAATATTTCTATTTTGTGACAAGTATCCAGCAAATGTCAACGCATTGAAATTCAAAGTTTAAAAGTAGCGTTGGCTTATAAAATTGTCAATAAATGCACAATCACAAATTACGCGGATGAATATGATTTTAATCAATGAAAATGCTATTTTTAGTGATGTCGATTACCGAATACTACACAAACAATCTGACTGTCGAGTAATGGCATATATAGATTCTACTTGTCGGACTGTTTTGGCGAGAAGATTTTCGCTAAATTATATTTACATCAATTTCAACAACAGGTTTACCACGAAATTAAAAATGATTACAAACCCAAAATGCAATGGAAATTCTAAATTTAAAATTACTTGATTTTATTCAGGCTTTACTCGTGTAACTTCTCCGTAGTACAGGGGTAACACGCTCGTTTAGTCGTGTAGTGTGCGAGAGGTCTGGGATTCAAAGCCCAGTCGAGGCAACTATATTTTTAAGTGTCTTTGTTAAGGAAGTAGCCACGATATGCAATGATAAAGTGTGGCTGTCATAAAAATGAACATAAATGATTTTTTGATGCAACTTTAGTTATGCAAAATTCGTATGTATCAAACTATGGTGCCCTGCAAGATGAATTATAGTACATCAAAATAAACTTATACAGGAAAATACATACAGATATACAGTACGATTTAGATTGCAAAGATCAAAAATACCAAAGAGCTTGCAGCCCTTTGATTTAATATGTCTATAGGTCAGACTGGTTCCAGACGTATAGGAGAAAATGGCCAAAACTGGCAAAAAAGAAGAATTTCCCAACAACTAAAGAATTAAGTATGAAGTTGTTTTTTTAAGATTTACTCGGTTAAAATGGATCATAATATAAGAAATTATACATACAAGATAGACAATACAAGAAATCATAGCTTATGTTGGGAAACCGGGGCGGGAACACACGTATACATTCCTGTTCGAAATATCGCGCACGACAATTTAAAGATGAGTTTTTCATAAACTTCATTTATCTCTGAGAAACTCATTCATTAAGATATTTGTATGAACATTTTACTGACTGGTAGGGGACAATTTCGTATTAAAGAAACAATCATACATTTTATAAAATCAAATATCTAAGGATTTCATTTGTTTATGACGTATAAATACATGTACTTTTCAAAAAATACCGAAACAGACAAAAAGAGCGATTTTCACGACAACTAAAGAATCAAATATACTGATATTTATTAAGACATATATGGATAAAATAGATCAGAATGTAGGTAATTATACATGCAAGGTAGGCAATATAACAATCATTGATAACTTACATCGGGAAACCGGGGTAGCGAACACACATACATACCTGATTGAAATATCATGAACTTTATTTATCTCACACAACATATTTATTGAGATATTTGAAAGTAAATTTTACTGTATGGTAGGGGACAGGTTGCATCTAAGGAAAATTAACACATTTTATAAAATATTTAGGGATTTGCGTGATTTATGACGTAAACATGCATGTACTTTACGGAGTGTTTTTTCACAGCTAAAGAATCAAATATGAAGTCATTTATTTTGGGTAAATTTAAATAAAATCATCATAATGTAGATCATAATGTAGAGTATCATACTTACAAGGTAGCGACAGAAAAATCATATATATATATTAGGCTGAGAAGCCGGGTAGGGAACACACATACACACAAAATAGAAAAACAGGGCGCAGCAAAATAAAGAGGAGTTTCACGAACTTTCGCAAAAAGTCATTTATCGAGATATGTTTTATGGAAACTTTACCAACAGATAGGCTAAAACTTTTCATTTAAGGAAAACAATTACATTTTATAATATGTTTAAGTGCTTGTTTGGTACAAGTAGTTTAGATACATGTATATATATCGGGAAAAATTGACACAGCAGGAAAGTAAGCAGAAGTTATGTATTTATCTATCTATATATATATCGTGTCTTTCAAAATTATATTCCAATTTACTGTTTAAACCTCTTATAATAATTAATCTATCAATTGAACTGTGTTGTTTAATCTACTATGTCCTTTGCATTGAATATGAAAAACAAGATCAACAAGGGAGGGCTATGTTTTAGGCTTGAAATTCTGAAAATGTATCGTGTGACAACTTTTGCTGTGTTGACATTTTTGTATTTTCTATTTTGAAGTGTATGTAACATGGAAATCTTGTTTTCTACATGAATATATATTTATGTAGTTCGTGATCTCAAATGAGTTTGTGCCATGTTATTAATATTCATATAAGGATAGCATCATATTATTATGTAACACCTCTCACACCCGGCTTAAGATGTTAGTTCATCTAGTCGTTCAACACATTGAAGCCGCTGCCAGATTTTCTTAAAATCTTTTGAAAAAAAAATCTGATTATAGTTTACTATGACGTATCCAAAAGGCACTTTGTATGTCTCTTTGCAGTAATCATTTTTTCGGGGGGAGAGATCGCACCTTTTCCGGATTTTTCAAGACTCATGTTAAACTTCATTTCTTAGAAAGGCATATTTCATTTTTAATGCTTTCATTTCTTATGTTTATTATTGCCTTTCAGAGTAATTATATAAATCTAGTTGTTATTTATACCACATTTCCTTTGAAAAGTCATACTTTTCCATTTTACTAGATATTTATTTTATCGCATTTCTATAAATAAGATATACTTTTAAGAAATGTACATGTTATGTTGATTGTAATAATCTTACATGACATGCATTAGGAATCAATCTTTACTTTGAGTTATACCCCTTTAGACATTTTTTTATGTTTAATCCAATACAATTTGTATCAGCAATCCATCCTTAGAACACAAGTAAAAACCAGTTTACCATTAGGTCATGCCACCATTTTAAAACAGTATTCATATATAAATATGATTTTTGTTATCTTCACAAACCCCTTATGATATTTAATTGATACATGTATATACTTTTACTGCTTTTCTCTTTTAACTGCAACATGATTATGATGATATTTTAACGAGTATGTATGTTACCTTGTTTACATTGCACCATGTTACACTGCACCATGTTATTGAATGGGTTGAATGAATTAATTAATTAATGAAAAATGAATGAATATACGAAGGAAGTAGGACATAAATGATTGAAACGATTAACTTGCCTACTTTTGTATCCAATTGTATGATAAAATGTTTAAATAACTGCAGCAACTTGGTCTATGTTACGGTATATTTTCCAAGATGAATGCAGTCTTGGACTGTCGTAGTAAGTCATTCCTTGTTGTATGATTACTTTTGTTTCTATTTACATCTAAATTAACAAAAAAACAAAAACATGTTGACTTTAACCATATTTTAGATGTAAGAAACCCGTAATAAATGAAATTTTTAACGGGAAAAAGGGGCCCTTTTTAAAAATGATTTTTTTATTTTTTCCCGGGTTGCCAGTCACATATGTAAATTTTGGGCCGGGTCACAAAGGAAAGCAGCTTTTTAATTATCGAAAAAAATACAAAAGGATATCCAAAGCAATTTTTGCTAGTTACAAAGCAGTGTATAATCACATATAAAGAAGTAAGAAAACGATATATCAGCATTTGGAGTTACGTAAGTAAGCATTTTATCAGTCATGCAGATAGCAGTGTATCTTCTATATAATAGAACGAAATTAATTACGAATAATGCTTAGATTAAGTCACAATACGTTCAATATCAGCCATTATTTTGTAGCAAGTTTGTCAAGATCAAATATAATGGCATTATAAGCAATATCTGCAAAAGATTTGTCTGTCGCATTCCGTTCGTATATCGAGTCGCATACGTAGCAGTATTTACAGTAAGATATATAGTAGTATGACAGTTACATACACAGGAGTGTCTCAGACAACAAAAATGTAGCAGTAATGTCTGCACATGCGTAAGCAGTATCACATTGGCACAAATTCCAAAGAACGCGTATACAATATGACGTTCCATCTTTTATAAGAAGCTTAAAATTTAAAAAAAAATTGTTGATACTTTCCACTGGTGACATATATGTGTTTACAACACTTATTTAGTGTTGATACATGTAGCAGTAGCACTGTTGTCCTAAGTATGTTTGAATGCCTCTCCTCCCATATCCGAGTTTGCCGGTTACTTTTGCGAGAATCTATGCATTTTAAACCCCCACAAATATGACCAACATTTATATAAAAAATCCTTGAAGTTTATATAGAAGTGTCATGAGCAGTCATGTGGTGACACAAATGATATAAATAAATTTATTGTACAAGTTTTGAATCAGACGTTGACTATCTTATTGAACTACACCTTTAACACGACTGCATGTCATATACTGAAACATTTTATAACGTGCACCTATTAAATTGATATATTTCCGTAGTGATTGTCTAAGTGACAAACCATGAACAATTGAAATATGTTCAAGGGCTTTATTTGTAATATATTTTCAATATAAGAAGAAAGTAGCACTTTGAAATTTCTTTAACAAAACAATCTTAATATTTAAAATTCCGTTTACAAAACCATATATTTTCATTCTTCTGTAATACGTCATCAAGCTAAATAACGTCATACCCTTTATGACAGAATTCTATCAGTTTCGAAAACAATGTAAAGATATTAAGCTAAATAACGTCAAAGACAGCTTTCTTTGAGTTTCGAAAATAATTTAAAGAAACCTTAACAACATATCAGAAGACTTCATTTTGAACTAAAGGTGATTGAGAATACAAATGGGATGAATGAGAACATTTTAAGCTTACGTTTAATCAAAATGCAAAATAATACAGAGACAATATTAAATCTGGATTTTATACATTGTGTAAAAAGATATTATGTCGTCGGCTTAAAATTTTATCATTCTTATTCTTATGTTCTGTTCAGCTTTATAACAGTATGGTTGTTAATTTGATTGTTCAAATATTATTCAGATCCCCCTAATGCATTACCTCCGCATTGAAGAGTATTCAAAGAGGCTAGAATTAATGACCACTGCATTGAAACTGAGGGGCGCGGGTTCAAACCCCACAAATGTCAACTTTTTTGTTTGCCATTTTTTCTTTTAACATTAACATTTTCTTTTAACATTATTTCCTTTTGGGAAGGAAAGGGTGTTTAATTTTATTACGTAAGTAATATGGCTATTTATTTACTAAAGAATGCTAAATCGAATGAACAATATGATACCAGATATTTTTAAAGTCTTATCAAATCAAAACTATATGGCAAAAGTATTTATTATTTTACAAGATCATCCAATATACTTTTAAGAAAAATAAGGGAAACTTTGAAATCAGCTACTCAATTCGATAACTTTTATGGATTTTTTAATAAGGCTCTCTAAGTAGCAGGAAAACGGTCAAACAAGTGTTGGATAGGGTAACATTGTCTTGCATACTTTATAAATTTTGACTAGAAACAAACATTTTGCTTTTGTGGATTGTTAGCTTAATGTTACCATTTGTTTCATAACTGTGATAAATGGGAAAACAATTTTCATACGGATGATATGATAGACTGTTTAGAGTTTCGTTTAGTTCATTTAGTTCATGAAAGTCCATAACTCGTAACCAATACTGTAAACTTTGTTTAGATTTTGCATACAGGTGTCCTTTAAGCATATTGGTAACATATGTTGTACATTTAACAGTTCCTTATAGTGCCAATTAGGGGGATCTTACCTTAAAAGGAAAACAAATTCAACGTTTATACCGAAGTTCTTATGCAAATTTTAACGTGCTAACAAATTTTTTCATAAAGTGATACGTAACTTTGAAGAACGTAAGCAGATCAATATTGAAATCCCTAAAGAAAATCAAAAACGGCAACATTGAATATGTTACAGGTCCGTTTTGTTTGAGCCTGTTTATGAAAGATACTTTCAAGTGCAAACTACCGTCTACGTCCTGTAGCACCGGCTAAAACAGAACTCGGCATTTAAATATGAAAGAATTTAGAAACATTCGCAGATGTGTTCATACGGCGACTATCATGGGTCCATCGTTATGATACTTTCATGCTATTCCATGAAAAGAGGCGTATGATACCCAAATAAAAGAATGTGTGTGGCCGAAACGAGAAAACAATTGGCGGAACCTAACAAATTGGAATTTTGAAAACGAACAGAAGTTATGAAGCCTGCATATCAAAGAAAACACATCAAATGGCAACTTTAAAAAGCAAGTATATCCTAATTGTGATTCAACATTATTCAAGCAGGAATATTGGAAACGCCCAACTAGAAATGCCGAACTGTATATACTAAAAGACCACAAACACAACAATAATATTTTGTGGAACGATCTTCAATGATCTGAGAATATAACATCTCTAACTGAATTACATGCCTCCATACGACACAAACAACGCTGATGTGGCGATAAAACGCTATGCATTAAGATATATTTTTTATTACTTAAAACTTCCATAACTGTTCAATGCAACTTTATTCAAATCGAACCCTACCTAATAATACTTGAATGATAATAAAAAATAATAATTGTAAACTTTTCATATTCATCAACACAACCCTATTTGTTCTTTTAAATTTGGGAGGGGGGGGGAATCCTTTGAAGCTATAAAAACGGCAATAAATTCAGGGAAATTGTTTGTGTCTTTTGTGACAGATGATGTAACAGTCCAAAATATTACCAATCAAAAATTATAGAATTTATGAAAATGTTAACGAAGACAAAGTAAGTTTAAAGTAAGTACTTATTTTATGTTTGACAAATGTTAAACTTCAAATTCAGGGCATTTTTAATAACATTAACAATTATTTTCACCGATGTACCTTTAACATAATGCATTTCCGATAACTCTTTGAAGTTAAACATAGGAAACATCAATGCTTCATTCCCTTGTCTGTTTATACCGTCATGTATAAGGAAAATTATTAAGGAGATGGAGGAGGAAGAAGATTTGGCTTTGTTATTCATTGGTAAGTTATGTTTTGACGTATAAAACTAGTCTCGTTTTAACGTAAACAGGTATTTTGTTAACAATAAAATACATGTAACTTCCTAGAAATACATTAGTTGATGTCATTGTATATTTAATATATAGTTGTTGTTGATGTTTCCTTCGTGTATTGTTTGTTGCGATTTTATATAGATTTATTTCTTTTCCTTTCTATTATTTGGTTTCTTTTATTTCCTAACCGGTATCTTATAAATTTGTACAATGAATATGTTTCATGCGGAGCAATGCTCAAGTGTCTCAAATATCGATGTTCAAATGATGAAATATGTGGATATTCATTAACAGTCCAGACATGACTATACAACCAAACAAACAAAGAGTTTTAAAGTAATATTTCAACCGAAATAAGCAATTTATGAAAAAAAGATTATTGTGGTTTTAGTTTCGAAATGATAGGTATTAAATTACTTTGTTAATCTGAAAATAAACTGTTAAAAATGGAAATTATTTCACAATTAAAGTTATCAAATTGACAAAAAATACTTCGTAAAGTGTTTCAGTAATTTACCTTGTTATAGGACACTTTAATAAAAGGAAGTTTAAATCATCAAGTTAGAAGATCATGCTCCAGCTGTATTTAAGTGGGTTTTAAAGTATATGTTATTATCCTACATCCACTAGATCTTAAATATAGTAATTGCTACTTAAACTACAACTATTATCACTTTCCTCTATCGTATACAATAATTACCGTGCAAAAAATGATGTCGATTGAAACCATTCAATCCTAAAGATAAATTTCATTTCTTGCTAGAAGTAAAAGACAAGGTGTAAATGGCTGGACTTACACATTATTTGATACCCTAAAACTTCTTTATTGATCAATTTAATTGTTCTGACACCATTGTCGATTATTGTCAGTTGTTTCATAAAGTGTGCACTGGAGAGAGGCATCTACTTAAAACATTTAAGTGATTCAAGTGATCACACGTGGAACGTTTTTCTTAATAAAATTAACTCAAGCAATAGTTTCCCATATATAAATTTATGTCAGACGTTATTACATCTATGAAAAATAATTTGAAGTAATGATCAAATGGCCAAAACTATATTGCAAATGAAAATATATTTAAGTCGTTGCTAACATATATATCGTGATAAAAAACTGAAATGCCCTATCAGTCAGGTTTGAAAAATATTACTGATTCAAATTGTCACTTGCTTCATTAAGTTTTTTTTTTTAAACAGGATGAGCACACTGGTACAACGCAATTACGTACAGAAAAAAGACAAAGCATCTAAACTCATCAGATGTCATTAATGTCTGATCAGAGTAAAAGTACTTGTACATTCTTTTTGCTATTTGCTTTTCAAATAAGGATGCATTAATGAACGGAGGAATAAATATGTGTGCGTTGTAGTAAAAAAAGCTTTGTGAGACGTTAGAATTATTTGTATTTCTATTATTGCGCATCTAAACTTGAAACGTGTAATTACCGTTTACAATTAAAGTTGATATATATTTCCAAAGTAGGATATAAACATTAAAACATCGTTCTGTAATTGCAACGAGAAGTATAATATTTATTGTTCCTGGTTTTATCCACCAATGACTGCTCTAGTACTTGAACTGTGATATTATGTTTTAAAAATAACAGGTCTCCAGATTGCTTCGTGAAGACTTCATTTTTGTCATAACGTGTGTAGAAATGAAAGGATAAAATGGTGTTAATTATGCGAATGTTTGGAATTTTAATCCTAGTAGCAAGTTTGATTCTGAACTGTGGTAAGAATTAATTTAGATACATGAAATTGTATATGTCAATAAATACTCTTTTTATTTTGTCACTAAAAAATGGGATTATATGTTATCTATATTGACTTTAATTTTCTGATAATGTGATTGATTCTTTTGCCGTGTGTTTCATATTCGCGATTTGAGAAGTGTCATACAGCTGTAAAATTTGTTAAGGGTATATATTTTTTCAACATCACCTTTTAGTCTTTTGAGATGAGATAAACCTCATTTGCCCAATGTGTTTGACTTTACATATCCGATCCTTAAAAACCGTTCAACAGGATATAAGTTTGTGCTTGTGGTACTTTCAGTTATTTATTTTACTTTTCCATTTTGGGTGGTGTCCATTAACCTTACTAAACTGCTCAATCAACCAGGACACGTTGCCTGCTTTCCGAATTTGTCTCTTGACAGCTAAGCTGTAATGTACAGGTTTCATAACCACTAGCCCTCTTTTAAAATTTCATTTTATTTTTTTCTGCACACTGTTTTTCCGTTTCTTGTGTACATATGTTTTCTGGGACCCATACGCTTTTCTTAGAATGGCATTCACGTATCACATTGTAAGTTCCATAATAACCACCGTATCTGCGGCCTATAATAAGGCACGAAGAAGAACCTGAAGTCTCAAAATGAAGCACTGATTGTTTGGCTATTGACCTTCAATATGTAAAGAATTCTTGATTTTAGATGTAGGCCTTTCTTTACGAATTTGCACAGATTTTGTATGTATGTTTTTTACTGTAAGTTACATATTCGCATATATATTTCCTTAACAAAATGAGCATGTTTACTCAGCACATAGGACCCCGGCTCATATTCTTGTCAGAAACATGTTTTTCCAAAATAACAAAAAACAAATTAAACAAACAAAACAAAACCGATTACGCATTCACCAAGTTATGGACAGAAAAATTGCAAAAAAATTGTAACACAGTATGATTTAGCTTCACAGAGTCGTGGCATTCTGTAATTGTGAAAAAAATAAGTTTGCATGTCATTGCTATGACTTTTGATGACGTTGGAAATATATTAATTCAAGACATGACCTTATACCCAGTGACCACAAACTCAATCCAAACTTATAAGGCTTCCTCAAGTATGTAAATATTAGAGATCGGTAAATAATCAATAAACAGACTGGAGGAAAAGGTAAAACAATATATATTGTAAACACAAGTGACATTGACCTTTTGACTCGTATCATTTAACTTCTGTCCAAGTATGTAAAACATTAGTCTATAATAAAGACTAGTTAGCCCAATGTGTAAAAATCGTTTTTGGCACCATTTACTTTGACCCACTTACTCCTAACTCAATCCAAAAGAAAGAATACAATACATCTTTAAGATATATGTGCAAGATATCTTCCAATCAAATACGAACAAAAACACCTGTATATAGAGGTTATATAGGTAAAGGGAAAATATATATTTAAAGCACTCGTATTTTTGACCTAACTGAACCACAACTGAATGCAAATGAAAAAAAAAAAAACAAACACGCAGGTTATCATCCTTTCAATTTAAAAAAAAATGCTGTACATGTATAAGCAAAATCTCTTAAAATCTATTATTTGCACCCTTGACTTTGACCCACTGACCTTAAGTTAATCAAAAGAAAAAAATCATTTCAGTTATTAACCTACAAAATTTTAATGAAAATATATCTGTCAACTTATAAAGGCTGCATGGGCAAACGAGTAGAAATCGATTATTAGCAGTTGTGACCTTGATCCAACTAATCCGTAACTCAATCCAAAGGACGCAAGTTATCATCCTTTCAAATATGGGATACATCAGTCAAACGATAAAGGTTGTTTAAGGCTGTTTAAGCAAATGTGTACAGACCAATAGTTAGCACCCCTGACCTTGACTCAACTGACACATGTTTTATTTTATGCAATGAAGTTTTTTATGAACTTGCTTTGATCAATCAGTTCAAATACAGACACGTTTTCGAGGAACGAATAAAATCTATATGAGCAAAATGATAAGAATGAAACAGACAAGTTTGGTGATCATTCATCAATTATTTCAATAAAAGTATATGTTTGTAGAAGTAGAAAAGAATCCGGAAACAAAGTGATCCCTCGGAAGTATTAATCACAACACAATTACAAGAGAATTGCAGACTCAGTTTGATTGAGTCTGTATATGAGGGATATAAATACGTGCAACATCCCTCACGTTTGCTCTCTGAATGTCTCAGTAGGTCAGTAACTTTGCTAGCGGTTGAGTTGTCAAAAGGATAAGTTTAGGGATAAAATTTGGCAAATGCATAATTTTATATGAAAACAACATGTACTTAGACTAATAAGGAAAACTATTAAACGTTTTATGACTTAAGTCGGGAAAACTTGATTGTAAGTTTTCCTTAAATTTATCAACTGACACCACTTCCTTTTAGGAAATAACTTTACGGATTTTCAAACAATTAAATTCAAAGTTAATATTAAAAACTGAAATTATGCTTACTTTGATCATATAAACGCTACAAGGCAGTTTCAAATTATTTTGAATTAATTTATTTCATTTAAGTCTTTAGCATGTAGTGGAATTTAGAAATAAAAATGTATGTTGAAAGTAAAAAATTGTTTCTCTATTACATAAGTGTTCGCCTTTTATGTTTGTCATAACTCTTCATTAACATTCAGCACTTCGCTGGAACTGAGATTTTATTTAAGTTTAATGTCAGAGTAGACAATTGTTTATCAATTAACGCAAATTGATGCCTTTTTAAATAAATATTTATTATTATACTCCACACTAAAACTGGGAGGCAGTTAGTTTTTAAATGTCCGTCCGTCCGTTCGTCAGAGCTTATATATGGATATTTATGTGGCTAAAGGGACAATATGTAACTGTACTTTCTCTTTAATGTAATTCATTCTATAAGGCTTTCATGTGGCTATTTAGCTTTATGTGGATAAAAAGAACAATAGCGAGAACAATACAGTAGCCTCGTTAGAACTACCGTCCTGCCGTCAAAACTTTGTCCTGACTAAAACTTCATTTTAGGATGGATTTTAAAATAATTTTATATAAATGTGTTGCACACTTGGGCAATTTGTCATGGGTTAGATCTAGGTCTTAAGCTGAATGGTCATTCTAACACTTCAGAGGATTGTTTTGTTAAAACTGAGCCCCTACCCTAACGGTCAAGGCCAAACCTGTTGATAAAAAGTCATAAAAGCTTTCAAGTCCAAGTTCAAGTGAACAATTGTGTCACTGATGAATGAATTTATAAAATGTCAAAAAATTCATATAAAATAGTATGCATAAACGCGTTTGACATGATGTTAATGTGTTGCGTCGAACAATTGGATCTCTGTTCTATTCTTAATAAATTTAAACTTTTTTGGGTAAATGTGTTCTTCGACATTTATGTCGTGCATAAAAAGTACACTAGCTTGAAGGTAAATTTCACGCTTAAATAATTAAAAAAAAAAAAAATACACGGAACAAATGTTGTGTCATTCAACAATTCTTTCAGTTCTTGATGGATTTAAAAACTATTATAGATAAATGTGTTCGATGTGGCGCATTAGAGTAAGGTCACTTGCTCAAAGGTCTCGGTTATTCTTTCAGATGAAAAATCACTATATGAATTTGTATACAAGTGAACTGACCAGATAGTCTTGTCATTCCTAGATGAATTAGAAAATATAAAGCATACATTTGTTGGGCATAATGACAATGTGTCGCGCACACGAATCAGGTTCCTATCTCAAAAGTCAAGGTCACTTGCATTCCAAATTCATAGCACAAATTTATGACATGAATTATTTCATAAAAAAAAACATTGATATTTTTCTCCGGTCAACTATTCTGGTTTTTCCTTAATGGATGTAATTGTGTAAGACACTATGGTGATGTGTCGGCATAAAGGTCAGTCAAAGGTCATGGTCACGCTTGTTTGTGAAACATGATGATTTCGAATATGTTGTCGTCTTTTGTGCATATCTTTTACCCTCATGGATGGATTTTGAAATATTTATGCAAAAAAATGCTGGTCATAAGGATTATCTGTTATTAACTAAACGTAACTCAGAGGCCAAAACGTCAAGTTCATACTTGAATGTCAAAAGTCATAGTCATTCATGCACATAGTTTGTAATAAATTGGCTATATATATGGTTAGTTTAAACACATGGTGGTACATTAGTAACTTAAAGACCAATGCCTCGCTAGAGTTTGTAAACTTTGTTTATTTTATAAAAGTGCATTAATGGTTCTATCCAGTCATCAGTTCTGTTATTCATAAATGGAATTTGTAATATATCTTTGACAGAAAGAAAAGCAGACGAAAACGCCAAGTCAATTTAAATTTTATTTTTTCTTTCTTTTTCCCTTTTCTAAATAGACAAGAGTGTGAATGTCGTTAAAAATCAATTTGAAATATATGAACTCGTTTCAGGGAGGTGTGACAGCTCGTGTACAGATTTTGGAAAGGTTGGACCAACCTGTTACATCAGTATGTATGGCATGTCAGACTTCTCTACAATTACACGTGTTAAACTCATGTAGAGATACAATTATATATATCACTCTACCAGCGACATAATTATGCACATTATCGATTTAATTGCTTACATTTTTGCATGTTTTACAATCATGGTCAATATGTTAATTACAAATCGAGAATGACAGTCACGTTCTTCTTGAATAATCCACAATAATTTTAGACAGATGTCATTCACAAAAATAGAAATAAATGGTTATTTAAGTAATTTTAATAACCAGGAAAACTCATATGTGTTCTCTCCTCTTAAAGACATTGTTAATGAATCCATGAAATACTGAAAGTAAGAAAAAAATCATGTACAAATCCTAAAAATAACGTGAAACTGAAATTAAAAGTTTAATATTATTTTAGCTTAAACTCAATTCTTAAATCTATGCTATGTTATTTTATCTCATTGAAAAACATTTCATTACATTTTACCCGAACATTAGCAGGAATATTTGTAATTTATGTCATGATGTAATTAGTATAACACATGATAGTGGTTACATCACACTGTATGGTATCATCTGTTAAACTACATCGAAATAAACCTATATGTATACCCCTCATTACAATAATACACTGTTCATTCTTGGACAGTGTAATGCACAGCAGATGAGCCTGAAACATTTTTAATTCTTATCGTTCTGATCGTCATTTAGGTAAAATCTGGAAAAAAAGTGATCACTTGAAAGCATCAAAATCACACAAAAATTACACACTCGGTCCGATTGAGTCATCCTTAGAATATGTGGCATGCTTTATGTTTCGCCTTGAAAAGGCGAAATATAGGGGTTACTTTTGTCGACGGCGTCGGCGACTTTGTCGGCGTCCCCTAAGGCGTGTATAGAGCATAAAGCATAACTCAGTCACTATCAGTCGGATTTACTCCAAATTTAAAGTTCATGCTTCTTTCAATGAAACAAAGTGCAGTGCACAAGAATCGTTACTCTTCTTTTTTACGCTTATTGCCCTTTTTCATACTTTATTTTAGTCAAAGCCATTTCTCCTTTACTATAAAAGTTATGGACTTGAAACTTCATACGATGATAAATCTCATCCAGAAAAAGTGCACTGCATAAAAACTGGTACTCTGCACTTCTTATTTGTTGAAATATAGCCCTTTTTAATTTTGTTATTTCATTCTTGTCCGGGCCAATTTTCCTAAATTATATAAGCTATGGTCATGAAACTTCATTGGTTGATAGGTCTTATTGAAAAAAAGATCAATGCACAAACACCAATACTCTATTCTCCATAATTTAAAGTAATTTCCCTTTGTTGATTACAACACTTTATTTTTGTCCCAGCCAATCCCTTCAACTATAAAAACTATGGACTTGAAACTTCATACTTTTTTAGGATGATAGATCCCTGTACTTCATGATAACATAGTTATTGCCTTTTGTTAATTATTGTACTTTATTTTTTCCGCTTTGTTTTTGTCCGGACCAATTTCCCTACACAATAAAAGCTATGCAAGCTACATCGGTCCTGATGTAAATTGTAACAGTCAATTAAAAGTGGTGTTTATAAATAACCTATATTTAAGAAGAAAACTTTTAATGCCTAAGTTACAGCTATACTGTTCATTAAGCGACACAACCGATTCGCGGAGTTCTACTTAAATGTCATTTTGCCTCATAACCTCAGATCCCCTTTAAAATTCCATTTTATTGAGTTCCGAACATTGTCTTCTCGTTTAGAGCACACGCATTCTTTATTTGGGGACCATATGTCGCTTTTTGTGGTATGGCACTAACGTGCCAATCTTTTAAAGCACAATTAAGGAAACAAACAAAATCAAGCATTTTGTTGTTGAAACAGCTGGGTAAGTTTAATTATAGAAGGTCTTTCATAATAATATCTATTAATGTTTTCTTATAAGTCGGGTAGCGGGGACAAACACATATCGTATGGAATTGATCCTCAATGTCTCTAGATTGGCATATATTGTATGTTATTTCACCTCTTTCATTTCTATTCTGACTTTATCATCCGTTTTCAATCCTAAGGCAATATGCAGACATCATAATTTGGTAATAACATTTCTATATTTTTTTCTATACAAAATTTCAACTACTCTGCATATTCAAATTTGAACTTTAAATGTTTATGTAAATGTAATACTTGATTGTTCTCTAAATCGCCATTCCATTTCTCCTGTGAATGTATCAGTCAGTCTTTGTCTGAACAGATAAATAAAGTGGGTCACATTTACTGTAAACGGTGTTTCAAACACGTATTCAAAACCATGTTCGTATAATAACTTCTTTACTTTTGAATTACGAGCTAATCTTATTCTTACATCAACTAATAACAGTTCATATACAGTTTATTTCTTATTGTACATATGAGTATTTTTGGTATAAACCAAATACAAGAAAAATTTAACACATCTGTTTACATACAATGGATATCAATCATTATAATTCTCCATATATAGCTACACTATTGGGCGATAAGTTTATATTTCTAATTCTTTCTAAAAATTTAGATGTACCCTTTCAATGCCTATGTTTGTTGTCAATCCCCAAACATCAAAAGATAAACATAAAATTGAGGAACAAATGTACTGTAATAAAAATTGCCATTTGAGTCAAACACCACACTTAAATAGTTAAAATGATTTACAAAAAAAGGACATTTGTGTCATTGTAAGACCATTTTTTATGTTCAAGCAATGGTCCACGCTTTCTAAAAACCATTATTGTAGGGTTTTCAATTTTAACGCTTAATCAACATTTTCTACTGTATTTGAGCAAGTCATCTAATCTTTGTTTAATCCTTCTGCAGTGTCCGAAAATAATATCAAATCGTCTGCGTAAAAAACTACAACAGAGTCAAATCATCAAATTTTAAGCAACTTTATGCCCTTGAACCAATGTACAACTCTAAATTCTTCAATGAACATAGACCACAGTAACGTTAGACACATTTTTTGCCTGCAGATATTTCCGTGAAGACCGAGAATTCTGTTCCAAGACGAACTTTACATTAACTTGCTCATACATTGACCTTATAACCCTGATCAATTTACTGTTAGTTCCCAGTTCTGATATTTTGAACCACATTGCGTTCCGGTTTACACCATCAAAACATTTTTTGCATATATATCAAGGTATTGTTGAGGCGTTTCCATTATTCAACATGTGATTAACAATATTGCGTAGGCAAATATCGCACCAGTGGTTGATTATCCTTGCGTAAATTCGAATTGCGAATCTGATAATATGTTATGCTTATCACTCCAGTCTGACATTCTCTTAGTTACTTTTGATGTGAATAGGTTTGACATAGAGCTACTAACAACTAGTGTGATTACTCTATAATAATTGAAAATACTAGCATTTCCTTTTTATCACTGATATTATGATTCCTTCCATCCATACATTGGAAAATGTCCAGTCGATAATATAACGTTGAAAATATCGCGTAGTAGCCCGAATATGATGTCACATGTTTCAATGAAATATTCATTGATGAGGTCATCACTCCCACCTGCCTTGCCTCGTTTCAAACACCTTATTGCATGGCGCTTTTCATAAGTTGTATTTACAGAGTCTAATTCCGCGAAAAAAAGGATCATCAAAAAATACATGTTATCGCAGTAATTATCGCTTCCAGGATCAGTTGTAGTGTTAATTTCTGAAAAAGTCATAAAATTCTTGCACAGATAAATGCTCGTTTAGTTGTGTTTATTTTTTGAAAAGTATTTCCCGAAATCCCACGGTCTTTTACTCTCAAGTGCTTTAATTTATCTCATCTTTATTAGTTTACACCTATTGCGCTTAACTTTTATCCAAGATATATATTGTCTCTTTTTCAACCTTAACTGGTCTATTTCTAGTTGTCGTCATTTCATCAATTAATTCTAATGCTTCCAAAAACTCTAATTTGTTTTCTCTGCACAAGTCATCAAACCAGTTTTATGTTTTTTATCATTTTTGTAGTTTCAAATTTTATATTTTGTTTCCGCATGGTCAATTCCTTATAGAACATTGGTTAAGTCTCCTCCTTGTTTATTATTTGCGCGAATCTGTCGACCGTTTCATTTAATTTGATATTATCTTATACTTCCTTCTCTGAATACCTTATTTAATTGTTTCATTATACAGTCTGGAAATCAATCTCCTTCTAAAATTATCTGCTTTATCTGCACACCATTTCGTTGACTGGAAAGATTGTAAATTGCTACTATCTTGTGTTAGTAGTAAATTCTATAATTGCATGGTCTAAAAACATACTAAAATCAAAACATGTCAAACGATTTAATGTATTTAAATTGCTCAGTTTAGCTAGAAGGTACTACCATTGTATCCACAATATGTATACGTTCCTGCCGATTCTCATCGACCGTTACATATTCTTAAAGCGGTCGCTTTGCATGTTAGCCGTAAAACGACCGCCAATCTTAATACCTAACATTGACCTTCTTTGTTCAAAGCATTGGGGTCAAAATTGACCCTGCCCAATGGGGTTATTGATTTTCCTTATATGTTAAAATAATAATGTATATAGTAAACACTTAAAAAACCCGTCTTTAAATTTATAAAACCAAAGAGCTAGAGCTTAGATAAGATGCAAGACACACCCTCTAGTGAGTTTCTACCTAGTTTGTTCAAATATTTTGCTCTCCAGTACCGTCCATGAACACCAAGTCTGCAACATCTTCATATTTGTCGTTTGGGCGTTCTTTAGGGCTTCCTCTTTTCTATATTTTTGACTTGCTTGTTGTGACCATTTACTAGCAAGTATATTGTGAATACGATCTATGTCACAAAGGGATATACATTTGCAGTACATACACAGTGAGCTTACCGTTTTCAAAGCAGCTGACCTCAAGAAGATAATAGACAAACTTACAAAATGTCTCTTCAAAAACATAAAATAGTTGAAAGAAATCGAAATGACACTTTAAATTGTTTCTACTTTAACATCATTGCTCTGAAACATTTTGCCAACGGGACCCGGCACGCACGGAATCCGGGATCGTAACAAACCTAAAGGGAAACGAATTGCTTTTGTTTTGATATATAATTTGTGGCACTAAAATTTACACTTAATCGATTTTATCTCAAAAATTTATGACACATTTATTAATTTACATTTTAGTTTGAAATATGATAGGGGCCTTCTCAATGACGAAAAATGATGTACCATCCCGGGCATACCTGATACTGGGATAACTTTTGTGACACTTTATATTGGCTACTGTTTAGTATTGTTTGGCAATATTGACCGGAGACTGATTAATTTTCGGAAACTTTTTCGTTAGTTTCCGTAATTTATTACGATTTATTAAGTCCCAATGGCATAGTGGTAAGTATGATAGCATTGTAATCCCGAGGTTGTAAGATCGAATCAATAACAAACTTTAAATCAGATTTCTTTATTTTTTTTATTTTATTTTATGCAGCATTAGTTGATGAATAATTTCTTTAATCGTCTCTATTTTCTTTTGATTTATTGATGTAAGTTTTCATGGGTGATTGGCATGCGCAAACAATAATAGTCAAGTTTCGTAAAATATAATATAAAAAACAACACAAAAAAATGATTCATTAGGATTTGAAACTAAAAGAGTTAACCCCTTATCACCAAGGGTAGTTACGTAAGTATTGTGTTGGTTACTTAATTTATACATAAACCATGTATACCGTTATGCCATACTTTCAATCCGTATGATTCACTTCGGTGTCCGACAATTAGCGACAAAAGGTCATTGAATATTCAAATGTCTTTAAGTCAATATTACCAAACAATAACGCAGAAGATTATGCACACGATATATTTGTCAACATTCCTCCTTGAATGTAGATTCCAAAAAACATGGATTTACACATAAAACAATATGATAACAAAAGGGTCTGGTTATTTTACATTGAATATTGTTTTATTACTAGATTAAGAGTACTCAAGTCAAATAAAAGAACCTAGTTCAAAATAGCATAATATATTATCTTAATTTGATTGATAACTTTGTTAACAATTCTTTAAAGACCAGACAAGACATTTTATCACTCATTCCAAAGCCAGAAAATGATCCTACACTCATCGTAAGGAAACAAAATGTATGCGTACAGTTAGTTTATTGTATCAATTATCATGCGAAAAAACATTGTGAATATATGAAAATAATTCATTATTTTTTTTCTTGCATTTACTCTTGCTATCAAAATGTATGTCAGGTTGCCGGCTGCATTTGAAGTAACACAGAGCCTCAATAGCTTCCTCCTAAGTATAAAATGTATCTTTTTATTTTGACCATCATACATAATTATATCGTGTGCTTCGCATGCACTTTATCATTCGAACAAAAAATACAACATACAGCAAATATTTGAAGCAAACCGACTCTTACCCACGTTATTTTTCACCTGCCTACTGGCACGGCGTCATCATATTTCACATACTTATTGATCATAACTAGTATATTTATTTTGGGGTCATTAGGTCAAAGGTCAAGGTCACAGGGCATTAAATGTCAGAATAAGTTCCGCTCATAATACTTATGATAGCTTTCATTCAGTTCCAGCTCATTTATTGGTCATTGTTTTTCTTTTTCTATAAGTGAACACTTCCCAGTAACCATTTATGGCAAAATAACCAATAGTATGAGTTAAGGGGGCTAGAAAAGAGGGCATCTGGTCGTTCGACATTTCTTGTTTGGTGTTTTTGAAATATATATAAACAATAAAGAAATAAAGTATTTTTTATGTTTCTTATATTTTTATGTTTGTGCTGTATATATTTAAATATGAATATAGACTGGTTTGATTTTGGGGAAATATTCATTCTTAGGCATTTTTTAGTATAAGCAGTAAGTTGGACTTGTTTACCTATTTCGAGTACGCTGAATTCAATGTTTTGCTCTAACGTGGCTCTATTTTTAGTTTTTAGCCTTTAAAAGATCAATTTCAATATGATCGCCATTGAATTGTCTTTATTGTTACTTTAATTCTCCAATGGGCGAGATATTATCACAATCTTTTGCATAAAAATACAAAGCTTTGTTAATTTAAGTCCGAAGAGTGATCTAGAAGAATAGATGCAAAAAAAATATTGTGGCAGCCACCTTGGATTTCACTATGGCTGACAATATCCTATGTTTCTATATACTGTATTATTTTCATAGTAAACAAACACAAGAATGCTTCTTACTAGGCTTGTTTTCTTTTATTAAAAGTGCAGTCAAACTTACTAACGCTTACAAGCACAGACTTGAAAACAAAATCATTAAAAGAACAAACTTCATTCTGCAAAAAGGTTACAAATTATACCATAATAAATAAGAGTCATATATACGTTATTTATATACTTCTAAGAATACAATATATGGTCTTTTAAACTGTTGATGTTTAAACTGATGATTTTTCAATTGTTCATTTTATCGTCCTGAAAGAGTTGGTTGCTCAAATGTCCGTCTGTCTATTCATCCGACAGTGTCAAGGGCCAGTTAGTTACAAGTTGGCTTTGATATTTATTCTGTATACGCCCGACCTATAGGACGACTCATTGGTTTTTGGGGGGAGAAGAAAGGCTGCTTTGGAGTTACAAACAATAATGAAGATCACAGACATCCGCACAAGCCATTCAGTAAGTCTGTCCGTTTTTAGTCCCGTCTATAGCTGTCATTTTCTGATTGATTTTGAAATGAATCACATGAATGTGTGGCACATTGTGACAAGTCATAAGAAAGATCATGACTTCAAGCTCAACACTTAGTAAGACTTGCAAGTGCTTGAAAGACCTTGTACAGTCTAGGATTCTGTCATCAAAAGTTGGATTTTGAAATAATCATCATAAATACACGGCTTTTTAACGGATTAGGAAATGACGTACTTTATATTTTCATCTTCAAACAGGAATACAATAAAAAAGTTTTGGTTTTTAAGAGAAAATATATTTTTATGCCAAAGGAAATTGGGCAAGAATATGTCCTAGGACGTGTTGTGCCTGAAAGCCAATAGAACAACCTAAAGATCAGGGTCTTGTCTCTCTACAAAGATAATGTTGTAAAGGTGTATTAGTGTGGTGTCCGGTCAACAATTTTCCATTCACGAAATAATATTAAAATACAAGTTTTAGTATTTCCAAAAATACTAGGGATGGCCATTAAGGCTGGCATTTGAATTTTTTCCATGAAATACGCTTTATCCTGAGCAGCAATAGATATAATATTCCTTCTTTTAAGAATAATATAGTGTAAATTCCTGCATAGTAGCTTACAAACTGGTGTCAAGCTTTGTACATGAGGATAGTATTTTGATTTTTTATACACAACCCGACAAAAACATGGTGAATGGCGTGCCCCGTAGACGCCTCTGTATGAGGACTTTTGTCGTCTATTTTGTTATCATGTGGTATTAAACTATCTGTTTTGATTGACCTAAAGCAGGCGGTTTACCGGAAAAAAGTTGTTAAAACTTGTTAATTGTATATGGCGCCGCCTTGGAATGGCAATAACTTGTTTAAAACAATGTGTAATTTCATGCACAAGAGCATGATCAGCATAGTTGTGGTAAAGTTTCACTTCTATAACATAAATCATGATATAAACGTAAAAGATGGTTTTGACCGTTTTATAACTTTCTAATTAACTAATGCCTGTTGCAACAATTTGCATAAATATATGGCACATTGAGAAAATGAGTCACATGTAAAACCCAGCTGGTGATGTAGATCAAAGATTAAAGTCATGTTTTCACTTCGAACACAATTTGTTCCAAAAGTGGCTTAAAAGTCTGGTCAACGGTTCATTCATGCATAGATGAATTAAACAAATAATTGGCATAAATGTGCCCCTTTGAAAGAACAAAAGTTCCAAAGTCACACTTGAATGCCAAACGTCATGATATGAAAGTGCATGTGTGGTCATGTCCAGTCCACATACGTGTTATTCAGTGAGAGCTAAGAAAAAGTACATGTTATTATATTGAAACAATGTGTCTTGAATGAGAAAAGAATTGATGCATCATGTCAGACATTATTTCATATAAATATATTTTGAGGATGAATTTTGTCATTCACTGAGGAGATATTGACATAACTAGGCATATATTTGTGGTACATTAGGACTACTTACTACTACTGCTTAAGCAGGAGGTAAACATCTATATCGGTCATTTTTGCAGCTTCGGGTCCACAAATGTGGAAACCCATTTATTGGAAAGTCATACATACAATCATACACTTATGCATAATCAAACATGTATATAACGAAGATACAGTTTCAAATTTTCACATTACATTTATTATATTATTTTGAAATGCGATTATAAATATATATTCGTTACACGGTGGTTAAATTATTATATTATATGATATTTATAAACAGACTGTTTTGTGTTTTGTTTTTACATTCATTTATATACTGTTATTTTCTAATCCTTGTCGCCACAGTTTCTCCAGCTATATAACCTAAACGAAAAGAACACGAAAAACAGATTAGGTCTTCCCGTGGATTATGGTTTAGAAAATGAGTAAAGAAGTATAATATGAAAGTATGATGTTATGTATACGTCACATAAAAAATACATAGTAGATAGAGTTATTAACACCATGGACAAGGATTATCTTAATTAAAATAAACCACAATTCCATGTCTCCTAACAGAATAGTTTATCGACATATTTCTATTATCAGAGAATTTTTTATAGGTATTACTAGCAAAGCTTTTTTTTTTTAAGAAACAATGAACACATTTCCATGCTTCTAAAAGTTGGGTCACATAAAGAAAAATAACTACTATAATTTACCTAACATATGTTAACAAATTTATTTCCCTTCATTAGATAAACAAAATTGCTTTCTTTTTCTTCCTGGTTTAAGGTAGTTTTTTCTAAATACACAATTATAAATGACATAAAAAGATTAAAACAAATAATGTTAAAATCAGCCGGAACTGTCTCCGCCTACTCTATTGTAAACCTTAACTTATTATGAAAGAAGACAATGAGAAAGAACATTCTACATGTATATAACTTGTCTCTGACTCTGGATGGTACATTGTATCATAGTTTATTATCAGTTTTTAAGATTGTTATAAACATTAAATGTTCTTGTGTTTTAATGTGAGGTAAAAGAGTATATTCAGATAATTATTCAATTAAGAGCTGTAATATTGACAAGAGTGTGTTAAGGGAACTATCTCTTATTACATTTATACGAGCTACAGGAAGAATATTGCTACTTGATAATGAAGAACTAACTTAAAATGTAAAGTTTGTATATTGAAGTTTTAGTTATTATACAGACACGTGTAAATATATCTTTTTGCAACAAAAAATTAAATAAAATTTAATGTTTCATCAATATTTTTTAAAGTCTGCAAAATTGACTAACATACCGACATTAATAAAACAGATGTTAGGGTGTTTCGTTATTTTCCCTACAAAAAGAGCACATACTGTCATCTTTTATTCCAGCCTTAGTTAAAAAATATTTGTTGCTAGGATTTTATTGATTAATTTGTATTTGAAGTACCTTAAGTTAGTATCTGACGTAATTCTGTGATCAGTTGTATAAACTTTTTACCATTCGAAAGTTTCGGGTAATAATGGTTCATGTTTCCATTTATTTTTAAATGTTGGGCGTTTTTTTATTGCTAACTAATAGTTCATAAATAGGATGACAACCTTTTAAATTTTGTGTGATAACTTGCACTTCTTTGGGAATGATTGGTTTAAAAGTATTAAATTGTTCAGTAAATATTTCAGGTTTAACTCTTAAATTTAATAAAGGGTTCTTAAAAGTCCCTCGTATTGTATGAAATTTATGTTTATTTGTAGAATAGTTTGTATAGATTGAAAACTAGGAAAATGACCATCATTATCTATCAAATCAGCAACAAATGTAATACCTTTTTGAAACAAATTATTATAAAAAGTCATTGAGCTTCCGACCTTCACTGTTGGATTGAACCGGATTAGTTGCTTAAGATATTCTTCCCAATTAGTTATTTGTACTTTCAGATAAATATAGTCCATGATAAGAAAAAATCTTTCCAAAAGGGATTATCGATTCTATGTAACCGATTTTTTCATAAAGTCAGGACCCAATCTTGAAAATTTATATATATCATGAAAAGAATTTTTGATGATGTTTTTCTCATTTTTTTTTTTCATTTTTTCATTGAACATACGTCTGATCCAACCCAACTTTAAAGATTGAATGAAGGACGTTAGTTCAATCATGTTTAAGCCACCTTTAATATTAACTTCACGTTTAATCTTGTCTCTTGAGTAATTCAAAAGAAAATTAAAAAATAAAGATTCTAGTCCTTTAATTATTTCGTTTGGTGGATTTGGAAGAGAAATAATTAGATGATTGATTTTTGATGAAGGAAATGTTTTAATAACAGTTATTTTCCCATAACGGGTTAGAATTCTTTTCGACCATTGCTGTTATAATGATTTTATAATTGCTATTTTCTCATTATAGTAACGATTGATTATCTCATTTAGATTGAGCGAGTATTTAAGTCCAATAACATTTCAAGATCAATCAGCAATAACAGGCCAGATTTTTCTTTTTTTGTATAATGAAAAGATCACATGAGCATTTTGTGTTTTTCTCCAATGAAGCGGCCAGAAATAAAACCAGTTTGATCATCATTTATTACGAAAGTGGGAGGAAGGGGGGTGGACTTTCTTCAACTTATTTGCAATACAAGCTGACGGCATTGTGTAAGAGATATTTACAAGGAAATAGGGTGCCAATTTTTAATGAATTTTTTAACCTTTTCCCCTTAAGAGATACAAATAATTAGGCCCTCTTTTTGTGTTACAGATTGTTCATTATTATCATAACTGTAATTGATAGATCGAATGTAAAATTCCCCTATTATCTTTCCAAAATTATTTGTAAAATTCAGCTGTAAATCCATCTGAACCGGGACTTTTAGACTTTTTCAAATTTAAAAGGGGAGAGATGCTTCTTCTTTCAACCCTCCATCAAGTTCGTTTGATTAACAGAAAGTGTGGGAATGCCATTAATGGAAGGTTATTATCTGTGACATTTCTTTCAGAATAAAGGTCTTGGTAAAATTTCCGTAGGTTTTACTAAATTTAGCATACATTTGTTAATATAATTACGGTTTTCGAGAGAACAAAAATATGGAGTTGGTTTTTCTCCATTGTCAACCCAAATTACTTTTGACCTTATTTTTAAACCCTCTAGTTTCCTCTCTCTTATTTTATTACAATAACAACAACAATGGCGGTAGTAAGTCGCTGAAAATCTGAGCTTAGAATAAATGTTGGATTAATCAATCAAAGTATCGATGTAATAATTTGAAAAGTAATAAAAACTGTGGATATATCAATAATAAAATTTAATAAATCGGAATATTTTTGGTTGAATATTGGAATAGATAGACATTAAGTGAATATTTCGGACCGCGCGAAAACTTTCTTTGTTGTTTCCCTTGTTGTTTCTTTTGTGTCTTTGAGTGAACAATTTTTGCTAATATTTATCTGTTCTACTTCATGTAGTTTACCTTGAATTAACATATATTGTGAACGATGTCACATTTAAAACAATCTAATGACCGAATGACACCAGATGTCAGTAGAAAAAGGAATATTATGGAAACTGGAAGTCCATCAGATGGACCCGACGGAGGGTATGTAACTTCCTAAAATCCTGTAAGACGGAAAGAATACAGCTCGCGGGATGCAGGCGGCGACACAAACTTTATTATTGAAGGTAAATCTTTTGATCTAAGTGAACTTGTAAAATCTGCAGTATGCAGTCAAGAGGTCATGGTGCAATTTTCGCCGCAATTGTGCCATTATTAACGGTTGTGTTTAACAAAATGCTCAAACCAATCAGTGATAAACTCGATGATCAGAGTCGTCGTTTGACAAACCTAAATGAAAAGATCGAAAATCAAAAGAAAACTGTGGCAAATCTAGAATGTAAGAATTGTAAATTACGCCCGAGCTCCATGAAGCTGATGAGAAAATAGACTCCTTAGAAAGAAGTCTCGACGATCTGGAGCAATATGGAAGAAGAACCTCCATTCGCTTCCACAGGGTTTTGCTTTATCCCTCTGGGAATTCCAACTCCCCATGTCCTGTCGGTAATAGATCGTCTGATTACCCTCAAGGCTCAAGCCCAGGATCCAATACTTATACTGGTAACAAGCCAGAAAATAGTCCTGGATATCTGCAATAATCTGATGAAGGTCACCCCTCCCATATATGTGGACGATATAGATAGGTCCCTCACAATAGGTTCGGTGCGTGGCGGTTATGGGAAGCTTCTGTGCAAATTCAAGTGCTGGAAAACTAAAACTACGGTTTTTAATGGCGTAGTCGAACCTTAAACATCACAGGTCCACTGGGCTCAAACTCTTTGTAACAGAAGACCTAACAAGAAAACGACAGTTCATGGTCAAACAGCTGGACCAAGCTAGGAAAGATAAAAAAATCGAAAGTTTCTGGATCTCAGATGGTCGAATGTTGTATGAGAACAATCCAAAAGACAAAGTGCGATCTATTAGATCAAAAAGTGACATTGACTATTTGCTTCCGGATCCGACGGACGAGATAGAGGAAAACGCGTGGTGTAGTGGCAACCTATTCTCCAAATCAGCGGCGGCGAACGCAAGTGGTATGGACTAAAATTGATGTTATCATTACATGTTATTAAGGCGAGACAATCTTAGTCAGTTTCTCACCATTTGTCAACAAAGATTGTCTCTCCTTATGTATCAATGTCACTTACCTTTCATATCAATTGTTATGTAATAATCTATCTAAATTATATTAGAACTATGATTAGCTTATCTATTGTATACAATAGTACAAAAGTACTTCCTATATAAAAATACTCCTTAATTTTAATAAGCCTTTCGTATGTACACTTCATGTATAATCCTTTGTGTTTTATGCAGAACCAATGCCCTTTATAAAAATATACCTACATTTCAATAAGCCCTTCGTATGTACACTTCATGTATAATTCTATATGTTATATGCACAATCAATGCCCTAATTAAAAACACTCCTACATTTAAATATGCCCTTCGTATGTAAATTTCACACTATATATTTGTACTTATTGTCACGAGCAGACTTATTCTGGTCTAGTCAAACTGCCCCTGTTAACCGTACGCTACTTGTATTGTTATCAGTAAAACAGACAAAACGAATACCTTAACATGATTTTTACATGAACACCATGTTGTATGAATAACTGGTCCCGTTCGAGTAATGAGTTAAGCTGTTGATAAGCATCCGTCCGATTGCTTTTTGGGGAAAGCAATCTCCCAATGAAAACTGATTAACACTTCTATATATATAGTGTTATCATATGTATATAATTAGAAATACGTGTATTCCAATTTGGGTATAGTATGATATATGTTGATTTAGTTGGTGTTTGTCTTGTTATTTCAATACATGGTATACGATAAAATTACGTTAAAGTATCCTTTGTTTCGTTTTCGGTGTTATTAAAAAATCATGTAAACCGATGTGTGATAACTAAGTATATAATTCAGGGCTGGGAATCAAAACTGCGTCGTATCTTACAAAATGTAAACAAACGCCGCCATCTTGGAACGAAAAACGTATGTTTTTGTTTATATTTTTTTTTGTTGGAAATGACTGATAACCAGATATATGTATTAACACGCTACACTATTTTCCGCTTCGTTCGGTATATGTTGCTTGCACAACTATTTTGTAAAACAAAAGTTATAGCGAACTTGCAACTCGAAGCGGAGCAGAATTTTTATGAAAATGTGTGGATACGACGCAGTTCATGTTGCTTTATCTATTGTTTTTTCCTTCAAATCAATTATTTATTTGTTTCAGAGTTCACCATAAACTTCGAAATATTATTTTGCATCATTTACTAAACTTTCATTAAAAAGAGATGTTTATTTTCTAAGAAAATAATGATTTTTACGAAATGATACGACGCAGTTGAAAATAAAATATGATACGACGCAGTTGTATTTTGGCAGTCTTTTCAACGGGGATAATTTTGGCAATATACTTCTATTTTATGTAATAAACACTTGCGCTAGAAAAAAAAACAAAATCATTTGCGGTGTATAGCAATGTTCTGTTGATTTTGATTATTTAGAATACATTGTGTCATGTCCAATATAACATTTAATTTGAAAGTTTACATTGCGGAAGCTACCTTTTAGTTAAACATGAACATGTTACCTAATTGATCATAATATCTGAAATAATTTCTTATATTTTCCTGTATGTTCAATATTATCCCTATTTTCTTTCGCAAACAAATGTAGAAATCTATTAACTTGAATTCATTTTGGCTAGCTACGCTCTAAGTTAATTGTGGTTCTGCATGTTCTGGGTAATGACTGCTTTTTTTGTGGTTTGTTTTCAAACTTTCACTCTACACATTAGCTTTACTAGGGGCAAGGACCTTTGTGCATTATTTCAGGCAAAATGTTGCATCTGCAGAGAACCACCGACATTTTGAAACTAGCTAGATAGGTTTCCACACGAAAGAATAAAAAGTCCCTGGTGGTTCTCGAGTTCATAGCAGTTCAGTTCTAGTGATTCAATTCAATTAACATAAACAGTTGCTCGGCCTCGGTCGGACAAACCTGTCTGATTTTTTTAACAAAATGTGTTAACGTCAGCTTTGTACAAATAAGCAGCTTTTTTATTAACTTCTATCGTGAAGTTTTAAGATTATAAATATTTGAATTAATTATAAAGAGAATAACATTTAAATTTCTTATTTCTGTATGACTAGCAGAGAAATTTTCAATGTTAACAGGGGGTAATTCTCTGTGAAGTCATTTTCTGAATACTTTTGTTTAAGTTTTCAGGCAATTCATTACCAAATAAAAATCACACTTTTGTATGAATGTATGTTAAGATGCCATGTCTCTAGTCTGTTGAAAAATCGATGCGATAATCTGACCTTATTTTTCTGTTCAAAAACGGACACATTCTTTACAAAATAATTTGTACTTGCACCATATGTAAATCGATTTTGAAAAATTTAAAGTTTTTTAAGGGAAGAATTTTAGAAAAGAATGCATGATACTCAAGTGCAAATATAGAAAATTCATTCTGTAGACCTTTCATCGGCGATAAAGAAATGCAATACGACAAAATCAGCGGTAAAGTTCCGCGGCGCTGAACATAAAATGACTAAACGAACTAAACTTGCAAAAATATATTGTAGCTTAAAACCATTTATAAATATAATTTTAAAAATTCATTGTTCAGTTTTCAAATTATAAAGCTCATCATTCTGTTCTCACCGATTATTAAGAAAATGAATACAATAAAAATCGGCACGTAAAAGACATAATTATTAACGGAATTGACGGAAATTATTGCTAATTACAAGTAAACAAAGGTAGGCATGCAATTTGCACATAGCTCTCTTCCGATAGCAAGAGACCTTTTCAAAATTTCTAATTCTTTCTCTCTTTTTTTTAAAAAAACGAAGGTCATTCCTGATTAATACAGGGTCCAGGAGAGGTTACACTGGAATATTGAATTTTGTATCAAAAATAGTAAAGCACTCCCATTTCTAAATCGAGGGAACAATTTTAGAAGTATGCTAAGGCAACACTGGAACACGTTATATGGTTGTGCGATCACGTGTTTCAATGTATATTGCATTTGATTACAGCTTTCCGGAATTTGTAGATGCTTATGATAGGTACTAAAATGCGACCGAAAAATGCAGCCTTTATAGAATTGTATTACATTTTCATTTTTATGGAACCAACGAGTGACCTCTGCTTTTGACTTAAGTTGTAAACAAGAAATGTTTTTGGACGTTATTAGCATACCTAGCACATAACTTAAATAGTTTAACCAATATGCAGCCTGCAATGAAAATACAACTGCGTCGTATCATATTTTATTTTCAACTGCGTCGTATCATTTCGTAAAAATCATTATTTTCTTGGAATATAAACATCTCTTTTTAATGAAAGTTTAGTAAATGATGCAAAATTATGTTTTGAAGTTTATGGTGAACTCTGAAAAAAATATATAATTGATTTGAATGAAAAAATGATAGATAAAGCAATATAAACTACGTCGTATCCACACAATTTCACAAAAATTCTGCTCCGCTTCGAGTTGCAAGTTCGCTATAACTTTTTTTTTTACAAAATAGTTGTGCAAGCAACATATACCACACGAAGCGGAAAATAGTGTAGCGTGTTAATACATATATCTGGTTTTCAGTCATTTCCAACAAAAAGAGTTATAAACAAAAACATACATTTTTCGTTCCAAGATGGCGGCGTTTGTTTACATTTTATAGGATACGACGCAGTTTTGATTCCCAGCCCTGTAATTATCATATTATGTGTAACTTGAAGTCTTTCCATGACACCAACTGTTTTGTTGATGGTAACTAATTTATTTAGAAATCTATCACGCGTAATAAAAAACAGTGTCTGTCACATGACCGCATTAACGCGAATATAGGTTTGTTTACAAAATACTGTTCTGATCCGCACACGCAATTATATAGCGTCCATCGCATGTTGTGAATTTATGTACATGAATATGTGTTTTATTCAAGTAGTGTTAATATGTGCATTCATTAAATAGTATTGTAAAAGTCCCGATTTTATTATCAGTGGTTCAAGTTGAATCGAGCCCAACACTCAGTGGCGCTCTTGATAGACCTATAATATAAATGGCAAAATTATTATACGGACGACGACACGTGATCAAAAATATATCTTAAAACGGCACTTTACACAGGTTCTCTGAACTCTGAATTGCCAACCAGTGGCTAGGATGGTGATGTTGGACGCTACCTACAAATTACTCTTAATAAGAAAGTATAACACAAGACTTTATAAATTTAACACTACGAGATTTATTTAAACGATAATCATAGAATTTATTTATCAAGAGTATAAATAAGATTATATTTTAAACAAGAATCTACCAATAACGACTTATTTATTTAGAAATAATTTCTAAGTATTTATTATTAAGTTTAGCATAAATTCATAAATCATTTAGATTAAAAAGAAATCAAAACAATAAAGTTTTGAAAAAGTGTCAACGCTCTAAAGCTTTTGAGTGAACTGACCTGTCGACCAGTTCCCAAGACGAGAAATATAGAAATTCACCCGGTATTTATACACTTTGGTAGCCATGACAGTGATAACTATAAAATTGATTGGTCAAAACTACTCATAACAAGTTCTAAACTAATCGAATGATTTCAATCAAGGCGACCATTGAAAAAAAAGAGTTAAACCGAAAGCAGCAATCAAATTAACTCTAAGAAATACAGTACGGAAAATAAGCGAAAAGGGCAATACAAACTGAACAACTTTTAATAAAATGCAGCCCTATTACAGTATCAATGATTATACTGTAAATATTTTAATGGCTTAAACAATTACGTTTCCTGTTGTATAGTATTTTGTGTTGCTTTAAAAAATAGTTTATACAGATACTTAAAATAAATCTATTTATAATGGAATTTTTTTAAATGCTTCCCTGGCATGATCTAGATTTTGTTGACATTTTTTCTTCATTATTTTTTACATTCTTGAGATTGTAAATTTCTTGAAGAACATCATAACATTAAAGATACCAAATCAATTTAGATCTATCTTATCTAACTGTCAGGCAGAATACTACTTATGGATTACATCAAATCTTTATATTTAAGAGTATGTATTGGAATATATAATTGTTATACATACAAACAGTCTGATTAAGAAATAAAAGAAAACTTTTTAGATTTACCAACAACCAACATTTTTGCTTTATATATTAAGCAAAACCTTTCTGTGACATGGAAGTGTATTTCTTTCTTTGTCTTATTTCCTTCGTTGTTATCACTACAAATGTAAAATGTTCAGGATGAAGGGGGATGTCACGGAAATAGTACTAGGTTTAACTATGCTTGTCTACATTGATCAGTTTTCTGATGTAATCGTTAATAATAATGGCTTTTCTTCTGTAGCTGTAGGTGTAACCGTGTGCAAACATACAGTTTCGAAATAAATACGACTATCGATAACTATCTTAGCCCCGAGCTAATATATGTCACTCCTTTATTGTTGTTTTTAAGCACACTTGACAACTTATTTGTACTGTTTATATACAACCAAATGCTCCTGTCGAATTTTGGAATAAAATGAATATTTGCTCAGAAAAAGCCCTTGAACAATGTAGACGAATAATTTTAGTTGGTGACGTGAATGAAGATCAGTTGAACCTTAATAATCACAAGTTTAAAGATGTTTAAATATTTAACGACCTTAAGAATATAATTAGAGAACCGACTCAAATAAATGCAGACTCCTCAACATTAATTGACCCAATAGGAACCTACCTGTTTACCAAATATAATTATAAAAGAATCATGTGAAACATATCAAAGACGTGTATGGAATTATAATAGAGGAAATTTTCAGGAACTTAATAATCTCATACAAAATAATGATTAGTCATTTCTTAATTTAAAGCCACGGAATTGTTTACTTCTAGTATTCAAATTTGCGAATCTTATGATGAAAGCTATCAACCTGTATTATTTTTTTGTAATATATCAAAAGCATTCGACGGGGTTTCGGATCAAGGTCTGCTTTTTAAACTAAAACAATATAGTATTAAAGACCAGCTTCTCAGTTGGGTTACTGATTATCTCTCTGAAAGGAAACAACAGACTTTATAGGCTCTGAACTATCTCCCATCCTTAACATATGTGCAGGCGTCCCTCAAGGCTCAGCCCTTAGGCATCTATTGTTTTTGATTTACGTAAATGATATTGCTGAAAACTTACTCTCTATTTCTCATCTTTTTGCAGACGACTGCTCTTTAGCTGTTTCTTTAAACATAATCGGCTTCATCGAAACAACTTTAAATCGTGTACTCCTATCGGTATTTCCCGGTCTCTTCTGGTATATTTTGACCGGGATTTACTAGTGAGCGGCGAATACCACCACACGTTTATTGTCCGGTCCATCCCGGTTTTGGAGTAGATGTTTGATATCGTTACATAACAGAACAAATAAATTTACAGATTAATAAGCTTTTTTTTAAAATGAATGTTTGTCACTTAGTTTGGTTACAATAATTAATAAACACAGATCAACTCTAAAATGTATTGATTATTATTATACATAAACATACAATTCGAATAATAAAACCAACAACAACAATAGCATGTTTTATTTTATCTATATGAGATAAAAACAATAAAATATGTACAATAATTGAGAAAAAAGGTACATTTTTATGGTATTAATATGACACTATCAACTTTGAAACATTTTATTTAATTTGTTATTCGTGTTTAGTAAAGATGTCGTGGAATTATTTAAAGTTACAAATTAGATTTTATCAATTATTCAATTGATTGATAATTTAAAAAATGATAAAGAAAAATACAAAATTAATGTACATGTATATGGTTTAAGGTAGCTCGCTACTTTCCGACCGAAATATGACAATATCTCAGATCTTGATGATTTTTGGTATCCAGACATGCAGATATGTAAGCTTTACTTCTGCAGTATTATTTTATAAATAAACAACGTTACTATGACGTCAAAGCGCCCTCTATCGGTGGCGGCGAAATTGCGTCTTTTTTATCAATAAACCGGTCTGTTCTTATCAATTTTCATCCGATTTCATTCATTTTAATTTTATAATGTTCAGTAAATGTATGTCTTTGTAATGGTGTCTTTCTTTAACATTTACTTAATAGTCTGCGATTTTACGTCATTTTTCTCTACGTTCTAACGTCCATATTTGATGCAAATATCGCGCGATATCGCAATAAAGATTGTGTAATAACAGAAATTCAACACGGTGAATGTTGCTATAATTTTCCGAGCATGTAGTGAGATAGCGAAGGAAAATATTTATGCAATAAAAATATAGGGTCAACGCGTAAGATATTTTGCTATTACTGTTTTAAAATAAAATAAAGGGTGAGTAAAACGCAATGATTTTGGTGACGTAAATAGATGTTGGAGTTCAAAGAATAATACCAAATAACAATTTTCTTACGTCAAACATTACGATAGTAAGTATAAACAACACAGGGACTTGATGAAATGTATATTTTTTGTTGATTATTTTCTCATTGAAAGCATGCGCTAGATGAGCACATTTACAATGTTTAATCCGACAATCCCTTTTTAAATACTTTCCTAATTTGCAGGACACAGTCTCATACATCTTTTAATTCTAATTTTATAATGTGATGTTGTTAAAGTGTTATATTATTATATGAATTAATTAGTTTCAGCGCAAAAAATAAGATTCACATATTGCTGTAAGAATTTTAGGTCGCTTAGCTTATACCCGTAGAATATTTATTTTACGTTACATTCAGCCTTTAAACACTTTCATAAAATCACATAAAGGCAGACGAGCCTCGGTGTCAAAACACATCGTAAAAATACAATTAAAATGGATATGCATACAAATGTGCCGAAATAAGTGATAAATAAAATTCAGAAATAATATTCAAATATGTTAAAGGGACTCCACTGAGGTTTTTTGACATGATCGAACTGAAAATATTTTTCCAGATAAATGTACTATTTGATGTAGGTTAAGACCATTAATCTTTGTGCAAAATTTCAGAGCATTCGCGCACTTCGTTTTTCTAGAATAATTATTCAAAATGAAAAGCGTTTAAACGCTTTTTACGCAAATCGGGCTAACAAAAGCATAAAAATACGATTTTCAATTTATTTCAAAGTATATATCTTAACTATCTTCGCATATATTTCTGTTTAAAGTGCCCCAGCTCATTTATGTAAGAAATTCAATTGTTATATGTGTTTGGTTTTTCAACCTCAGTGGAGTCCCTTTAAGAATATTTAAAAACAAACTGTACTAGAAACATAAACCTTTCTTTTATTTTTATTTTTGCTTACCATTTTTAAGTCTGTGTAATACATAGATTATATAATTATAATCTAATTAAAATGTCATGATAATTAGAAAATGAGCACTTATGTGACAAACTATAAACTATTTTGGAATCAAAATCATACTGAATAAAAAAATATATAAGCATATTCGCAACTGCAGACTCGAATGTGAAACACCCAATATAACCATTACTCAACTCGGATTCATTACCGCTTTTTCATTACAGTATAACATAGCGGCCCTCAAAGTATTATTTATTTCTAAAGAGTTCCACTACATTTTACCTCTGTAGAGCAACCACTCTAGGCAACAAAGGGCATTTCTCTGTAAAGATTATACTGTATATTTTAACTAAATACAAAATATAATTATTAAAGAACTTGTGCAACTTTTGTTACCACTGAATACGAATAATGTATTATGTTGACGTTATCTTGTTCTTTTTTTAATACATTACAGTTTGCTTTAAAACAAAAATAAAAAAAACAAGAAAAAAACAAACAAAAAAAACCCTCAAAACACACACCAACACACGTGTTTATGATGTTAGCAATAAAATGGACTTCTCCCTTATTAAGGGAGATCATAATCAGGTTTTTAACTTTGAATATTCTTCTGTTGCCACGTTGTAATCGGTGAAGTGGTCTTACAATGAATTCGGAAGGCATGGATTCGAGACACGATTGTGTATTGTACTAATAGATTATCCTTTAGAATCGTTTACTGTGTATGAAATGTTTCAAGGTCCACCTCGGACTCCTGTCATTCATTTCCAAAGAGAAGTTGATACTGTGAGAAACACTGGTTTCGTTAAATTCCCCCCGCTATAATTGAAATACTGCTGAAAGCTGCGTTAAACCCAATATTAAATAAATCAAAGTGCTGCAGCATTGAATGCGACGGACAATTAACCGGAGAGACACCAAGGCTTCTTTTAGAGAAACAAAACAAAATAAAAACAAAACACAAAATATATAACAGAGAAAATTTGTTCCATACAAGTTCGAGATTTGTAGAGCAATATATTTTGTGTCCCAAATTGATATAATTCAGATTTTCTACTTTCAAGCACTTAAATACAGAATGAAATTTATGCCTAAAAACTCTGGTCAAACTTGTAAATCAGTGTCCTTATCGATTTATTCTAAGAAATGATATGTAAATAGAAAAAAAAACTATCAACGAAATATTTCTAGAATAAATCGAGGCAAATAAACTTCAAACATAATACATTGTACATTTGAGAATGCTATTTAGAAATGCTTCGTGTTATATCATAGTGGGCATACAGACAATAAAATATAAGTCATTTGTATTTTTATTTCTCTTGGATATGTCTCATTAAAAAAAATTGGTTAAAATCATCAGCAATTAATAGTGTATTTCTTAGATTTTTTTATTTACAAGGTAAAGATGTAGAGGCCAGAGCACATCGTTTTTATTTTAATTTAAATGTCACTTAAGCACTACAGTGTTTAGTTGTCCTTTTCAACTTCACACTAAATTCCATTTTCAACTTGTTTGCTTCTTACAATTGTATAGCATTTCTAAAACTATTGCATTACAATCCGCTGGTTGTACTTCCTAATCGCCTGTCCAAAAATCAGAACAGGTAAAGCAGAATCTATTTTTAGAATATCGAAGGTTAACTCATATCATGACCTAGTAAAATATGTAAACAAACCACAAGAATCGGAAGTAGAACTGATATTATAACTTCCTTACCATGTTTTCAAGACTACATGGCGGTAAAGTGTCTTACATGCATTTTCAAAAAAAGATATTTATACTAGCCATTGAACTGTATCTAATATATTAATAACTGCTGAATATTCGGCTAAACCCGCGGTATGAGTCACGAAAATAGTTCTTCTTTTATATATGCGCGAGTTATCCTAGAGTCACGAAAAACTTTTGATTTGTTAATAATAATGTTTTGTATAATGTAGAAATATTTATTTCCTACTACTAATGTATTGGAACTCAGAGGTTACACTTTATTGTAGTATAATTTGCTGTCCTACTTTTTCGACAGCGGTAAATCGTTTCAGCAGTAATTTGCATATTGCGCAATAATACTACGGGACTACAACGTTTTTATCAATAATATACGTTCATATTTTAACTTGGATAACTTAATTTGAAATTGAAAAGGCTAAATATGGAAGTCATTAAGATATCCAGACAAAGTATGGGAGTTTTGAAGGATCAAATTCATGTACTATTTCTTGGGCTGTTAATTGGTTTAGGACACATTGCGCGAGTGTAGCCAACGAAATCCCATGTGTAGATGACTTAGCTCTGAACGCGCCTGAGGGCGCGTCCGTCGCAAAAAATAAGAAGATATAAACCATAAAATGCATAGTTCATTATTTTCATAGGCTCTACATAGCACTGCATTATGTGCAGACAAAAAAACGAGCTTCTCCCACAACCATAATCACACAAATTGAGAATCCTACATAATCGCCTTCTATACAAGGGAATCTGTATTTAATATGCAAAATTCTCCGCTTCTGAACATACAAAATAAATCAACGGATCTTTCGCCTCTAATCGAGAAATGATCACGTCGTCAGGGCGCCTCAAAGATGCGCTAGTAAACGCATACCGGGAGTCAGTTAGTTTAAAATAAATAAGAATATCTGTAATTATGTGAAATACGTGAGACAGTAAAGCCATAGCATGAGAGCGTGATTCCTGCTTTAAATCCGAGTCTCACGCTTAGTGCAGGGTATTTAGCTGCGAATAGAATAACTGATGGCTGTTAATAAATAAATTTTTATACGTGTAGAAAATTTTGAATTAAATGTCTGCTAGATTTTATAATATAATTAAGACTACCAGTGAATCATGACTTACGTACAAATCATTGCTACTTCCAGTTAATCATATATTTTTGAAACGTAAATTTGATTCATTTCCTACCAGAGACAGACATAGATGTTATCTATGTCTCTGTTCCTACTAACTGATATATACAATTCAAAATTGTTACATATGATAACATGGAAGTTTATGTTGTACCGAGATACACATAACATGATGACATTGCGACTGTACCAGCCTTTTCATTCTTTTTTTCTGACATTCTTTGCAAAATTTATGTTTTTATAATTTCGACTTAGGTGGCCTTTTACTTATATCTTTCAATATTCTGAATTGTCTTTCAGTCCTCAAGGTATTTATATCCATTCGTTGCAGTTTTTCAGAGATTGATACCAACTTTTGCAGACAGTTATACCCTGATTTATGGTACATGTATATACTTTAAGATATTCATTGAAATGCAGGCATCTGACAGGACTTTAAAAAAAAACATTTTTACGGAACATCTCTAAATACTATTGTTGTTGATGGTTTTCACACATTTTTATTCCTGTCAGTATGATATTTATCGAAAAAGTCGTAAAAATTTCCTTGAGAAAAATATTTGACGTCACCAAAATCATTACGTTTTACTCACCCTTTATTTTATATTCAAATAGAAATAGCAAAATATCTTACGCGTTGACCCCATATTTTTATTGCATAAATATTTTCTTTTATGACTTCACTACATGTTAAAAAAATTATAGCAAAATTCACCGTGTTGATTTTTTATTATTTCAAAATCTTTATTGCGATATCGCGCGATATTTGCATCAAATATGGACGTCAGAACGCGAGGGAAAATAACGTAAAATCGCAGCGTATTAAGCAAATGTTCAAGAAAGACATCATTACAAAGACATACATTTACTGAACATTATAAAATTAAAATGAAGGAAATCGGATGAAAATTGATAAGAACAGACCGGTTTATTGATAAAAAAGACGCAATTTCGCCGCCACCGATAGAGGGCGCTTTGACGTCATAGTAACGCTGTTTATTTATAAAATAATGCTGCAGAAGTAAAGCTTACATATCTACATGTCTGGATACCAAAAATCATCAAGATCTGAAGTATTGTCATATTTCGGTCGGAAAGTAGCGAGCTACCTTAAGAATAAACAATATTTTAATTTATATATTGAAAGATTAACCATAATTTACTGACTTTTCCCAGTTAAGTTTCGACTTATAATCGTCGGTCAATATGACAATTGAATTGTTAAAATAGTAGTTAACATAAAAACTCAGTATTAAAATAGCACATAAAACACCAAAAAGAAAGAAAACAATATTCATAAAATCTGTATTTTTTATTAAAATAGATATGACAATTATTGTATAATAAACAATTATGCTCAACATGATCAACATGGTAATATAATCAGTGTCATAGTGTTACTAAGTGTGAACAGATACCTTAAGAGGGGGTCTTCGCTAATAGCGATAACATAAAAAAGGGACAATTACACAAGTGGGGTGTTGATCATGCGTTACACATATGGATTATAAATGATTCTATCATGTATATCCGTTGCTATTAATAGCCATGATCATAAAGAAATATTCTTATCTCTAGCATGCCAATCAAAGTTAATAATGAACAATGTCTTTCGTCCGTTCATTCATAAGTGATATGCAATTCTGGTAAAAACCAATTAACCATTGAAAAGTTTATAAAAATATCTGGTCATCATATATCTACTAGTTCATCTTCACCTGCTGCATTTCTTGCTTGGACGCCCTTTGATGCTTTGCATCAATGCTTTTCTTGTATAATCTCTTTTATATGATGTTTTTATAGAGACTATACGCCGCTTATCATGGAATGGCACAAACCTGTTACATTACAGGTTCCATGATAACCTTCGTATGAACACATCTGCGGATGTTGATAAATTCAAATATTATCATTAATGTTAAAATATTAAATGTGGACGGTAGTTTGCACCTGACTGTATCGGTCATGAAAAGGCTCAATCATATATGGTAAACAAGATCAACAAAGAAAGGCGGCGTTCAATGAACGCAACCCCCAAACGGCACAGCAACAAGAACCAGTGGCCAGGAGTAAAGGAGGACCCCCCTCCCCCCAAAAAAGAAAAAAAAAACATACAAAAAAACAATCAAAAAAACAAGGACAGGTCACAAGGCAGAGCACGGACATAATAATCACTAAATAATACAACCGAGCCTGCATCATTTTCACTTTTGCCATTTTGGACTTTCTTTCGAGATTCTTATTTTCCAAATTCTAATGCTAGGATAATTTGTTTCCAAGCCAAATAATCAATGTATGTGCATAAATTGTATGTGGATTTCGGAATAAATAAGACCAAATAAATAGTTCACATTTGTTCGAATAAAATTGTTTAACATTAACTAATCAAAATATTTGGAGCATTGGAAATAAATTCAAATCGTTTTGTGATCATTATTTAGATATAGAAAGTTTGAGTCATACAGAGTAGAAAATATGATAAACAAGATCAACAAGGAAAGGCGGCTTTCAATGAACGCAACCCCCATATGACCCAGCCACAAGAACCAGTGGCAAGGAGCCCAGGCGGACCCCAAACAAAACAGGACAGGGCAAAGACAGAGCACGGACAGGTTAATCATTAAATGATAAATAATTTGTAACTGATTAGGAATTCAAAGAAAAGAATAATAGGCCTACAAAGGGGAAGGGGACAGGGGACTGGGGGAAGGGGGGGGGGGTGTTAATCAAAGAAATAAAAACTAGAGGCAATGGGGAAGATACTTACCGTAGACGAGAAAACAACAATGGACACAAGCAAAAATGTCATCAAAACAGTATGAAACAACATAGACATACATCTGAGGAACACAGAGGGGCGCCGCCTTGGAACGGTAAGCAGCTTAATAATGACTGCTGGGGAGTTTAAACCGGTTTATGGTGCACCAAACCTCGCTCTAAGCCCCACAATGTTCCTATAAACGAGACAGTGTAAATAAAATGAATCCCCGCCAAGTGAAATTCTAACAGTTGTCATGGTTACAAAAGGTTAAATAAGTAAAACACTAAAATGATCATGTAGAAACATATAAAAGTAAACCCAATGACCATAACAAAAGTACACAATGTCCTAAAGGAAGTCAGAGCAACAAGGAAATCACCTACAAGGGCCCGACGAAGCAATGCAGAAGACGAACATTAAGACAATTCAGTCCAAATTGGCTTTACGAACTATCCATCATAGAGTCTCCCACTTGGTCCGTCAGATGTAATCAAAAGAGGAAAGCGTAGTGCCCAACTGTAAAAGGATTGAACACTTAACATGCAGTATGTCTTAAAATAGTAGGGTTTAGAAGTTTGCCGTACAAAATCGAAATAGAAATTTAAAACTTATTGTTTTGATTTTGTGTTCAAAGCGGCGTGGGGATTAAATTTAAGCATCTGTTTAAATAGACCTGAACGACTTCTTAATGTCTTAATGTACACTGAAGCAAATATACTTCCTTATTTAATTTAGAAAGGGATTAATGAGAACGATCATTCATATTCATTTTGAACAATCTAAAGACTGTAAGTTGCATTTTGGAACAAATTGAGATAATGTTGAACTAAAACAATATATAATGAACATTTTTCGACGGTTTCTACACATTTAATAGTTAAATAATATGACTAATAATTTGCAAGCCCAAACTTGAATACAATTTTGTTAACAAACATTGCTTGATCTTATCGGAATTACAAACAATAATTACGTTTTTATTCGAGTAAAGATCATAGAAAAAGCTGATTTCTTAAAAGTAAATAACCATATTTGCAACACTAATCAGTCTGATATAACATTGAAATAAAGATTTAGCTAATACATTTTTACTTGTCGAATTAAGAAAGTATACCATTTTTTTCAAATGTAAAAAATTAAGATATTCAGTGCCTGACTTAATTTGAAACTGCTAATACTCTTGATAAACGTTTGTTTACATTTCAGACCTTGGCGAATGTTATACCGCATTTCCAAATTTTTCATAAAAAATACAAGCAAATCTTGACCATTTTACTTTTTATAGGCAGGAAAAATCGTACTTCCACAAGTGTATAAATAAACGACTCTATGACATCTCGGCCCCTTGGCACCTCGACCTATAAGACATCTCGACCCGTGAAATAAATAATAGGCCCTTAAGACACTTATTCCCCTTAAATTGCAGTATATGTATTTCGCCACCTTATGCTATAATTCACATAAGGACATTTCTTCCGGGAATAAAATGTGCATGTTCAAAGAAAATGTGATGTTTTTATAAGTTTGACTATTATAAATAATCTAACAGATACACTGAATTAAAATTGATATCATATTAATCAATCCGTTATTTGTTATTCATAATTATGTTTCAGTATTTTATATAAGAAACAGAAACATACGCATTACATTTAAGCAGAAAATGTTTTATGCATATGAATTATCATTCATTACAGTACATGTAATAACAACATACATAGTATAATGCTCTATAGCTAATGTAAATATTCAAAATCATTATCATTAATACCACATAGTTCTGTACAGTATTTATTCATTGACAATAAACAGGATCTTTTTTTTTTCGTCCCGATATTAACGTCAGTGTATCGAATCAATAAATTTTGTTTTTGTTCGTTTTATCTTTCGTCTAGTAGAACGTTAATTTTAAATATGACATCACTGTCAGATTGAAGATTGTGACATGCGTGTGTTGTAAATATTCGTGATGCAGAAGGCATTTTGTCAAGTTTGCAACCAATTTTATCGCTTCAACAAAGTGTGCAACCACTTCATTTTTTTACCTGCGTAGGAATTATAATTTGTTATAGAACATGTTAAATTGGCACCAGGACGCTTCCGTTGCTTCAAGTCCCGCCCGTTGAAAAAGGGTACCCATGTCACAGCATAAAATCAGTACTGCTAGTACGATTTAATGAAATTTTCGTGTCGTTATGGTTCACCTTTATTTAAACAACTGCGCAGATCTAAACAGTCATTCGTCTTTATGTGTACGTAGCATTTTTTTCGGTTATTCTAAAAGTATGCAGTGCACAGCTGACCATTCCTTCGCAGGCCATTTTACGCGTGCGTAAAACCTCGCTGTTAAAAGGTGACAAAGCCGTCAAATAACATTTGTGGTACCGGCAAAGTAAAGGAACGTATCGTTTTATAACACGTTTGACTGTCCACATGAAAGTACTTTAAAATTTCAAAATCAATCAGGTTTATTACCAGTTCATTGAGTTTTTCAACTTATAGATGTGCATTATCCATAAGTTTTTTTCAAGCAATGACAGTGCGGGACGTCAGGGGTAGAAAATTATTTAATGAACTTTGTTTGCACTTCCTTACATGTATGGCGGCGTCCCTTATTACTTGGTCCTCGAGTCTGTCTCTTCAATTTAATTCACGTAAATGATATTGCTGATTCTTTCAGCAATAAATTTTATGATGTTTTATTCTATTATTATTATTATCCTTTTCTTAGATAAAGAATAAAGTCGTACTTTTATATTCTTCATTTTCTAGATAAAATAACAGTAAGCTTTTTAGAGGAAGGCCCTATTTAGTTTCGTTATGTCAATAGAAACTAAGTGGAATTATTTTGATGTTTGTAAGGACTGGTAACCAGTAGACACGCTTTTATGTGCTCCTATTGAAATAAAAAAAATTGCAACTTTTCATTCGAGTTGGAAGAAATAATTTATATTGGTGTAAACTGAATTATTTGGACTTTTACAAGGTTCAATTTAAGTATAATTTTATAACTGGACTTAAGTAAATTCTGTGAGTAAACTTTGCTAATATTTTGCTAAATTGAATCATCCTCGTTCGTTATATGCTCGTTGCGTCCGATTTGACCACTGGTTGCCTTTTGTGTAAAACATTTTTGCATAACAGCGGCGTTGAAAGCTTATAAAGTACGGAAACAAGTGGGGACCAACAACATAACTCGTCATTCTTATACTTGGTTGAATGTGCGCAGGAATAAGTATGGGTGTTGATTTAATTACATATAGAGAACTATTGGTTTATATCAACCTGGCTGCAAGCAAGTATTGAAAAAGTAGCGATATAGGCCATACACTACTTCATCACTACTACTTGATATACACTACAGAATATTTGCAGCCTTAACTGTTGATGCTATCGGTATTTAATAGTTATATTTACACCATGAAAATTGTTCACTGCTCGAGGATCAAATTATTGTAAGCCCACAGAAAATTTCAAATCTTATTTATTGGCTAGTTGATTTTGGCACATACTCCAGTTCATTCACATTTTGACCACTATTCCTAGGTAAACAGAGAAAACTTTTATTGATTGCTGGTGACATTGAAAAAAGACACCCTGGCCATTTTTTCTAATGACAGCGAGACGAGAATATTGGAAGTCATTAGTGCACTTTATCATCGTTTAATGAGAGAGCTGCAAGAAGTTATTATCCATAGAATCTGATGTAGCTTTAACAAATAGTAAATGTATCGAAAGTAAGAAAAAATAAACATCTTAACTGAAACGGTATCACAGTGCGTATGAAAAAGAAGTGTCGAATTTAAAAGGTGGGGTCGATTTTTTTCAAAGAAAGACCAGAGAAAATCTACAATTAGATATTGAATACTTTTGTGATAAAATTGATCAGAAAGTGAAAGAGTTTAAAGAAACTGGTAATGGCATTGATTATCTTGAACACGAATCAAAGAAGAGCAATTTAAGAATTTTTGGCTTAAGCGAAACCAACAGTGAATCTATTGGTAGTCTGAAATCAAAAGTTATTAAAGAAATGCTTAATGTTGCAAGTCCTGGTGAATCTTGGATACCTGATGATCTGAAATTTGTTTCAAGGAAATGTAATAAAGCGGATGGAGTTTGTCGCATGGTGTTAGTCACTTTCAGGTTTGATGATGATAAGTTTAAAAGGAAAAGATATGCTACGGAATAATGCGATCAGAATTAGCGATGATTTGACGAGAAGGTAAAGGCAAAAACTGACTAAACATAAAAGTAAGGGGAAAATGGGCTACTTATATAAAGGTCAACTGAAATTGTTTGCAAATAGTGGCATAAATATAAAATCGAGTCAATCTGAAAATGAAAATGGTGATCGTATAAGTAGAGTAGGGAAAGGAGGAACGAAACTAAAAATCTGGAAACAAAGTGATCCATCGGAAGTATTAATTACAACAAAATTGAAATTGAATTAAAGACTCGGTTTGGTTGACTCTGTACATGAGGGATAATGAATACGTGCAATATCCCTAACGCCCCCCTGGCACCGGCTTTAGCTGTACTCAGTTCTCAATACCCAATAGTGCTGTCATCAATAATCCCGAAGGACAAGAAAAATATAACACTAAAGTGAATTACGGGGCAACTTTTTACAGCTGCCACACAGCACTTGACACCGGCTGTTGTGTAGTATAAAAATCTGGAAACAAAGTGATCCATCGGAAGCATAAATCACAACAAAACTAAAAGAGAATTGCAGACTAGGTTTGATTGAGTCTGTACATGAGGGATAATGAATGCGTGCAACATTCCTCACGCCCCCTAGCACCGACTTGAGTGAAACTCAATTCTCAACACCCAATAGTGGTGGCATCAATGATCCCGAAGGACCAGAAAAATATAACAACACGTGGACTGATAAGAGAGTTTAAATGAGGTTTCTTATATATATAGGAACATGGCCCAGGCTCAAACAACGAGATATCTTTTAACTGTTTATGTTTGAATGTAGAAGGGTTTTGTAATAAGACATTTGATACAGAACTTAAAGCTATCTTATACAAATATGATACGAGTATAGTTGTATTTTTAGAAACTTGGCTATCTGACCAATCACTTGTTGAATCCTTTTAACCAGAATATGATTAAATATAAAACATGCATTTACGGGGAGAGCAATGGCTGGTATTGTTGTTTTTATTAAGATATCATTCAGCAAGAATGTGACACGAGTCTTTCATTATTATGATTTTGGAGTGTTTGTAAAATTAGATTTATTAAATGTTTGTAAATGTGAAAAGAATATAATTATTGGTTTTATATACTTACCTCAGATATATTCCTCATTTTAAAGTGGGGGAAGGCGGAAAGGTATTCATATGTTAGAAGACACTATTGATAATTTAATGCAAGATGCAAATTCAAAATTATTATCTTATTATCTGTGGAGATTTAAATGCAAGAACAGCTGAAAGAAGCGACTGTTTGTATACATGTAAATATTCTGTTCATATAGATTTCTATGCTGATAGTTTTGAAGAAAACGTTTAACATTTGTCATACAAAAGTAAATACATTTGGTATTGATTTATTAAAATTATGTAATACATATATGTTACGAAAAGCAAACGGAAGGTTATGTAAAGATCAAAACAAAGGACATTTTACATTTGTAAGTCACCAAAGTTGCAGTTTTATTGATTATTTGTTATGTTCTTTTTGAAGTTTAGAATTCATAACTGATTTTAATATTGAACACAGACCTGTGTCATCGCATTTTCTATTAAGTTTTTAAAATAAAATGTCAAAATAACGATAGGGGTATAATTAATAAAGTTTATAATAAACATACCTTAAGAAACCGGTATGTTTTTACAGACACCAAAATAACTTTTTTTTTTGAAAAAAATGCAGAGATTTTATCGCCAGATTTTATTAACCAATATAGTGTAGAAATAGTAGATACCTCGAATCCATTGTCTAAAATAATATCTTAATTTGATGATGTACTTTACTTCAGTGGCAAATGCTGTTTAAAAAGGTCAAACATTAACCATAACACACAGCCAAAATAGTTTGATAAAGAATGCAAATCTTTAATGTATTTGAAAAATAGCAGACCTCGTATGTTTAGGTGAAATAGATCGGATGGAAATTTGAAGAATTATTTATCAGCCAAAAACATTTAAACAGACTTGTGATTTTAAACAAAATATTTTTACAATAAACAATTAAACGAGCTTATAGATTCGTCAAATAGTTCAAAATCAAAGCATAAACTTAAAGGTATGTGTAATAAGAAAGCACATTGTTCTAACTCAATAACTGTGAACGAATGGAAAATCATTTTGAATCATTGTTCAATTTTATGAACTATGAAAACTTTGAGAACATTGACTCAATTTTACCAGAGCATATAGATAATGATATAGAGATTTCAATTTTTAAATCAGAGATTACAGACGAAGAAATTTCAAGGGCTATAAAAGAACTTAAAAAAGGAACTTCAGGGGATGAAGATGATATTATTCCAGAATTTTTTATTAATGGTATTGATTTAGTGATTCAATAATTATTATGATATTTAATAGCTTATACAATAATGGTGATTTTCCGGAATCATGGAGTAAGGCAATTATTTTCACTATACGTGAATAAGGAAATATAAATTCCATTGATAATAACAGATGTATTTCTCTTTTAAATATATTTAGTAAGATTTATACTAGTATTTTGACACGGAGATTAACTTTTTATATTAATATCTTTAATAAAATTAGTAAATCCCAAGCTGGATTCCGAGAAGGTTACTCGACGATTTGTTTTGATAATGTTTATGTACTTCAAGCAGTTATTGCCAAACGGTAATCAAAGTTAGGTGGTAAACTTTATGTAGCATTTATTGATTTCATAAAGTGTTTCGATTTGATAAATACACATAAATTTCCCATTAATTATACTGCGTTTTCTTACTTAATGTAGCGAGGAAGTAGCAAAATTTTTTTCATTATTTTTTTTTCAAATTAAAACGAAATCAATAACATACAGAAGTGCTAGTCGTTTGTGTACCCGGGACGGGCAATACATGTATGTTAGAGTGCACACATTTTACATGCATGTATAACCGATATGATTAGATTGTAAATATGCATATAGCTTTGCAAGAAAATTACATACACGAACTTAAAAACAACTAATATTATAAGCCGTCTTAATTTATAAGACAAATTGAATGCAGATTATTGGGCTTATGACGACAGTAGCAATTAAGTGCTACACATATGTTTGTATAAAGTACCGATGACGGTTACGAGGATGATAATTGACATTTTCAATCATCCTTTCCTTTTAAACTCAAGTATAAGATACTTTATTATCCATGATCTCATTTGCTTTCAGAAAATATTGCACTCAACGAAAAATCACGTCATGACAGTAATATAGACATACCAAAGTATTCTGATTTGGCTAATGATGGCGACTTATCCACGTGCAGCTATACGTCTGACAAAAATACTGCTGCCCCATGGTGGAATCTTTGGTTACCGAAGTACACACTTTTTAAGAAACTTGAGTTTGTCACTTTAGACAGCCATCTTAGTAAGTAAGCATGTTATCTTTATTCTTGTTTTTTTTTTGCTTATCCTTTTCATAGTATTAAAATAGTGACAATCCTATTCACTATTTTTAATATTATATTGATTTTTAACTTGGGTAAACCGCATTGTGACGATAGCTATAATATGCAGAGAAATATAAAAGAACATACATTGTTTATTTAACTTAAAATCAGATTTAATATAGTGCTTGATTTTCTAGGAATTTGTTATTAAAAGAAAGCATTATTTTATATTGATGTCTGGATTTCAACAGAAGTTCTTTTTCTAATGAAACATGCATGCTCTGTGGAGATGATAGATCCTGAGCCAATTATTCTCATAATTTATAAATAAATAAATGAAAACTCAGGCTAGTATTGTCGGACTTGAACATTGATCTTAACAATAATTCATATATAAAATAAAAACGCCTTACCATATTTGATATATCACAGTTGGACCAAATCATTCATTACAGAAATTATATATCCGGACAGACATGTTTATACATGTTTTTTGAAAGCTGCTGTTGGCTGATAAGTTGTTTGTGGACTAGGCTTATTGCTACAAATGTAAATGACTGCCTGTATTTATTTTATCTTACATCCGCCTACGCTCTCTTCATAGCTCAGTGAATACATCTCAGTAAGAAGTAAACAATAGTGTACACCGAATCAAAGGACAGAGATATCTGCCATATAGAGAGTGTTCAGTTTGGTTAACTTAATACCCGAATCTTTCGATTACAATATTTTTATGTAACAAAATTAAATTGGCAGCTTTGGTTGGCTTTGCAGTGTGGGAAAAAGACACCAAAGCTATATTGTCGATAATGATAACTGACTGTAGTATCAATGAGTGTCACCGAAATAATTGTTGGTTACGCCTGTGCAGTAATTAAACATTCATTCCTGTGTCCCAATAGCGGTATATTTTGTCAAGTAAACAAATACATATATAGTATATTGTTTTAGACTAAGCAAACATAAAACTGCACCTTCAATCAACATACATGTAGAGTATTAAATAAAAGTCAATTTAAAGGAATGCTCATTCCTTTCTAGTAACATGTAAGAAATGTGCTGAGCAAATAAGTTAATGCAAATCAGAGGTTATGAGGCCTCAATATTACAGATAAGACGTCAAAATATGTAAGTCACAATAAGTCCTTGTTTATTTGAGCCTTGACCCCTAGCTGTTGAGTTTCCTGTCGTAGGCAATTTTGTCAACATAATTACTTAGACTTTATACTCCGTGTTATGCAGACGATATGTAACCTGGACATAATGTGATTCCTCTTAAGTTAAATAGTTGGATTGTATCTATGATTGATTGATAGTAATCATGTTAAGTAAAAAAGTTTGGAATAACTTAATAATTTCTGTATTGTCTTCTACATGTATTTATATGCTACGTTTCATCAACCTAGTTTTATTCATTTGATTTAATAAAGCACACCACTTAAATTAAGAAAAAGACATTTCTATAACTATAACATCAATATTTATTCTCCAAAGGAATATACATCAATCAAATTGACGTTCCATAAGTTCCATAAGTCCTCTGCTTTTATTGACTAGCACCTATTCATTAACATCATCTATTGGTTAGGATGACAATCAAGCCATTCGAAATCTTGAAAACGTACCAAATATATAACAAGGATCGTCTTTTACCAAAATCTCCCATAATAGTAAGTTCTTAAACGGCACGTATAGAGAAGCATGAATGATTGCAAATAAAGAAATCCAAGTTGCCGTCCAAAATTACTGCCAAAAATATGGAAATTATAACTTACACCGAGTAAACCAACGATGGGCATGTTTTTTTCTGTTTCCAATAGATATTACTACGAAGATTAAAATACACACGGAGAAAACGCGTCCTTATAAAAATAAGAGATGTATCCCTAGGACATTGATGCCCCCCATTCCACTGTTTTGTAAATTTCATGTCTCTAGGTCAAATATGTTTTGGGCTTCACGTGGTACAAGTTGAAAACTATTTTAAAGTCAAGCGCAAAAACTTTAAAAATAGTGAATGAACCCATAAGCAAACCGCATTGCGCAAAAGTACACATGCAAACCAACATTCTTGCAAACTTTCTGGTCTACAGGACAAACATTTTTTCATCTATGCAGGAACAAGTGTAAAATTGCAAACTTATACTAAGTCAAGGGCAATATCTCTAACAAAACTGAAAAAAGTCCACATGCTTAACCCCAGGTGCAAAGCTTCATAGTGTATTTATTGTATTCCTGTTAAATTGGTTGATTCAAACTCAAGCACTCAATGTACACATATACCACATAATGGAACGATTTTTACCAAGTCAAGAGCAATTACTCTTCAAATACTAAATAAACCCACAATCAAAAACCCAGGTGCACAACAGTTACTACTTATGCTAGCTGACATTTCTGTTAAGATAATGACTTTAGGTCAAATACTTTTTGAGCAACAACCCAAGTTGATAATTGCAAATATAGTACTAATTCAAGGGCAATAATTCTAGAAGTACTGGATTTATCTACAAGCGAAGCCCTAGGTTCACAACTACACATGCTGACCAACATTCCTATTCAGTTTCGTGATACTAGGTTAAATTCTATGTGAGCTAAGTAGATAGATAGATATGTTATTTTGGTTTTGGAGTGATATATGTGGATATATTACCTGCTAAGATTTTATATCGTGAGATTTTATCTTGGCAGGTAATATATCCACATATATCACTCCAAAACCAAAATAATAACTTTATTACCCTTCCCCTGCCGAGTTTAAAAAATAATTGCTGTTTCACATGAAACGTCCAAATAAGATTCCCTTTAGGGTACCCCTTCATCACAACATGACGTCACATAAATACATGACGTATTTTTCCCGTACCTAACGAATGTAAACAAGAGAAAAGGAGTAGTCTATTGAACGCACTTTTTTGTAATTGATATCAAGCTTTCATAAGGTCATATTTGTTTTCAATACGGATGAGAATATGTATCATTACTCTGCTTTGGTAAATATTTATCATTTGACAGTTAAAAAGTGCTTGTAAATAGAAATTTACACCGCGTAAAATCGAACCGTACGCGCATCTCCTCAGCGCATGTTGTTTACAACGTGGGGTACCCAACGGGGAAAGTTAGTGTGTATATTACACGTCTGGCTCGGTAATATAAATTTCTTTCAGGTGATCAATATCCAATCAAAAAGGCGAAAAAAATCTGGAAGGGTAATAAATAAATATATATATATATATTTCGGCATAAAGGTAAACATGTAATATGATAAACAAACACAATATAGATTAAAACAATTACAAATGAATGAATGAATAAATAAATAAATTAATGAATAAACACTATTTTATGTAAACCATGACATGTCCGAAAACCAAGGAAAACACAAAAAAGAACGATATCTTATTTCCATTGTTGTCCTTAGCATTTGGTGGCATGACAAAGAGAGGTATTGCATAAAAGAAAAAAAAAACTTATAATAAGAAAAATCACATTAATGAAGGATATTATTTAGAATTATCATAATTTAAAATGTAAAGTAATGTAATTCATTAAAAAGTCAGTATCACATTAAGAAATAATCATGTGCATATTAAGAAAATATTACGTTTAAACATTATCACAGTTTATAGGATATTTGCGATTTATAATCACAGGGACCATCATGTATTAATAGTTTATAAAATATGAACATACAGTTATGAGTATGTAAGGAAAGAACATGTCATAGATAACACTATTCAAAAAAAAGAGAAAGTTTTTAAAGTCTTAATAAAAAATTTAAAACAAATTTCAAAAAAAGAAACAGTAAACCTGAGCAATAAAAAATGAAAACATATAAAAATTTCTTTCAAGAAATTTTAAGAAAAACACTTACATGCTACTTAAAAAAAGGTATTTTGATGGCTACCTTTAAACGATGAAATTTGTTAATTTCAGTCAAGTAAGTTGAAAGATTGTTCCAGAGTTCAGCACCAATACAACTAAAAGACTTTGACCAAAAACCTTTAACCTTAGGAAACCAATACCCCCCTTTTTTACTCAGTGCAATAAGAATGCATAGATTCCTGGAAAACAAAACAATCACTTAAGTACTCTGGGGCCATTTGGTTTTTAACTTTAAATAGAACCCCGCGAGACGGATGTTTCGCCTTGTGAACAATATAGTCTAGGAGAAATGGTCAGGACAACTAGAACTCCGCGAGTCGGATGTGTTGCCTTGTGAACAATATAGTTTAAGAGAAATGGCAAAGACAAAAATGAAATTTGAAAATCAACAAAGGGCAATAACTCAAAAAATAAGAAATGCAGATCAGCAGTTTTTGTGCACTGCACTTTTTATTAATAAAATCTATCATCCTATTAAGTTTCAAGTCTAACGCTTTTATAATTTATGAGAAATGGCCTGGACAAAAAAAGAGTATGAAAATTAACAAAGGGCAGTAACTCAAAAAATAAGAAATGCAGAGTACCAATTCTTGGGCACTGCACTTCTTCTTAATGAGATCTATCATCCTATGAAGTTTCATGTCCATAGCTTTTATACTTTAGGAAGAAAGGCCTTGACAAAAATAAAGTATGAAAATTAACAAAGGCAATAACTCAAAAAATAAGAAATGCAGAGTACCAGTTCTTGTGCACTGCACTTTTTCTTAATGAGATCTATCATCCTATGAAGTTTCAAGTCCATAGCTTTTATACTTTAGGAGAAATGGCCTGGACAAAAATAAAGTATGAAAATTAACAAAGGGCAATAACTCAAAAAATAAGAAATGCAGAGTACCAGTTCTTGTGCACTGCACTTCTTCTTAATGAGATCTATCATCCTATGAAGTTTCAAGTCCATAGATTTTACACTTAAGGAGAAATGGTCCGGACAAAAATAAAGTATGAAAATAAACAAAGGGCAATAACTCAACAAATAAGAAGTACAGAGTACCGGTTCTTGTGCACTGCACTTCGGGTCATTATGAGAAGCATGCATACCAAGTTTGAAGTCAATCCGACTTATAATGACTGACTTATGCTCCGGACAAGCTTTAGGGGACGCCGACACCGACAACGACGCCGACGACGACAACGACGCCGACAACGACGCCGCCGACAAAAGTAACCCCTATATGTCTCCTTTTTTTAGGCGACACAAAAATGAAATATGAAAACTAACAAAGGGCAAAAACTCAAAAAATATTAGGTGCAGAGCAGCAGCTACTGTGCACTGCACTTTTTATCAATAAGATCAATCATTCTATGAAGAGTCAAGTCCATATCTTTTATAATTTATGAGAAATGGCCTGGACAAAAATAAAGTATGAAAATTAATAAAGGGTAATAACTCAAAAATAATGCAGAGTACCAGTTCTTGTACAATGCACTTTTTTTTTAATTAGATCTATCAGCCTATGAAGTTTCATGTCTATAGCTTTCATACTTGAGGAGAAATGACCTCGACAAAAATAAAGTATGAACATTAACAAAGGGCAATTACTAAAAAATAAGAAAGGCAGAGTACCGGCTCTTGAGCACTGCACTATTTCTTAAAGAGATCTATCATCCGATGAAGTTTCAAGTCCATAGCTTTAATACTTTTGGAGAAATGGCCCGGACAAAAATAAAGTATAAAAATTAACAAAGGGCAATAACTAAAAAAGATAAGAAATGCAGAGTACCGGTTCTTGTGCACTACACTTCTTCTTAATGAGATCTATCATCCTATGAAGTTTCAAGTCCATAGCTTTATACATTAGAAGAAATTACCCGGACAAAAATAAAGTATGACAATTAGCAAAGGGCAATAACTAAAAAAAAAAAAGAAATGCGGAGTACCGGTTCTTGTGCACTGTACTTTTTCCTAATGAAATCTATCATTCTATGAAGTTTCAAGTCCATAGCTTTATACATTAGGGGAAAAGGCCAGGACAAAAATAAAGTATGAAAATTAACAAAGGGAAATAACTCAAAAAGTAGGAAGTGCAGAGTACCGGGTCTTGTGAACTGCACTTCGGGTTATTGAAAAAGCATGCATAATAAGTTGGAAGTCAATCCGACTTATAGTGACTGAGTTATGCTCCGGACAAGCTTAAGGATACGCCGACGCCAATAACGACGTCGACAACGACCCCGACAACGACACCGACGATGCCGCAGACAAAAGTAACCCCTATATGTTGTCTTTTGATGGCAACACAAAAAACATGACATAACATTATTTGTCAACTTTTTTACAAACTGGTAACTAATTAAGGGATTTAAGATAGGAAAGGTCAAAATAAACTCTGGTATCAAAGTTAAGAACAAATCTCATCATTTCATTTAGTGTTGTCTGTAATTTTTCAAGACCTGAGTTAATAGCAGACACAGCAAGCATAGTCAAAGGGCCACTGAATTAAGGAATTGTCAAGCAGGTTTTGGTATGCTGTGTAAGGAAATCTTTTTTATTGTAAAGGAACTTTAACATGGCGTTATCTTTCCCAAGATATTTGATGGAAGCTTTTATTGCAGTGCTAAACCGCCTCCGTGGTCGACGGGTTAGAGTCGATGGCTACCTATCCAGTTACCAATCTGGCGTGGGTTCGATCCCCGGGAGATGCTTTGGTAGTTTAGAGCTGAGGAAGGTAGCCTAGTACTCCAGGAACGATGGTTAGGAAACTACCCGCCTATATGACTGAAATACTGTTGGAAAAAGGCGTAAAATGAAACACACAAACAAACAAACTATTGCAGTGCCGTCACAATTATGTTTAATTTGGAATGGGACCTAAGAGTACGACACAAATTGAAATTTACAAATTTTTTATCAAGTCAAGGGCAATAATTATAATAAAAAACTGACTAAATCAACAAGTGAAACCCCAGGTAACATTCCTGTGAAGTTTCATGACCCAAGGTCAAAAACTTTTTGAGATATGTACGAGATAAGTTAAACTTTGCAATTTTTTACTAAGTGAAAGGCAATAGCTTTGCAAAACAGAATAAATCCAGTTTTAATCCACAAGCAAAAGGTGAATAACTACACATGTTGAAAAATAATCCTGTATAGTTTCATGACTCTTGGTCAAGTACTACTTGAGCTTTGTGCGACACAAATTGTGCACAACTACATATGCTGTAATGATGTATAATTCCTGTAAAGTTTCATGACACTAGGTTAAATACTTTTGAGCTATGTGCGACACAACATGAACAGGGACGGGCAGACAAGGGTAGATCTAAATCCCCCCTAAAGTGGAGGCACAAAAATAAACGAGATTTAGATAGCTTTTTGTATACATTGTACGTAAATATCTGTTACTTAATAGTGAAAGTCGTACGTTAATATATTTTGCTAGATTTGTTATTACCGTATAATTTTTATTTGTTAGCAGCTACATCATTTTAAACACACTCGGCATTTGAAAAAAAGTATCTTTTAATGTATTTCTTCCTTATATCTTCATAACAGGGGCATTTAAATAAAAAGTGAAATTCATCTTCTAAGTCTAACAAATTGCATTACAAACAATATCGTTCATTTCTATGTATTCTATTTCTTGAATAACGACCAATCTGTATCATAAGGCAGTGTGCTGATAAACGTAATTTTGTAAAATAACTTCTTAGATTAAAAGGTAAAATATCCAAATATGTTTCGTACGCTAGCTCTTGCTTAATATGTTTTTAATTTTTAAGCACTGCACAATTATTTACTGATGTGTTCAAATCTTGTTTATAACAATCAACGATTCGTGTCTTAAAAATATTAGGAAAGTTTTTTCAAGTTTCAAGTTTTATTAAATATATATCTCAGTATGTAATATACATAGACATGAGAACAAATTCTAATAATACACCTAATCACAGAGGACAACTTTTATTTAAGATCTTGAAGGAATTTATACGAAAGTGAAAAAAAAAATCTATTCCGTAATTAATGATATTGATACCAGTCCATTCTAGTCATATTCATGGATTTTAATAATGCGCGACCCGGTCTGTAGATATTTTAATCAGGTTATTTGATTGGTCGATTGATTTACACACCGTGTAAACCCATTAATTATGTCATGTAGGTCAGTCAGGTTATGCAGAAATTGTGTCATTGTGTCAGGTTGAGGTTAATATCATGGAAAACGTGGATTTTGTCTGTCTCGGACTTAATCACACGTAATCTGATTAAGGGTAGAAGTTGACATCTTCGTACTGGGTTATTAAATGTTGTCTGCGGTCTGTGGAAACTGGCAGTAATTCATTTTTGGAATAAATGTGAATCAGTGAACTGTGTCATTTTGAAATTTATTTGATGGATTATTTATAAGAGGGTCCGATTATAAGATGCTCACAATCTCCTGTTGGCATGCATAAGAACTGTAGAAATAGGTAAGTGAATTTTATTTTTATTTATTATTTTTGTTGAGTTGTTTACACGTATAGGGATTGTGCATGCCGTCCAATTTGGTTAACAGGCCACTATGTACAGTCCTTTAAACGAAAGCGAAATTTGAAGGGCTGCTGAACTGGCAGTTTTCTTGTCAACAATATGGATTTTAATTCTAGTGAACGCGAATTTTCAATTGAAATGCATTTTCCAAACTACAGTAAATATTTATTAACATTGAAAATGAATTTATTTCCTTCAAGTTTTTAAACAAACTTTGTCCTGTACAATATAAATGCATGTTAGTGACAGCAAAAAATATATATCCAAAGTATTATGGAAAATTAAATGGTAAAGAATTGTATAAATATTTTTCTAAGTTAATCATAATATTTATTTACTTAGAAGTTAGAACAATACAGTAGTTACAATAGAATGCATAAAAAATGTTACAGCAATATGCAAAATGATTCCATGTGTTTGAATTGTTCTATTATAAAAAGATATTCCGAAAAATTTAGCATCATCCTTCAAATATTTTACCAACTTACAGTACCTACTGTCTGGTTTATTTATGTATATACAGTATTGAAGTAAGGAACAATCTCAATAGCAAAAATATACATTAAATGAACACATACATTAATATGATTATGTAAAATTAAAATTGTTTATTTATTTATTCATTCATTTACTCAATTATTCATTTATTCATTCATTAATGTTTCGCACAATATGTCTCATTATGAGTTAATAATATAAGATAAATGTTAAGGATGTTAAACAATAAAGAGTAAAAAAAATAAATAAATAAATAAATAAAAACTATTAATAAAAAAAATAAACAAACAAACAAACAAAAAATACAAAAAACATACATCCTTATGTGCAAAAAAAATAATTAATTAGTAATAATAATGTATGTGTAAAGAATATACTGCAAATGCAGTAAAATAGCAACAAGGCAAAAAGAAAACTAGAAATGTGTCCATAGGACACGAATGCCCCCACACGCCACTGTTCTGTCAATATTATGACTCTAGGTCAAATATTTTTTGGACTACATGTGCCACAAGTTGAAAACTAAAAATCAACAAAGGGCCATAATTCTGTTAAATTTGGTCGCAGCAAAAATTCCTTCCTTTACTACCATCTAAACTTTAAGGTTGTTCATCCCTGGAAGTTTAAGCAAAATCTGCCATCCGGTTTAAGAGGAGTTGCGTTCACAAAATTTCTACATAGTATATAATGAAAAAATCAAAAAAGGGCCATAATTCTGTTAAATTTGGTTGCAGCAAAAATTCCTTTCTTTACTACCATCTACACATTAAGGTTGTTCATCCCTGGAAGTTTAAGCAAAATCTGCCATCCGGTTTAAGAGGAGTTGCATTCACAAAATTTCTACATAGTATATAGTGAAAAAATCAACAAAGGGCCATAATTCTGTAAAATTTGGTCGCAGAGAAAATTTCTTCCTTTACTACCATCTACACCTGAAGGTTGTTCATCCCTGGAAGTTTAAGCAAAATCTGCCATCAGGTTTAAGAGGAGTTGCGTTCACAAAATTTCTACATAGTATAGAGTGAAAAAATCAACAAAGGGTCATAATTCTGTTAAAATTGGTCGCAGCAAAAATTCCTTCCTTTACTACCATCTACACATTAAGGTTGTTCATCCCTGTAAGTTTAAGCAAAATCTGCCATCCGGTTTAAGAGGAGTTGCGTTCACAAAATTTCTACATAGTATCTAGTGAAAAAATCAACAAAGGGCCATAATTCTGTTAAATTTTGTCGCAGCGAAAATTCCTTCCTTTACTACCATCTACACATTAAGGTTGTTCATCCCTGTAAGTTTAAGCAAAATCTGCCATCCGGTTTAAGAGGAGTTGCGTTCACAAGATTTCGGGACGTACGGACTGACGGACGGACTGACTGACGGACGGACTGACGGACGGACGGACGGACAAGTGCAACGCTATATGCTCCCACATTGTGGGGGCATAACAATATAAATGTACATCTGATTCAGCTTTATGGATACATAGGTCTATAAATTGAGTTTTCAATCTTAATATTATACATATATAGGTAAGTTAATAATGTTAATACAATTTTTAACTTTACATCATATATTGTACAGTACATTTAACATGTTGATGTATAATATAGTACATACATATACTTCATGTATTATTTTATATAGTAATATGTTAGTTTCTTTGATCTTACTGACTGGGTATGAAATAAGTACATATAAAATGGTTTTATTTTATTTTCCTATTTTATATTACATATCTTATGTCTTAATTTGATTTAGTTGTAATTATCAAACTTCATGTGTAATAAGTTTTTACTGTTTTGGTGATAATTTCAATAAATTTACTCAGTTTAATTAGCTCTATTTTATTTTCAGTATTGAAAAGTTGGTCAAATTTGAGTGTATTGTGGTTGTTGTAGTAGTAGGGCTTTATAAACATAATTCTACTATCATTAAAGTGATGGCATTCTAAAATATAATGATATTCATCCCCAATTCCGTGATACATAGGAAGCAAATTCTTTCATTAATTGGTATATTATGATAGCGTCCCACCTCAATGGGACATTTGTGGTTTCTTGTGCGGAATCGTGTTATTATTTGACAGTACTAGTTTGGGATTATTGTAAAGTATTTATTTAGTTGTATGTTATGCCTAATTGTTTTATACATGAAATTTGTGGAGTTATTAACTGTTGAGCTCCAGGTTTGGAAATATTGATCTATAATGTTTCTTTTGAAGGCGAGTGAGAACCATTTAAGATTGACGCTGTCTTGGTTCAACCATATATTGTCAAAACTGTTTGTTTCTATTAGACTTTGAATATAGTCTAACCACTTTGATTTGACTCTTCTTTGGTTTTTGAGGGCTAGTAGAATTTTATATAATTTAGTAGATAGTTTATTGTTGGTATCATTAATATTACTTTTCAATCTACACCAGTATGATATCATTCTAATTTTTGCTTTTCCTTTAGAGGAATTATTCCAAGTTCACTATAAATCATATAGGACGGTGTTGACATTTTTAAATTGAGGATGTGTTTAAAAAATTTCAATTGTACTTTTTCCAGAGTGTTCATGTTGCTGAAACCAAATAATTCACTACCATAAAGTAGGATTGGCCTAATAGTTTTATTGAATAAGTCTATTTGTATGTCAAAAGATAAATCTAAATGTCTAATTTTCTTTAGTAACATGTACATTGCTTTAGTTGCTTGTTTAGCTATGTGTTCTTTAGTTTTCTTATAGTTACAAGTTTTTGATAAGTATAGTCCCAGATATTTATATTCATTTTCTATTTCTAATTCATCATTGTTAAATTTAAATTTTGGAATATTGTTTCTTAGTCTTGATCCGAAAATAACTATTTTAGTTTTGGATGTATTTACTGTTAGTTTCCAATTTGTACAGTACTGTTCAAATAATTTTAACTCTTGTTGTAGGCCTGTTTCATTATCACTCATCAAAACTGTATCATCAGCATATAGTATAACAAATAGTTTTAGGTAAATTATTGATATATCTTGTTCATTGTCAATGTTGCAGGTTACTCCCTTATTATTTTCCGATAAAAAGGAGTCAAGGTCATTCAGGTAAATTGAAAATAGTATGGGGGATAAATTTTCTCCTTGCCGGACCCCAATCAAACTTGGGAAAAATTCAGACATACCTTGGGATGTTTTAATACAAGATTTTATATTTTCATACATACTTTTAATTATTTTTAGAAATTTCCCATTTACGTTATATTTTATCAGTTTTTTTCCACAATCCTTGTCGCCAAACAGTATCGAAAGCTTGTTTAAAGTCAATAAATGCACAATAAATTTTCTTTTTTTGGGTCCTTAAAATATCTATTAAACTTTGCAATATAAATAGGTTATCTACAGTGGAGTGGTTTTTTCTGAATCCTGCCTGGCAATTTTTGATTATGTCATTTTCGTCAGTATACTTTGTGATTCTGTTATTTAAAATGGCTGTAAATAATTTTTTCCTAGGCAGCTTAGTAAGGTTATTGGCCTGTAGTTTTCGGGAAGATTTTCATTGCCTTTAATTTTATATATTGGAAGAATAATACCTTTTGTCCAAACTGATGGAATGCAACCAGAGTTAATATTATATTAAACAATTTTTTATATATAGGGAGCATTTTTTCAAACGGTAACCTTTATATGTTCGTTTAGTATTTTGTCAATTCCAGGGCTTTTATTGTTTTTTAGTGTTTTAACGGCTTTCATTATTTCATCTTCTGTGATTTCATTATTTATTTCTTCATTAATTTCAATTTGGATATCTTGTTCATCATTTTCAGTTAAGTTTTGGTCACCTTCATTCACTTTCTTAACAAATTCATATAGGTCTTGTAAATTTGCTGAGCTTTGTTTTTTGGATTTATCTAAAGAGTTTATTATTTTCCAATATTCTTTTGGGTTTGTGCCTTTAAGGTTTCTAAGTTTGTCTATTCTAGTATTCCTGTGATATCTGTACGCATTATGTATACTCTGTTTATATTCTTTACTAATATTTTTAAGCATTGACTTATTTCTATCTGTTTTACTTTTATTATATATTCTTTTTGCTATATGATATTTATTTCTCATTGATTTACAATTTCTATTAAACCATGGTTTCCAATTTTTCTCTTTACCATTGATTTTATTTTGTTTTATTTTTTCGAATGTTAATGTACATGCAGTGTTAAATAGTTGTTGGACATCGTCAACAAATTTATCTATTTGTTCTTGGGAAACATTCTCTTGTTGCCATAGATTATTTAGGTACTCATTTATGTTTATAATTGTTTGGTTGTCTATATTTTGTGTAAATGACATTTCTTTATTTTTATCCCATAATATTTGATATTCTTCATTATTGTTTTTATCTGCAAAATTATCTTTTGTGTAAGCTGGTTCTACCAGGTTGAGAAAAAGTTCTAATGGGTTGTGTACATCAGAGTACAGGCATGAGAATGGCAAAATATTTAATTCATTGATATATTTGATAAGATTTACACTACCTATAAAGTAATCAATAGTGCTAGCTCCTCTACAGGTCAGTCCTGGAGAAGTCTTGTCACTATCAATTCTGCCATTTAGAATGAATATCATTAGCCACACATAGGTCTAAGAGTTGGTTACATAACTATTTACTATTTTATCTTGGGTTTTTCTTTTTAAGGGTATATTTAGCAGATTTAGTTCTTGTAATGGTATATTACTTACTATCTATAAACAATTCATCATTACAAAAACATGCCAAAAATATATTCATCACATACTATAAAGTCATCTTTATCACCGGTTCTTGAGTTAAAATCTCCCATCAATAAAATGTTTTCCTTATCATATTTGTCTATTTCGCCCTGTATCTCCAAAAATGGGTCAGGGTTCTCGTATTTTGTGCCAATCGGGGGTATGTAGACATTGCCAATATATAATTCTCTTACATTGTCTTCAATTTTGCATGTGAGTTTTAGCCATTGAACCAATTTACTTGTAACATCTAAAATTTCAACTGATGGTTCTATTGTTTGAGAGATGATATATGCAGTACCACCTGACCTATTTTTGGAGGTTTTTTCTCTATTTGACATATATATGTTGTACCCTTCAATGTTAACTCTATCTAAATCATCCAGTTTACTTTCCTGTATAGCTACAATATCATAGTTCTGTATAAACTGATTAAATTCTGGTATTAGTACTTTTGATTTAAGACCACACACATTCAGTGAGCATAGTTTTATGTTTTTTGTTTTCTGTGATGTTCTAAACCTGTTGAACCATATCTCTGTATTTTTTTGGGTATGGCTCAGCATCAAGAGGGGATCTTTGACTAGCACTTCTTTTATCTGGCTTCTTTCTAATGGGATCATTTAAGGGTGTGCAAGAGTCTAAACAGTCAAATCTATTTGAGATGGGGGTTGGGACTAATGGTATCTCAGTGATTGGGCCCTTCATTCTACTATTGTATACCATTCTGTATCTTGCATTCTGTGGGTTATTGACATTGGAATTGTATTTGGGCCTTGATTGTCTATTTTCATTGTCAGGCCTCCTTCTGTTTCTGGTTTCAGTATTTTGGTGAAATCTTTCATTGTTTATGTACAACTTATCTCTCACTAACTTTACCTTGTCACCATTTTCTTTTGCCTTTTTAAGCTCTTGGTATAATGGTTTTCTTCTTTCTTGTATCTCTCTTGGGTACTGCTCTCTTACAGCATATTGTGTTTCTTTGAGTTTGTCGTAAGCCATATGATGTATGTATTCCTTGTCTTTTAGAGACATTAGCTTTATCACTATTGGTCTTGGTTGGATTTGGTGCACTGATCTTTTTCCTAGTCTGTAGGCCTTATCAATTTTGATGTTTTTCTTAATATTTAGGTTTTCCTTCATAAAGCATTTTACAGCCCCTTCCGAGTATTCAACAGCGTTTAACCCTGCTTCAATCTCTTCTATTCCAAAAAATAATAGATTTGTTTCCCAAAAGTTTACATTGCATTTCTAGAATTGTTTCTGCTTGAGTTTCTTTATTTAATTTCAATTGTTCATTTTTATTCTTGTAATTCTAATATTTGTTTTTTATGATCAGTTAGGGCAACCCCTGCATCTCTATTTGATATCATTTGATTGTCAAACATGTCACTATTTGTCTGATAACTAGTTTCTAGTTCTATCATTTTACTGTGTATATCACTTAATTCTGTATTAATGGATGATACCTTCATTGAGTTACTGAGTATTGATTGTTTTAGGTTATTGCTCAAGCCTTTCATGTCACTTTGCTGAGCTTCTACTTTTGCGAGCCTATCGTTTTGAGCTTTCAATGTATGATTAGTAATTCTCCGTTCTTCACATTGTTTTTCTAATTTTGACTCAATACTGTTTAATTTAGTATCTAGCTTCTTGTTAATATCTTGAAGTATGCCAGCCAGCCAATGAGGGATTTCATTATTGTACCCAGGTGCCCCAGTATGTGCTTGAGTCTGGTTTCGTGGTTGGGTTTGCATTCTTGGTTGCATTGGGGGCATAACAAATGGTGGAAATGGGGGGTACATCATATACGAGAAGTCGCTATTATTGTTCATAGTATTTTGTGGGAAGTCATTGTAATTGTTCGATTGACTTTGTATATTTGTTGTATTTGCATCCATTCGAGGACTTTGACGATCGTTCACCTCTTGTTGATTATTGGTAGTGGTGGGGTACCACGTCTCCCTTGCCTGTGATAACTGTTTCGTAATACTGTTTTCAGGGGATTGATTGTTCATCTCATTCGTTTCAGTAGCTACATTCATATTGTTTTTGTTACTATATAAACGTTCACTAAATAAATACTGTTCACAATGTTCTCTATCATCAATGTCACCAGTGGGTGGGGTATTGTTATTGTTTGGTGTTTTTGTTCGTTTGCTCTTTTTATCTATAATCGCCTTATATGGTTTTTTCTTGGGTATCATACGTGTTTACCTGCATGCAATCATATTATTGTAGTACAATTGGGTTGCTCTGTGCCCTGAATTCTCGATACAAATAGTTTTTTTTTATTGACAAATTTTGAATGTGTCCTCCATGATCACGTGACTAAATTTTTTCAAATCATCCGCTCTAGGATTGAGGAAAACATCTGCAAATCCATATTCACTTAGTAATTTCTTAACGTTTGAAACCCAGTTTTAACGTCCTTTAATACAATATATCAAACCCTGTTCATATGTCTTTTGTAAGATAATATTATCTGACCGTTGCAACACCAATATTTTACAATTCTTACGTATCTTGTAATATATAGCGGGAACCTTCCTAACTCGCCGTAAACACCAGCACTTGCGGTTGAAATTCTAACATTTAAAATACGTTTGCTAAACTTAAGATGGATTCCTTCAATTACCTTTGATTTTGTGTAACCCCATAGTTCTGATGAATAGTTCAATATAGCACCAACAAATGAATCAAATAACTGACATAACAGTAAGGGTTTTATTTAAACTTAATAAATTTTACCAAGAGCACATTTAGTGCCTTTAAAGCTTTACCAGGAGTCTTTTCTAGAATGACCATGCCATCTGGAAACAACAACAAAATTAAAACTATGTCGTCTATACATATATCAGGGCTTTTTGGCGATTGTCGTTACAATTCTAGATCCTCAACAAACATTGCAAAAAGTACAGGGGACATTACCTCCCTTTGACATAAGCCTAAGGCTAAACAGAAATAGTCAGAATATGAATTACATTTCTTAACACAAGATTTGACATTAACATACATATTTCTAATTATTCTAAGTAATTTGCCTTGTATCACCTGTCTATCAAGCTTAAGCCATAAAGCATTCCTATATATACTATGAAAACACTTTTAAGATCTATAAAAGCTGCGTATAATCGTTTATTTTCATTTAGGAAAAGTATAGTAGACATTAAAACAAAAGCAGCATCTACAGTTGAACGGCCTTTCATAAAACCAAACTGTGCGTCGGATATAACATTATTGTTTTCACAGAAAGAAATAATTCTATTATTAAGTATGCCAGTGAATATTTTTGATAAGCAACAAACTAAGGTTATGCCACGATAATTATTTACATCTTCCCTGTTGCCCTTTTTAAACAATGGTATAATCACACCTTCGTACTATTTTTCCGGATAAATACCGGAATTTAAAATCGCGTTAAATATATCATACAAATGACTAGCAATAATATCTATACTCTCCATAAAATATTCATTCATCAATAAGTCACTACCCATGGCCTTATTCCACAACTTTTAAGACTTCTCAAATGTAATTGTACAATCTTAATTCTGCAAATGGACAGTCAGTATCGTCAAAGTTATGAGCGGAAGAAAAATTTTCAGCTTCTTCATTTTTACATTGAAATCAGTCGGTTTCTAAGTTTGAAAAATACTCAAATAACTCATCTAAAGAAATATTATTTTCTTCTTTAACATTTTAACTTCTCAATCTCCTTCATTTTTTTATTTCAAAATTCCTTTTCTTTCTACGGACAATAGCCTTGTATTCTTTTTTACAAGAACAAAAATATTACCTATTTTGCTGAGATTTAAAACTATTAAATACTCCCAAAGAATCTAAATAACAAGTTCTTGCATTTTGACATTCAATATCAAACAAATCATTATTTTCCCCAAGGGCGTATCACAAAAAGTAACATTTTTGTTACAATTGATAAGTTTCGAAAATATCGGATCGGCTACTTCTCTAACAATGCTTGCAAAACTCTCAATGTATCATGTATTGACAAACTTTGCTTAATATCAATACTATTTGTTAATCGATTTAAATCAGGTAACCTGGAGATTATACCGGAGCGAAACTCATCTCTACACTCAGCATTCCATTTAATCCGTACTTTATCTTCTTCACGAGAAACGTTTAATTGCTTTTGGCATGATAATGAAAATATAATGGGTGCATGATCACTCCAGATTTATACTACAAATTTCAAATTTACAGATATTTTTAAAGTTACATTCTTTTGTCAACAAATTATCTATAACAGATGCCCAATTTTGATTTACAAAAGTTAAATTACCAATATTGTTGTCATCACATAATCTGCAGTTAACTAGAGCCTTTATAATACAACACAATACCCCCGCTACATCTCTTTGCATTTCGGTGTTGAAATTTTCTGTAGAAATTGAAACTTTGATTACCCGAAAGTTCTATGTTACTGTAGTTATTTGTCCAAGATTCATGTAAAAACACAATATCGTTATCTTAAATAATTTTCACAAAATCGTCATATTCACGTTTACCTCGGGTTAACCCATTCCAAAACAGAATCTTAAGGTCAGCCTCTCTGATTCCCTAATCCTTCACTGGTCGCCTGTCAATATAGAGCGTGTCGTACGCCAGCCACGCCGTCTTCCCTTGTTTCCGCGCTTCCTTCATCTTTGGTAGTTAAAGCCTTCGTTTGTTGCTAACCTCTCTTGGGAATTATTCATGCACAAAAAATGGTGTGCTCTCTAGAGTTTTCCACTGCTTTCTGATCATTTTCCTCTCTTTGAACAATGTAAGTTTTGCCACAATTTTACGACAACAACCATTGCCTTTTTGTCCCATTCTATGAACACGTTCAAATTTTATAGCATCTTCAATTTCACTTGCCACTTTCATCTTTTCATGCATAAAGTTTCTAAGTTTTTTTTCTCCGTTTCATCACTATCCTCCGTCGGGACCTCCGGTTTATTCCCAAATACTAGATTGTTTAGCATTGAGTGCGACTGTAAATAAACTAACTCCTCGTGTAAATTCTCTTTCTCTTTTTTAAGCTGTATCATTTTGTCGTTAACAAGACCTAAAGAAAAATCTGTAATTTTGTCTTATTTTCAATTTTTTCTTTTCTTTCATCTGTTTTTTTTTTTTTTTTTTTTTCTCCTTATCAAAATTGTCAACTTTCATTTCTAATTTCTCGAGTGAAATTAAACGTTTATCAACACTAGACAGTTTTTCATTCATCATTTCAAAATATGTTAATAAATCTGAGTTTGTTAGCTGGTGTTTACCTTCTCACTGGTGGCAATATTGCCTGAACGTCGGTGGGTGGGTGTCTCAGATTCTGACTCCTGATTAAACACACTGGTGAGATTTAGAGCACAACTGTCGACATTGTTTTTATTATTGTTATCATAAAGTACCTTGTTTGTCTGACTAAGAATATCGCTTAAATTTTCATCTTCAGGTGTCGCTGTAAATCTTCCCGCTTTTACTTCTGAGTCATTGTTAACACTGTCATCACTTTTTTTCCCTTTTACTGTCCCTATTTCTATTTCCTCTCCCCATCAACATCTTTGTTTACATTACACATTTTATATAAACATCCAATGTTATTGTTTCACTTTAAACAAACATATATCCATTTACTTTGCTTAATTTGGCAAAAATCTAATATTTAATCAGAGCAAAAAAATATCGACTTTCTCACCATGTCACGTGACACCAGTCAATGCGGGATAATTGACATTTTTTGTCATTCCTGACTGCAGCAAAATTGACATGTCTGAACAATATTCAAATGTTTTTGAAAACTTTTAAATATCGCGTGCATCTTAAAAAATATAAAAAAACTTATTGTTCTGATCTTTGGTTGTATCTTTCAAATTTTCATCCGACGCTCGCTTCACGTAATTTATCAGGAATTGATTTTTAACCACTAAATGCCTTGATTTATTCTGACTGTAATTGCCAGTTCTAGTGATTCGATCAGTTTTAGTTTCATTGACGCCATTCGATTTGTAAATAGTTATAAAAAAAACATTTGATTTTTGTTCAAACAATCCTCAAAAGCAGTGGCATAGATAATGTAATTTTTGGAGGTTTACCTTAATAAACTCGATGGATTAATTGTTTCCGTTAGGTTTGACTAATACACAAACAAAATGCTGCGAACATCAAATTGTTTGGATCATCAGAAGATGATTTGTAACAGAAATAAACTTTACTGTGCTTTTATAGATTACGATAACATGTCGTTAAATCACTATATGAGATATCATGTCATGTCATCTACACCGTCAGATATTTAAAATGTCAATGTGTTTCAAACACTTTCACCGTTGCTGTATTTAAATCTGTTTGTTAATGTAAGCGACTCACTAGATTTTAATAATTTTAGAAGTTGAGAGTTTTTATTATTTAAGTAGGAAACTTGTTAAAACATGATCTCTTTATTTTGCTGTTATCTTTTTTTTAAGAAGACAATCATTGATTTAAAAAAGAGACACATATATGCATAATATACAGTCATTGTGAGAATAACTGAAGGGTATATTGCAAGATAATAATAATACTTTTAACCGCTTTTTTAATCTTATGTTCCTTACAAATACATGCTATCCGATTGATAACATGTCAGAAGAAGCTAAGTAGCAACGCAACACTTACAGGTACCTCTTTCTCGAAACAAAATGCAAAAAAGGACCAATCCATGATAATTTAGTGTAATTCAAATAGCTGCAGGAGTAATTGACGTAAAGTTATCACTTTGTAAGACAATTTGCTTGAATGGCCATATATCAGTTTTGTTGCTGTTACCCAAAAAACTATACATACACATAATTCATGACATTTATTTTGTTTAAGTGTATAAAGCTATTTACCTGCTGCAAAAATATAAGTTTATATTTTAAAAAAGGAGAATACTTCCAAAATGTTTTTATGAAAAAAATATTCTAGTAAATATAATTAAAAAGTAGGTAAATAATGTAAAGATTATAGCTTTATATCATTCAAATAAACACACATGTATGTTTTCCTACTGTTATATTATATACGTGATATTTATTTCTTATCTTAAATTGTGAAAATTTCATAGCTATACATAAAAGGATAATAAAGTAGGTCACTGTGTTCTATTGAGCAATTCAGAACTTTGACACAAGGGCTTTAATTTATACAATTTTGATACAGGCCCACCAGACATCGTTTCATGTCGAATATCTAAGTTCTAACCTTCTCTTATTCAGTTTTTAGTTTCTGTTTTTTTCTACATTGTATATGTGTATGATAAAAAATCAATCAACCCCGGGACGGGGCCAATTTCGAACCAGGGGCTATTTAAACAATCTTGGTAGAGGTCCACGAAACAATGTTTCATACTCTTGCCTTTGAACATTTTTTTAGTTTTTACTGTATACATATCAGGAAAGCCTATGACACCCTGGGATAGGACCAATTTTGGTAATAAAGGTAAAAGTTAAATAACTTTGGTAGAAGACGACTTTAGGGAGTCTGTATTTATCTATTTTATGATCACATCCGTGTTATTTGTGCCGTGTGGCGGCTGTAAAAAGTCTCCCCGTACATTTAATCAATGATGTTATATTTTTGATCCTTGAAGATCGTTCAGCACGACATTATTGTTGTGCTTGTGGTATTTTTAGTTTCAACTTTTCGGCATTTTCTAGTTGGGTGGTTCCAATATTCCTACTTGAATAATGTTGAATCACCCTTAGGATATGTTGCCTGCTTTTTAAATTTGTCTTTTGACGTCTTATCTGTGATACGCAGGCTTCATAACCCCTGATCCCCTTTCAAAATTCCATTTTATTTAGTTCCGCTCATTGTTTTCTCGTTTAGGGCACACGCTTTTTATTACTTGGGGACCATACGCCGCTTTTCATGGAATGGCACGGAAGTGTCACATTGAAGGTTCCATGATAACCGCCGTATGAACACATCTGCGGATGTTTCTAAATTCAAAATTTTACTATTTCACGTTTAAATGTTGAATTCTGCTTAAGCCGGTGCTAGGGGGCGTGGACGGTATCTTGCAATTTCCAGTACCGTCCATGAACAGGCTCAATCAAACCGAGCCTGCAACATTTTCAATTTTGCCGTGTTGGGCTTTCTTTAGGGAGTCTGTATTTATCTATTGCAGATAATATTTCAAACCAAATATCGAAACTCTAAGCATTGTAACTTAAGACAAGAAGATTTTAAGGTTTTTTAAGGTTTTATTCCTACTTGAATACTGTTGAATCACCCTTAGGATATGTTGCCTGCTTTTTAAATTTTCTTTTGACGTTATATTTGTGATATGCAGGCTTCATAACCTCAGATCCCCTTTTAAAATTCCTTTTTATTTATTTCCGCCCATTATTTTCTCGTTTAGGGCACAAGCATTCTTTTACTTGTGGATCATACGCCGCTTTTCATGGAATGGCACTACTGTGTCACATTGAAGGTTCCATGATAACCGCCGTATGAACACATCTGCGGATGTTTCTAAATTCAGAATGTCACCATTTTCGTGTTAAATGTTGAATTATGCTTAAGCCGGTGCTATGGTCGTGAACGGTAACTTGCACTTTCCAGTACCGTCCATGAACAGGTTCAATGAAACCGAGCCTGCAACATTTTCAATTTTGTTGTCAATAACCCCGTGGAGGTTTAACACCAAGGTTATAATTTGAACAATCTTGATAGAAGTCAACTACACAATATTTCATGCCAAATATCTAACATCTTACCTTTGTCAATTCAGAGAAAAATATTTCTAAAGATTTAAATATATTAAAATGAGGAAAACCTATACTCCCTGGGCAAAATTTGAATAACTTTGGTAATGGACCTATAGATATCATATACGGAATTTCAAGACTCATGACCTTGTTGCCACAGACGATAATCTTGTTTTATTTATTAATTTTACTACATTTGTATATGTATATAACATAAATCAATTTCCCCCAGGGAAGTGTCATTTTTAACAACATGGTTATAAATTTAACACTTTTGATCCACTACACAATGTTACATGCCAAATATCTAACCTCTAGCCTTTGTTAATTCAGAGGAGACAGCTTTTTAAGTTTTAACTAGTATATACAAACGGAAAAGGCCTATGACCCCAATGGGTGGGGCCAATTTTGACCCTACAGGCAATTGGCAGACTTTGGTAGAGGACCTTTAAGACGATATTATATATATCGATATCAAAACTCTCAGGCTAGCCGGTGCTAGGGGGCATGAACGGTAACTTTCACTTTCCAGTACCGTCCATGAACAGGCTCAATCAAACCGAGCTTGCAACACTTTACAATTTTGCCGTGTTGAGCTTTCTTTAGGGATTCTGTTTTTCTCTATTTTTTTAACCTTATGACCAGAAGAATAAGTTTTTATAGTAAGTACATAATGGAAATCAATGACCCCGGGGTAGGCCAATTTTGACCCCAGGGCTATAATTTGTACAATCAATGTTTGATGCCAAATATCTTACCTCAAGTCTATGACAATCAGAGCAGAAGGTATTTTAAAGATTGTACTATATACATATGAGGAAAACCTATGATAACCCGGGACGGGGCAAATGTTATCACATAGAACAGAGCATCATGGGTAGAGGGACCTACAGATGAAATTTAGTACCAGATGTATAAGCTCGGAGTATTGTATTTTCAGACAACAAGACTTTTTATAATTTGCATTTTTGAAACTCATTTTTGGCCCCACGACCTACTTATGCACCCGACCGGGACAATTTGACAACTTTGAAAGGCGACCACCCAACGATCATTCCTGTAAGGTTTGGTTACTGTGCAGTCATTGGTTTTCAGATGATTTGCTGTTTTAAGTAATTTTTGACGAGGGCGATGGGGGATCGAAGCATTACAATGAGCACCTTGTGCTCAGGTGAGCTACAAAAGATACTAAAACTGTATCTCCTGTGTAAAAGAACAAGTGTATTTGTTTTAACAACTTCAAATTAAGATATAGTGAGTCAGTGGTAATTTTTATAGCCTATATTGGCCATCTTGGACGGCATCTCGAATTTCTCCGTTCGTCATAATTAATACCAATTGATGCCACAAGGTTTTGAAACTACAAACATTTTTGAACATTTTGTTATATTACATGTCTTGGTAAAATGCGGGTCCTGGGAGCCCCTATGAATTGCTAGATTATTTCGTAATTGTCACTCTGTCATATCACAATACTACAGTTGTTTTTTTGGCAGGATCTAGATATCTTTGGACGGATGAAAAAAAGATGACTAATATTTTAGATTATAATATTGTAGATTAATGAAGTTTTTCTCAGATTTTGACGTTCTGGCATATTTCTACGTTTAGAAGGACATTTGTCTGTCGTTCAGTCGGTTGTTTTCCTTTTATAATTATTTTTTATTTTATTTTTTTTTGTGATCGTTTCCAAGGTCTTTGCATATTTTGTGTGATGATTAACAACATATAATAATGAGAATTTAAAATTGTTTACGGCAATAAGAATCATTTAGCCTAGCGATTGGTATTCTCTATTTTAACACGTTTAATATTTTTCTAATGTTTTCAGGCAATTTTAAAGGATTTGAAGTTCAAGTTTTTAATACAAGTTTCGACAATTTCAAAGCCAAACAACGTAGTATGACAGGCAAAACAGTTTGTTATCAGCACAATAACACAAGTCCAGAAAACAAAAAGATAGAAGTAACATGTGATGAATTTCATTATGGGAACTTATTACGACTGCAGCTTTCGACACCCAGACTTCAACTTGTTCTTTGTGATTTTAGAATATACGAAGGTAACATTTGCTACACAAAGATAACATATCTATGTTTATTATTTAACTCGTTCTTTCTCCAAGAAAGAAAAATTGCAAAAATAAATAGTAAAGAAAAAACGATATTTGCAAACAATGTATAACCGGATTTTTATTTACATTATCGTATAATTAATACTTAAAATTATCGCCTTCATTTTTAAATATTGTGTTCGTTGCCTCTGTTAATCACATTGTATCCGAAACAGAGTTAATTTCTGTATAATATACACATGTGCTAGTTATTGATTAAGCTGAATACACATGTACTTGATTTCAGTGGGCATTGCACGCCCAACAAATCTAGAGCTCAAACAAAAGCTTAAGCTTTAATATGAGACTATTGTGCCATTCCATGACAAGCGGCGTATGGTCCCCCAGATTAAATAATGTGTGTGCCTTAAACAAAAAAAAACAACCCCCCCCCCAAAAAAAAATACCTCAAAAATCTAGGCAGAACTCTACAAACTGAATGGAGGTTTGAAAAAGGGGATCTGAAACTTATAGTTAAGGATTCGCCTTACTCGGGGATCACTTACTTTATGTAGACAAAAAGAATATATCTTGAAATAATAATTTTTATACGCCCGTTTGAAAAACGGGACGTATTATGGGAACGCCCCTGGCGGGCGGGCGGCGTCCAATTTTGTCCGGACATTTCCCCAATTTATGGGGTTTTAATAAACTTAAAAATTTAACTAACTTTCCCAATAACCACCCAAGGGTCAAATCTCCCTTTGGGTATAAAAATTTTTCCAAAATTCCAAGTTTTGGGGGTTTTCAAAATTGAAAAATGCCCCTTTGGGGGGTTTCGCTTTAAATTTCACCCTTGGGGCCAATAAAGTACATAGGGTCAAATTCAGATAAAAATATGAAATTTTTTTGGGCCTTTTATCATCTTTTTTGGGGGGTTTTCAAAAAGGGTTTTTTAAAGACAGGGCTGTGATACATATAATTTAGGTCAATATATACAAGGTCAAGGTCACTAAAGATGATGAAATATCCAGATTTTGTAAATAGAATTTAATCAAAGGGAGACAACAAAGTTATTACTTTGTTCATAAATGACTTACACAATTACTCCCTTGATCTATTTTCACTTTCAATTCTAAAAATAGAATTTAATCAAAGGGCATGAAATAATCCTCTTTCTTGGACTTGAGTATGTTCTAAAGAATGTAACATTTAATTACACATGTTTCATTCATTGGTCAAGATTCTTAACTGTGATAACTATGGTGTTCTGTAGACTTGGTATTTGTTCATAAAGATCATACAGTAATTACCTTATCAAATGTAAATACTTTCTCATAGAAATTTAATTATATTTTAATTTTCAAGTAAATATCAGTTCAGCTCATTCAAAGATTAAGAATTGTAATGAAATGTATTTCCCTAGAATAAAATCTTAAATCAGAATTTTTTAGTTATTAAATTACATGTACTTTTTATACGCCCGTTTAAAAAAAGATAAAAATATGAAGATGGGTATAGGGACGATTTAATCATCATTTATTGAGGGATTGTAACACAAATGGTCATTATAATGATTACGGATGTGACACATGTACTTTAGGTCAATATATGCAAGGTCAAGGTCATTAAAGATGGTGAAATATCCAGATTTTGTCTGGAGCATATCTCCTACATGTATGGAAGAATTTTTATAATACTTTATGGAAATGTTCACCACCATGATATGTAATACTCCATGCATGATCCAGGTCTCCAGGTCAAAGGTCAAGGTCACACTTAGAGCTCATTGAAAAACGCTTGTCCGGAGCAAAACTTCTACATTCATAGGGGGTTTTCAATATAACTTGGCACAAATGTTCACCATTGTGAGGCTGAGTGTCGCATGCAAAATTCAGATCCCTGCGACCAAAGTCAAGGTTACACATAGAGGTCAAAGTTCAGATAAAAATTTGAAGATGGTTATAGGGACCATTTAGTCATCATTTATTGATGGATTGTAGCACAAATGGTAACTATCATGACTACAGGTGTTACACATTTAATTTAGGTTAATATTTGCAAGGTCAAGGTCACTGGAGATGATTAAATATCCAGATGTTGTCCGGAGCATATTTTCTACATGCATGGAGGAATTTTAATGTTACTTTTATAGAATTGTTCACCACCATGAGACGTAGTGCCCTGCACATAAACCAAGTCTCTAGGTCAAAGGTGGAGGTCACAGTTAGAGCTCATAGAAAAACACTTGTCTGGAGCAAAACTTCTACATGCATAGAGGGATTTCAATATAATTTGGCACAAATGTTCATCATTGTGAGGCTGAGTGCCGTGCATAAAATTCAGGTCCCTGCGACCAAGGTCAAGGTCACACATTCTGTGCATATCTTTCCTATTGATTTGTTTTAAGGTTCATTTAACAACACAGTGCCAAAAATAAAAACTTGCTTGCTAGATAACACTTATCCATAATGCCCCCATCTCCATTTAAAGCTTTTTCGTAAACGGGCGTATTTTGTGACTATGGCACCCTTGTTATACTTTGAAACCAGAAAGCTTCGATAGTGACATGTAGCATCAGATTATAGTCATTTAGTGCAGCACTTCAGTGTTGAGAATAGCGTATCGCCGTAGCAGGTACTGCATGGAGTGAGTGATGTTGCATATTTCATTATCACTTATGTTGATACCCAATTAAACCGAGCCTGCAATTTAATTTTGCTGTTTTAATGCTTCCGAGGGATCATTATTCAGATATTGCTACAAAAGTGATATTAACCATGACCCAAAGATAAAAATGGGTTCTGTCCTGGGGTCACATACATTATGTAGATTGATGTATTAGCAAACACATCAAATCATTTAGTGAAAGGTAGTGCACAGAGGTCATATATTTGACATGTAGCATAACCTAGTAGATCTCTTCAAAGGCTTAATTGATCAAATCTGGGGTCAAAATGATCCCACAATGGGATTTATTAATACCCTACCGCGAAGCGGAAAGGGGATTATAGGGATGGCCTCGATCTGTCTGACAGTCCGTCCGTCCGTCTCTCCGTCCGTAACACGTTCGTGTCAGCTCCATAATTTTTAAACCGCTGATTTTTCTTTTACAAACTTGGCAAAAGTGATCACCATAATGAGACAATGTGCAGACCGCAAGAATTTGGTTGCTACCCTAAGGTCAGGATGCTTGTGTAGGTGATAGCTCGGATGAATTTGAGCATGGGTCATCTCGGATGAAAAACTAGGTCACCGGAGCTAAAAAAAGAAAAACCTTGTTAACAATCTAGCAGTCAAATTTTTTGTTCAATCATCATCAAACTTAGTCATGATGCTTGTGTAGTTGATAGTTCAAGCGAGTTTTAATATGGGTCAACTTGGATGAAAAACTAGGTCACCGGAGCTAAAAAAAAAGGTAAAACCTTGTTAACACTCTTGCAGTCCCATTTTTGCCTCAATCGTCATCAAACTTGGTCAGGATGCTTGTGTAGGTGATAGCTCGGATAAAGTTGGATATGGGTCATCCCGGATGAAAAACTAGGTCACAGGAGCTAAAACTAGTAAAACCTTGTTAACACTCTAGCAGTCCCAGTTTTGCCTCAATCGTCATCAAACTTGGTCAGGATGCTTGTGTAGGTGATATCTCGAAAGAATTTGAATATGGGTAATCCCGAATGAAAAACTAGGTCACAGGAGCTAAAAATAGAATAAACCTTGTTAACACTCTCGCGTTTACATTTTTGTCTCAATTATCATCAAACTTTGTCAAGATGGTTGTCTAAATAATAGCTCGAATGAGTCCGAACATGGGTCATCTCGGATGAAAAACTAGGTCACCGGAGCTTAAAATAGAAAAAAGCTTGTTCACACTTTAGTGGTCACATTTTTGCCTCAATCATCATCAAACGTTGTCAGGATGCTTGTCTAGGTTATTGCTCCTATGAGTTCAAACATGGGTCATTTCGGATGTAAATCTAGGTCACAGAAGCTAAAAATTGAAAATCCTTGTTAATACTCTAGTTGTCACATTTTTGACTCAATTGTCATTAAACATTGTCAGGATGCTTGTGTAGGTTATTGCTCCTATGAGTTTAAACATGGGCCATTTCGGATGAAATTCTAGGTCACAGAAGCTAAAAATTGAAACTCCTTGTTAATACGCTAGTGGTCACAGTTTTGACTCAATTGTCATCAAATTTAATAAGGGTTCTTAACTAAATAATTGCTCGAATGAGTTGGAACATGGGTCATCTCGAATGAATAACTAGGTCACAAGAGCTAAAAATAGAAAAATCTTGTTTACACCTTAGTGGCTACTGTTTCGATCCAAATATCCTGTTAATTGTTCTGAAAGTTTGTTTCGATAATTTCTCAGAAAATATCGAATATGGGTTATCTGGGATTATAAACTAGGTCACACTGCCCAAATATAGAAAAAAAACCTTGTTAACATTGTAGTGGTCACATTTTTGACTCAATTATCATCAAACTTGGTCAAGATGCTTGTCTAGGTCATTGCTCGGATGAGTTTGATTATAGGTCATTTCGTATGAAAAACTAGGTTACATGAGCTAAAAATAAAAAAAATCTTTTAAACACTCTAGTGGCTACTGTTTTGATCTAAATATTCTGTAAATTGGTCTGAAAGTTTATTTTGATGAATTTTAGGTCAAGTTCGTACATTGGACATCTCGAAAGAAAAACTAGGTCACACCGCCCAAATATGGAAAAACCTTGTTAACACTCTCGTGGTCACATTTTTGACTTAATTATCATCAAAATTTGTCAGGATGCTTGTCTAGGTAATTGCTCGGCTGAGTTTGAACATGGGTCATCTTGCATGAAAAGCTTAATCACCGGAGCTAAAAATAGAAAAATCTTGTTATCACTCTAGTGGCACTCTTGATGATTTAGGTCAAGTCAGAATATGGGTCACCTGGGTAAAAATCTAGGTCACACTGCTCAAATATGGATAATCCTTGTCAACACTATAGTGGTCACATTTTTGAGTCACCTGTCATGAAACTTGGTCAGAATGCGTGTCTAGGTAATTGTTTGGTTGAGTTTGATTGGTCAGGTGAGCGATCTAGGGCCATCATGGCCCTCTTGTTTACTTTATTGAAGATTTTAAATAAACTGACGCAAATTTAATCATCATCGTGAGACTATGTGCTAGTGATATGCATGGTGCAACATCAAGGTCATGGTTGGTAGAGATCAAGAAGTACACATTCATGTTCCCTGCGGAAGGGGATTTAGTTATCCTTCAGACTTCATTGATTAATAATAAAGGGGATATTAAGATAAAACATTTTTGGTTAAGATTCATGAATGCCAGCTCTCTTCCCAATTAAAAGATTTCTTTTGATTGCTCAAATACAGTTTCGCTTGGGCGAATGTTGTCTCGCCTTAGTGATGCTTATGTTACTTGCATGTAGATCTTTTCCCCCAGAAAATAAATGCCATTTCAAGTGTCAAATAAGTAAACAATGGAAGCAAGTAGATTTCTTATTTGTAATGTTTGCATGGATTTATACAACAGTCCATTATCAAGACCACACAGGACATGTTTTAAGTATTAATACACTGTGAGGGGGGTAACTGTTTACGGTGGTAATGAGGCTCTGTCGTGTTTCGCTAAACAGTTACCCGAGAGCTAGATATTCATGTCTGTTCCGACAGCCAGTGTTTGATTCGTTGTCTTGCATATTAAATTTCAATTAATTTTGGAGCATAATTTCGTTACGCACTATTTTCTTTAAGTAGCGAATGAACTTACAAACGTCATTCATAACGGTAGAATGACGTCATCCTTAAAACGCAATATATTCATAAAAAAGCGCGCGGTAATGACCTAATTTAAAGCACGCGACTTGTCTTACATGGGGATGTAAGAAAGGGTTTTCTAGCACCGGTGTTTACGGGAGATAATCCTGTCTGATATGCAAGAAAGTAATAAAATTGCCTATAATTTCAACTGATTATGAGTGTCACGTGAGCGTTAATAAGTTTGCAATCCGGGGCCGAGGATGCATAATCAAAATCGACCCATTGAACGCACGTATGTGCTCAAACTGAAACAATGACGTCATATTTTAAAAAACGTCATCAAAATAGATAGCTGTAAAGTGAGAAAGTAGGTATAGATGGATCGCTTGATTTTTTATGAGAACTTATGTGTATTTTGTTCAAGCACAGTTTTATTGAAATCAAATGAAGCATACGACATTTTCATTACGAGAAAATGAAAATAAAACTTTTTTCTTAATTGAAATGTAAATGTACTTTCTATACACATAAGGGAATCAATTTTGTATCAAATAACTGTACAGTAAAAATCTACAGAGACAGTAATTTTAACGGAAGAAATATCAATTTTTTTTAATGCTACGATTATATCTATCAAGTGTATTTAAGACATTAATACTAGTCATATATGGGCCAGAAGATAATAATCGGCCCTGAAATGAATAATGCTCCCGACTGAATCTCTTTTGGTCATTATTAATTTTGCTGGTCGATTATCATCTTCCGGCTCTAATTTGCCGCGTACTAATTTCTTAATATTAATACTCAAACTGTCCAAAATTTATGAGAATCAACACATCGTGGCGCTCAGCACCTTGACCATTCAATTTTTCTCACATCAAGGACAGTTTATGTGCTTCCCTCTTTTAAACAAATTATAAAAAACAGGAAATAAAACATATGCAATTTTTGCAAAATAAATGTACTTTTATAAAACAATAACACATCCTTTTAAACGAGTAAAGATACATTCATTCAATATGCAAAGGGCAAATAACGTGTATCACATTTTTTATTTAATCTGTATATTAATGAAATAATGGTTACTTTTAAAACAACAATACCGCTGTCTTGAAATTGGAAATGTTACTTTGAAATGTATATCTTTCAACGTTGGTTTTAAGGTACAATACCACAAATGGACACTATAAGAACTGTAGAATTGACATTATAGGTCACTTATATGTATAAAAGCTAAGGACACATGCACGCAAAATTTAAACAAAGTTTACGATATGGTTCACGAGTTATGGACATTTTTATGAACTACAGCTTAGTTATTAGAAGGGCTCTTTTTTGGAAATGAAAAATGTCTTAACAATCTATAAAACCTTCGTTTTCAAATTTTATTATTGCTTTGAAACAAATAACAACATTTCGCTTACTACTAAGAGAGCGTAAATAAAGAAACTCCCTAAAAAAATGAAATTGAAGGACTGCTTTGAAAGTTTCCCTTATATTTTGCAGAACTATATTGGTTGATCATGTAAAATATTTAATACCTTTACGATATAGTTTTGATATAATTACACTTTGAAAATTTCAGGTAACATATTTTTTATTCCATTTAACATTATTCGGCCAATAAATACCAATATTAATTATACATGTATAATTAAAACTCAACACTTCCAGTCTTTCCAAAAAGCATATGAGAGAAACATAAATAATGTTTTAAGAAAGAAAAAAAGTTGACTTTTCTGGGGTTAGAACCTACTTCCTTTCAAAGCAGTTGACAGTAATTATATTTGAATACTCTTTAAGTTGTGGTTACGCATCAGGGATATCTTACCTCAAGATATGCAAAGTACATCATACTGATAATCAAATTTGTTGGACATACATTCTTCACAGGACAAATATATAAAGCAATATGCATTATTCTGTAGGCGATATATCAAAGAACAAATATAACGATTGGTTGCTGAAAAATGAAAACTATAAAAATAATTAACTCACCCTTGGCATTCTTTCTAATTTGGATTTTGCAAATTTGTAGATCAATAGACGTAACTAAGTTATCAGTAACTAAGTAATGCAACCTTCTAACGTAAAACTTTTTTATTAATATGACTCCTTGAGAATTTACACAGTTATACATCATTTTAAAGGATATATAATGAATGAATATTGTTCGTACGCAAAGAAAAATGTTCCGGAACAAAATAAATTATGCTTTAATTTTATTTAGGGTTTTAACCATTTAGTAATGATTCATTTCAACAATAGATCTCTTGTTTTTTTATATTTTAGTTTTTGCAAACAAACGAGCAATAAGGCTACATGCTGTGCTATTGTTTTAAAAAAACGGAATTTCTCTAACTATTACAAATCCAGCAAATTAAAAATAATTTTTGTCCTTTCAAATTTAGTCAATAAGTTGTCTCACTAATAAAAAAGGAATACATGTAATACAAATCATTATTGATATTGAACAACAATAAAAGAACAGCATACTATTCATGTACCCAATCCGCGTAGATTATGACAATGCCGTTTTAGGAAATGGCTGTTAGATTGCCGAGATAACTGTTGTATGCATTCTAAAATTATGAACACATGAAAACTCGCCTTCCCTTTTAAATATAAGATCAACAAATAGCAAACTGTAGATAAATGTCTCATTGTCATTATAAATATCGGATGAAAATGAATTTATCGACACTCTAATTCATTTTGCTAGTTAATAGACTTTGATGTATTTTGTGTCATACACATACACATTGCGTTTTATACAGAATGTGAAAATGGAAATTGGGGATGGAATTGTGATAAAAGATGTGGAAACTGTGACGATATTACTTGTGATAGGATCACTGGTACGTGCCGTCAATGTGAACCCGGGTTTAAACTATCAAAGTGTACCGAAGGTAATAGATTCTTATTATACGGTTGTTCAGAAACGTCATCAACCCACATAACATTATCTGGTTAATAGTATTTGTAAGGTCATTACAAAATCTAGCTACGAAGAAGACTTATTTTTGTGACACATATATGCTCATACCGCGCTGAACACCATTACAACAAAGCTTACAATGCATTGGTACAATTTAGTAAGTTAAATCTTAGAAAACATTTTTACATCCTCTATGTAATCGGTCAATGGTTTGGATGGAAATGAGGAAAAAGTTCTCTAAGTAAATTAAGGCAATAACATTTTCATGTACATATGCAAGTTCGTGACATTCAAGAAAAATTTGCATTTAAAACAAAACCATGGTTACGATTTATCGGTGCAAATATTGTTCAATGTATATTTTTTGTAATATCTCGTCATCTCATTACAATTGGCTGATACTCATTTCTATATGTACATGCATTGCAGCAAAGACTGAATTACAAAAAATTGGTTCTAAACCTTCAGAATTGACTGTTAATGCTTCCTGTCAAAAGCTACACACCGATTTTTGATATTTTCATTTGCCCAATATAGCGTTGCACTTATTCTTTAGTTAAACGTATTATTATCATCCCTATCATAATTATAACTATTAGTGATTTTGGAGATGGTTAATGTTGTTTTTTTATCATCATTTAGAATGTGCCGATTGGACGTATGGCCTAAAATGTGCTCATTCATGCAGCATAAAATGTGGCGGCGTTTGTAATAAGAAAACAGGAATGTGCTCCAATTGTAAAACTGGCTGGAAAGGAGATAGATGCACTGAAGGTTTGTTTCACTTTGTATACTTCATAGTGTTTTGTGTCACGTACATGTATTTTCTTTCCTATTTGTTTCATTCTAGAACTTTGAAATAAATCATTTACGGCAGATTGGACATGTCTGTAACAATATCTGTACCAAACGTTTTTTTTTAAGAAAAAAAACATTATATAATACGATAAACACACGATATTATCTATTTTTGAAATCATAGGTACCCATTGCTTCATACTTTACACAACATCCAAAACATATTCCGAAATATAATCAATTTTAATTATACTTTGACATTAAACAAATTAATCAATACAAAAACATGATCATGTGTTAATATATTAACAAATTCAACATGTATCTGTTCAAGAGGAATCATGACTTAATTCCCTTTTGAAGATCTAATAAAATTTGTATACGCCCATTTGAAAAACGGGTCATACTATAGTTTCGCCCCAGGCGGGCGGGCAGATGGGCGGCGCCAATAATTTGTCCAGAGCATATCTCCTATACGCATGTAGTAATATTAATGAATATTCTTTGACATGTTCATCACTATGAGAAGTTTTGTATTGTACGAAGATTGATAAGAAAGTTTTCGGCCCGATGTACTTCCAGTAATCAGAGAGCCAAACTAATGGTCTTACTTTTCAATAGAATTGCCCTCTACATCAATGCACTCTGCCAACCTGTGATCCAACTTTTTTCAAAATAGAACTCTATATTTTGGTCCTCAAAGAACTCACTGACCGCCTTTATGACACCTTCATTGCTTCCGAAACGCCAACCATGAAGCTTGGTTTTCAGTTTCGAAACCGGTAGAAGTCAGAGGGGACCAAGTCTGGAGAATATGGATGATTGGGATGAATATCAAAGCCGCAATCAGTTGCAGCAGCCATCGCAACTTGGGATGTGTGAGCTGGCGCATTGTCGTCACCTCCTTTTACGCGCGATTTCTTGACGCAGACGTCTCATTTTGTCTGCATAGTATGTACCGTTTATGGAACGACCTTGCTCCAGAAAGTCAATCATGATTATCCCTTGACTATCCCAAAAAATTGGATCCATCATCTTCCCTGTTGATGGCAACCTCTTGAATTTCTTCGGAGGGGCTGAGTCAGGGTGCTTTCACTGCATGTTCTGTTTTTTTAGATTCTGGATCGAAGTGATGAACCCATGTTTCATCCTGAGTTACGATCCGTTAGATAAAATCAGGTTCATCCTCGTAGCGAGACAATAAATATTTTGAAATGTCAAGCCTGGTCCGTTTCTTGTCGTCAGTCAACTGTCTGGGGACTCACCTAGCGGAAACATTTTACATGTCATAGACTTCAGTCAGAATTACCTGAACTGAACCAAAGCTTATCCCCACTTCCCTAGCAAGCATCGCCTTTGTCGCACATGACCAGATAGTGCACAGCTTCGGCAGTTTCATCGTTGATGGCCCTTTTGGCCGCCCAGGCCGCTCATCATCTCCAATTCTCTCCCTGCCACTTTTAAATTCAGCAGCCCATTTTGTCACAGGGGACTCCTTCCCAGGTGTATCCAAGAAGTCTTCATTTATTTCCTTGGGGGACATCCCTTTCTTACAGAGGTATTAAATGACAAAACTGATTTCAACTTCATCCATTTTGTCGAAATGACGCACCCCTCTACTGATCAAAGTTTTTTTTATGTTACATAATCTGTGTAAAACCGCGTGCAACTCGGTTAGTAATCTTCAATAAGATATCGGTATCGACGTATTGTATGTAAATTTCAGTGTAGTGGCTAGAAGTATATCGGGCCGAGAACCTTTTGATCATACCTTGTACATGAACCATGTTTCTAGGTCAAAGGTCGAGGTCACACTAGAGGTCTTTGAGAAACGCACGTCCGGAGCGTAAACTTCTACATTCATAAAGGGATTTCAATATAACTAGGCACAAATGTTCACCATCGTTAGGCGGGGTGTCGCGTGAAAAATATAGGTCCCTGCATCCAAGGTCAAGGTCACGTGTAGTGGTCAAAGTACAGATAAGATATAAAAATGTGTATTCGGACCTTTTAGTTATCATTTATTGTTGGATTGAAGCACAAATGGTCATTATCATAACGACTGGTGTGAAACATGTTATTTAGGTTAATATATGCAAGGTCAAGGTCACTAAAGATGACAAAATATAGTTTGTCCAGAGCATATCTCCTCTAAGCATGGTGGGATTCTAATGAAACTTCATAGAAATGTTCACCACTATAAGAAACATTGTCAGGTGCATGAATTATGTCTCTAGGTTAAAGGATACACCAAACGTCACACTTAGAGCTCATTGAAAAATCCTTGTTCAAATCCGCCTTCCCTATTCATCGGGGGATTTTAATCTAACTTGTTACCATTGTGAGGTTTATTGCGCACACAATACAGGTCCCTGGTACCAAATTTAAGGTCACATAGAGAGGCCAAAGGTTGTGTACAAGGACCATTTAGTCATTTATTATTTCGTAAATTGTAACACAAATGACAAATATCAACAAGTCAATTGTAAAACGTGTAATTTAGGTTAATGTTTGCAAGGTCAAGGTCACTGGAGAATATTCAGATATTTTACAGATATTGCCCAGAGCATATGCAAATTCATGATCTTGCTTAGTTTACATCCTTACTATAAGTTAAATCATTCAGAATTTTCTACACATTATTTCTACTACTCGATTACACCATTCGTCCTCTGATACATTTTGAAGATGCAATTATTTACCATCTGTATTTTAACTGTCTTCTGCTTATTAATTTTTTATTCCGCCCTTGTCTAGCTAAAAAATAAAAGTAATATTTTCAAGTATTCCTAACGCGTTTTCTTTCTTCCATTGTAAATATATGATATCAGGCTAAATGTCTTTTTTCTTAAACATGTAAAGGTACATCTTCCTTTCAGGAAGGTGAGGATGTTGCTATTTTTATCACACAAGTCTACTATAGCCGTTTCAGTTAATGGCAGAACGTTAAGTAAAAATTGATAAATACTGAAATAAATTCATCCTATTTGTAGTCTGTATAATGATCAAATAGGAAGATTATCTTAAAATATATTTTCGCGATCATTTTAAATTCGTAAAATGCGCAATCGCAACACATTTGCTACATTTTAACATCAGCCGTTTTGTAATGAAACGTATCTCCAAGCGGGCTTTTGATTATAAGACACTTTAACTGTGAAATGCTTTAAACTACTTTTTACAGTATATCATATACATGTAAATATAATTTCCCTTATGGTTACCTTACCATTGATTATTTAGACAAAGAAATGATAACTGATTACACAGAGAACAACTGAATCATAGAAACAAATTATATAATAAAAACACTTGACGAAAAGAACAAAATATTTACAAGTTATAGTCATCCAACAACATAAAAGCTAGGCTTCTATGTCTATAATTGGTGATCTCTTAACTAATTGTTGGAGCTCAAAATGAAATAATATATACAACGTTTGTGCATCTTAAATCAGAGAAGTTGAGCTTCTATGATACAAAGGTCTACGTCCATCAACTAGAGCAATTATATCCTATCTTAATATTCCTAGAGAAGCTGAGCTGAATTACCTAAGGACTCCTATGACCGCAGTTTATCTTCCTGTGTTACCTTCGATTCCAAGTTGAAAAGTGATTTCAAATGCGACTTTTCCTGGCGATATATGAATAAGTAAAGTGCTATCTACTTGATTTCTTCCCCTAATTCAGAAAAAAATAATCTCTTTCCAAAAGTGAAAGATAGTCTCTAAACATAACGATACTAAAATTGAACACAACTTTCTAAATTCAGCATACTTATAGACTCTTTCCCAATAGCAATAACATAGTAATTAACCACTATAACGGAAAAGAAACATTTTACAAGACCTAACTTACCACTTAATCATCATCGATCCTGGACGGCTATATAAAATTTACATGTGCATCACCTGTCTTAATCCAATCACAGCGAATAATAAAATATTACATAATAACACACTAGAGGTAAAAAAACTTCAACAATGGGTGCGTAAATGGGCTCACTCATCTGCCGTGTTTGTCATGTTAACTATTCGTACAACTGAAAAATACTATTATCAATTGTACAAACTCAGTACCAGGTTTTGGGCTCGTGCAAAATAAACGCAGGAAATTGCGATTTTTTTGCTACATGTCATTTTTGATGTATTCTAAGAGTGTACTTTCTTTCTTTCCAAAACAAAATTTTTAAGAAAAAATGCTTTCTTCCGGGCGAGTTTAATACGTTGGGAGTTTTTATTGCATCATACCTATAATAAAACAGGTCAGTTACAGCCTGAAAAACAAAACTTCGCAAAGCAGTCGCCGGAGTATAGGCTAACGTAAATTCAATGCATAGAATGCATGAATCAAAATGTTCGCTTATTATTATGATATTTTCTTATGCATTCTGACCTAGAACAAAAAATATCTCAGAATCTAGTTTCGAACGACTATTATAACTGAATGGAAGAGTGGATCAAGTATTTTTGTTGGCTTAACGTGTTGACCACATACCATCAGGTATTAGGCAAGCAACAAAAACAAAATCGATATCATGTCTGTATTCATTGCTCAACGGCGATTCTAAGCATTTTTGGAATTTCGGAAATGCTTCTTCTTGTAAATAATTGTTGTCAAGAAGGGTATATGCAAATGGCATTTTCAGTTAAAGAGACGCAACTCTTGTTTTACTGTACAGGCGTATTGGTACATAAATAAATTTGTCCTTTCTTTAGAAATTTGTTTCAATTTATCCATCGATTATATTTAAGGCGTTAGACGTACTAGAAAAATCTGGAAAAACTTTTGTTTTTTATTGTACTTGCTGATCAAGAATCTTCAGGAGATTTGCATTTTGGCCTTGCACAGGTGAATGTCGGGCGGCGGGCGGATAGGCGGGCGGACTATCGGGCGGTAGGCGAAAATATTTTCGTAACAGTTTTCTCAGCAACTTCTTCTTGCAGCCTCTTGATATTTGGTAAACAGCATCAACATATTGTTCCATATCGTGGGATTTGATTTCAGGTCTGTCGCTCGCTCCTCAACTTTCTGTTTACCGATTAAGTTCAAATTTAAACATTAATGGTGAATGGTAGGACATTTTTGTAACAGTTTTCTCAGCAACTACTTATGGCACAATTTAGATATTTGATATACATCATTAACACATAGTCCCATACCGTTAACACATAGTCCCATACCGTGGGGCTGTCACTCATCCACTTCCAGTTTACCGACTTAGTTCAATTTTCATCATTAATGATGAATGGTAGGAATGTTTTGTAAACATTTTCTCAGCAACTTCTTCGATTCGATTTCAGGTCTCCACTTCCTGCTGACCGACTTAGTTAAATTTTCGACCTTAATGGTGAATGGTAGGACATTTTCGTAACAGTTTTCTCAGCAACTACTTATCACAGCCTCTTGATATTTGGTATACAGCATTAATACATGGTCCCATATCGAGGAATTCGATTTTAGAATTGTCTCTCAATCACGTCCTCAGTTAAATTTTTAACATGAATGGAGGGACATTTTCGTATCAGTATTTTTAGCAACTACTTATCCCGGCCATTTCTTTCTTTGACCTGTTTTTTAAGGTTGAGATGAGGTATCCATCATTGAAAGTATTTATGATTTATCCGCCAATTAGCTTGATATACAGACTTTGAATTAGGAATGCAAGCTCTGGGGCCGAATTGAATTTCACTATAAAATGACCTATTTTTGATATTATTAATGTCGTTATCGTCATTTCTTGATGTACATACATAAAATTTGTACATGGAATGAAATGTCTGATCATGAATTGAATATTGAAATCATCTTATAATTACATTTTGTGTATATAATTGACACCATCTGATGTTCTTTCTTGCTTTTTGACATACTGACTTTTAATTTGAATCAGGTATGTAATTTCTGATTCCAAATCGAATCCTGATATCGCTTGACCTTCCTTTTGTTATGTGACGTAAAGACTTGAAATAATGACCATTTGTATAATTTCAGATGCCAAATTAAATTTTGATATCTGCTTACCTTCTTTTTATATTATTGATATCATTTGAAATATTTCATTGCTTTTTCACGTACGGACAAATTTGAATCAGGTTTGTAATTTCTGATGCTGAATTGAAATTTAATATCAGCTGGCCTACTGTTTTTATTGTTTGACCTATTTTCATTGTTACATTTTAGTTATGTTACCATATGGAATGTATAAAAAGCTTTAAGGATTTTGTTGTAAACTTCTGCATCTAACATAGTTTGCATGTGACATTAGTGTGTCACATGTGCTGGGTCGTGTAGGGGTTGCGTTCATTGAACGCCGCCTTTCCTTGTTGATATGTTTATCATATTTCATTCACAAAAGATGTAAAATAATTATTTCATGAAAATTAGCCCTAGTGTTTATTTATTTTACATTTATTCTACATAGTCTCATAGGAACACACTTGCAACATAGATATTTTAACAAAGATTTTCAAATATAAGAATATATAGTGAACAATGAAATAATGGATCATGGGAGCGATCTAGGGCATTATTTGCCATCTTGTTCACAGAAAGTCTTTTTATTGCACAATCATGAGTTATTTCAATATAAATTATTATAATAACAATAATCTCTCTCCTCTTTGATTACTCTCTAGGTATTTCAATTCACATCAGTCTGACACATCACTTCTACCGTTCTTTCACCATCTGTTAATTTGTTTTATATTCCGCAATCCTTAAATTTCAAAATAGAGAAAACAAGGATCCCTAAAGAAAGACCAACACGGCAAAATTGAAAATGATGCAGGCTCGGTTCGATTGAGCCTGTTAATGGACGGTAGTGTCAAGTGCAAACTACTGTCCACGCCCCCTAGCTCCGGCTTAAGCAGAACTCAACATTTAACGTGGACTTGTTCAATTTTGAAGCATCTGCAGATGTGCTCATATGGCGGTAATCATTGAAACCTTCAATGTGACACGTAAGTGTTATTCCATGAATACGGCATATGACCCCAAGTAAAAAACTGCGTGTGCCCTAACGAGAAAACAATGGGCGAAACTAAATAAAAAGGAATTTTGAAATGGGATCAGAGGTTATGAAGCCTGCATATCCCAGATAAGACGTCAAAAGACAAATTAAAAAAGCAGGCAACATATCCAAAGTTTATGTACAATGTATGTTTAACATTTTCAGAAATTCACTACGTATTTCAGTTTCACTTTATTAACAGACAATTTTACTGAAATACAATATCAAAAAGACCAATATTCATCATTGATCTAGAGGCTACCCGTCTTTAAACAAGTGTAATTCTAAGAGGTGCGGATGCTGCAACTTTTTATTGCACAGATATAATTTGTCCTCTACAGTTAACATGAGGACATTTAGGATATTTTTCTTTTTATTCTGACATTGACTTAAAGTCAAAACATTGTATTTACGTGTTCACATGAAATGCTCCCGGTTGCCGCATTTAGTATGTTTTGTAAATATGACGTGTTCTTGAAATAAGATTCCGAGAACATTTCTTAAAAATGTATCAGCACTAGTCAAGTTTGTCATTCTTTTAAATACTAGTTTGTGATAATTCGGCTAGTGGAACAACTTATTTACGGTTCTGATGCATTTTCAAGTTTTAAATTAAAAGCTAAACTCTTAGCTAAATTAAAATGGATTAAATATTTACAAACCCAATTTCTCGTTGGCCTTAATGAAAATATTTTTCAACAGGGTAATATTTCTACAGATCCCAATATTGTTATTTTTTCTATTCTTAAGATACAGAATCGAAAATCTCGATACCACAGAATACGTAAAACTGGTAACATCAAGCGTAATTAAAAATACTATGTCTGTTGTCGACATTGCATCTGGACTAATTTTGATAGACATTCTATGTTATCACGTCTATCCTCTCTTTTTTACGGTCTCTTTAAAATTAAGAGAAAGAAACTGATAACATTGTTATTCAAACTGTTCATTTAGACAGCAGCTTATCTTATACCAAGTTTAACTCCTTTAATTTTAAGAGCTCAAATCGACACCACAACTGGACATGACAGACACTTTCTTTAAGTTACTTTTTCTTAACCAGGTTATTGATTTTATCGAATTGCTTAGTATTTTTCGCGATAAACGTAACTTGATTCTTTAATATTTTCAAAAACTCTGATATGCCTATATTTTGCTATCAATATAAATCACCTATTAGAAATATCATATATAATTATAACAGAATTGTCTCCGACTTAGACGTTTAGTCTAATGCACCATCTAATTGAGACTGCAAAAGTTCACAAAACGAATTGTATCGTGTGAATGGACATCTACCACCTAAACCCAGACTTACCCTATGATATCTTACAAAGGATATATAAGCGTTCCACTCTAAATATGTTTTAGTTCTGGCTGACAAAGCGACCAATAACATAATTATCGTATAACGTATCCAGTATATAAATGTTCTACAATACTTAACAGTATCTATGCTTATTTTAATCCTTTTTTATCTGAAAAGAATATTGTTGATAGTCAAATTCTGGAATTTTTAATTTAAATAGTTCATGTTAATGAGAAAAACACAAACTTCCTATTACGTACTCGATTCCAAAATTACATAAACATCCATGTAAAGCCCGCTTCTTTGCTTATTCTACTTTTTGTACTACCAGCAATATTTTTATTTGATTGTACTTGTCTGACTGTTATTTAATGACATGGTATTAGTCATTGTGAAACAATTTACGGAATACAGACAGTCATCTTTTCCGGTCTGTTAAAAACACAAGTGAGAGCTTCATTCGTTAGTGTTTACGATTTGTTTACCTTACCATTGCCACATAACCTTACCAACGATAAATCATTATTTTAATTCGAAAAACTTTGCAAGAGAAAACGTTACTTTTCACTTTTCTTGCTTGTACATTATAATACAAAAATACTTTTTTACGAATTGAATCATTTAGCAATAAACAATTTTGATCTGTGACAAAATATTTGTGAATATTTATCATCTGCCTTTTTTTATTTACCATGAGGGGCTCTCTTATCAGCAGGGTACTATATCAAAACACCAATACACAGCATGACTTTTGACACTTTAATCTTCTGTAACTGTTTTCTGCTCATGTATAATATTTTATCTAAGAAAAACAGATCTGCATTAAAGTGAAAAGGAAGTTACAAAAGTTTTATAATCATGTATTTAAATATTTTCTTTAAAATATATTATCTTCTAAATGTGTTAAAACTGACAAGACAAATTTGACTGACAAGGCAAAACATTTCCCAGTTCAGACACTAAAAGATGCTGCAAATTTTAATGAAGAATGGCGAGAAATGTGGATATTGATATGAGGTCTATCTAGAATAGTTAACTTTAATGAAAACAGTCGCTCACAGAAAAATACCAATACACAGACTTGATACTTTCATCTTTTATAAAAGTATTCCCTTTATACATTAAATTTTTGAACATAGAAATCTTGAATAAAGTTAATAATTTTATTTATTTCATGACAATTTTTAATTATTTATATCTTTAAAAGTATGCAAGCATTTCATGGTTTAAAAACATAATATCAATCACAGTGTATTGAATAGTTTTAAAATCAATGAATTAATTTTCTCTTTCAATCTTGAACATGAGGAATTTGCTCTTAAGTTGTATATTATTATGCAGAATGGCAAGAAATGTGAATAAATGCATAAATGAAGAAAATTCAGCTTTAAAGACAATAATATCTACTATGCATTTATGCCAATATGATTTTTTTGTACATTTGATTATACAAAGATTATGGTCATTTATCTATATGACTCACTAGCTCGGGTCACAACGCCTGATCCCAGTCTATTCTATGTTATGTCTAACATGCATTTTGAGAAAACCAGGGAATTTCAATGCATACTTATAATGTTCAAAATTGACTGTTCTTTGTTGTATACCAGGAGACCTTCTAATCAGCAGGAGAGTGGTATAATTAAAACAGTCCCTCTCAGAAAATACCAATGCATAGCATGACTTGAGATTTTCCTCTTCAATAAAAGTATTCCCTTTTTACATGAAATTTTTAATATTGAAATCATGAATAAAGTTATCAAATATATTTATTTTATGGATAATATTTTAATTATCTATATCTTTAAAACATATGCAAGCAATACACAGTTGAAAACAAAATAATCACAGTATATTGATTGTTTTAAAATCAATGTACATGTATTAATATTCTCTTTTAATATTGAACATGAGGAATTGTCTCTAAGTTATATTATTAAAATATATTTTAGCTTAAATATAAACCTTTCCTTGATTTGTTCAGAGACATAGTTTTCTATGTCACTGGTTTGTTTAAGCTAATGAAAAAAGTTTATGTTGTTACAAACTAAATTAATTGGGACAAAATTATCATATTTATTTTCCCATTTGTACACTAGAAAAATTGAAATACTTTGATATTAAAAAATCTTTAAAAACATTCATTCAATTATCCATTACGGAGCATATTTAAATTTAACCTTATTATTTCTATAAATTTGATTTTAAGGGGTATTATTTAACACTTACTGTTAAATAATGGTTTGTAAAAATATAAATTACAATAAATAATAAAATTAAAAAAAATTAAGCTTTATCATGATATCACCTGAAATGTTAAAACTGCTGATTATAAAATTTACTTATTTATATTCATAGGCCATATATTCCCAAAGTTGTTTTTTTACTTACATCAGCTAAACAATGGATGCCCCCTGTCACTTGATATGCAATTATCCAATAAACCATTTAGGTGTCACTTTCCCTGGCCAGCCTGGTCATATGGTCTAGTGCACTAGAAGTGCACACGGTGTGCACTTCTAGTTCAGCTCTAGTGCACTAGAAGTGCACAAGGGTGGGAAGTTAAGTGTAAACTCAACTGTAGCTATGGTAGGGCGTGCAGTTGTTGGATGACTTGAGTGAACGCAATTTATTTATAACTCATCTGGCAAACTTCTTCTACAATGTCACTCGTAAATAGTTTACAAAATTCTACTATCATAATTCAAATTTGATTTTGTAATTATATGGTGAATTAAAAAACTCATTTACGGCTAGGTATAAGCAAGCTTGGTTTTTATGGAGATCTGTATTACAAACTTCGTAGGATAATGGGTCACATTTTTCTGCTGTCTTCACTGAAAGTATCAAACGTTTTGTTTACAAGAGGCTATGACCCATTTATTTAAAGGCATACCGCATGCTTAATTTTCAACTTTTTTTGCAGTTGAACGCTACGCTTTTCTCTTTTGATTGCATCTGACGGACCAAGTGGAAGACTTCATGACGGACTGAATTGTCTTAATTTTTGCCTTCTGTTTTGCTCCGTCGGGCCCTTGTAGATGATTTTCTTGTTGCACGTTTGTTATGGTCATAAGGCTGTACTTTTTGCTAATATTTACATAATAATTTATGTGTCTTATTTATTTCTTCTAATGTAACAATGACATTTGTAAGAATTTCATTTGACGGGGATTCATTTTTGTCGAGCCCGCTTGCGGTGAGCTCGACATAGTTCGGTGTATTATTGTGCGTCCGTCCGTTCGGCCGCCCGTCTGTCCGGATATTATTGTCCGGGTGTAACTTAAATTTTAAATAATTTTGCACAAATGTTCACAACAATAAAACGGCGTGACATGCGCTAGTACGTTTTGGCTAGGTCAAAGGTCAAAGTAATTAAAGGTCGAATGCAAAGAATGGCCTCGAACAACTTTTCCACACTACGACTCTATCACTATCTGGTTAAATTTTAAATAACCTGGTACAAATGTTCAACATCATGAGAAGGCGTGTAGCGAACAAAATCCGTGTGGGTAGGACAAAGGGTAAGGTCATACTTTAAGGTCAAATGTAAAAAAGTTCTCAAACAGCTTGTCCGCACCATTTATCTATCACTTGCTTGTGGAATTTCAAATAACCTTGCACAAATGTTCAACATCATAAGATGAAGTGTCGCATCAAAGAACCCTTTGGCTAGGTCATAGGTCAAGGTCTAACTACCGTCCGAAATTTGCTTACCGGGTTATACCTCTGTCAATAGTAGGCAGAATTTCAAGGTCAAGTCATACTTTTAGGTCAAATACCAAAAATGGTCTCAAACACCTTGTCTTCACCATAACTCTATCACTAGGTGGCGGAAAGTTATTTCCATTGTCATTCATACCACTTTAACCACTTAGGCCACTTATTGTCATAAAGATAATTAGGAACTAATAACAATTAAATATTAGTAAAGATTTTTATGACATATACGGAAAAATAATGACGTCAATTTATGAATAAATTAGACGTATAAATTAGCTTCAGAAACTTTTTTGATGCGCCGTGCAAAGCGTGTGTGTTACCATAGTTGGTCTACAGAGGGATCTTGAAAAGAAATAACTGAAATTTTAAGAAAAGTGAAGCGATTCAAGTTTTCATGACTGACTTTGCAATATTGATTACCATATTTGTACCGGCTGATTAAAGCAGTAAGGTTTATATTCACATACATGTATTCTGGTCTTCATTTTGTAATTTTCGTAAGATTAAGGTTATGTTTGCAGTATATGAATTAATTTCTGTTTCCATTTTACATTTTAGTACATTTTTTTAAATCAGGAAAATAAGCATAAATCTAGAGGCATGCTTCTTCATCTTTGATAATTGATAAGAACATTCTATATCACAACTCTGTCGACCATAATATTTAAGAAACATATTTTTACCGTTTTTGAATTTTATGAAAATACTTTTATAAAATGTTAATGGATCAAGAAGACGAAAAACTCTTAGTCGTATATCTTTTTGAACAGCCCTCATATATTGTTAAGAACTTCATCAACATTACTCATTTCCTGAAATATTGATAAGAACATCCCTATGATTCATTTTGATGGAAAATGGAGAATGTGTCATTAAAAGACCAATCAACTGGAACTTTTAGTATCCAGTCAATTTCTTACCAGACATTGACCTTTGAAAGCAATCTTTGACTTTCATAGCAACGGTTGCCTTTATTTAGCAACAACTGATATTGAAAGCAAGCATGTCCTTCCAAAGCAACTATTTTATTTCGGACGATCATAGAACACTTGTTTATGTTTTTGCAAGACCGCTGTCGCGTATTTAACACACGCGTGGTAATATTACGAAGCGGCGTAATAATTACACGGTTAGGGGTAGTGCCATTAGAATCACATATACGGTCTTATATTTACTCCAAGATTTAAATTATATACCATTTTTTCAAAATGTATTTCGCATCAAATGGTATAACTTTTGTGGGAATTCTTTGATTTTCTAAAATAAAAAGCATGTATTGCAGCGATTTTTAATATGACAACCTTCGTTATGAATAATTATAATTATGTTCTGATAAATATTTTTAAAAAGCATTAGAACTTTTCATTTTAGATTTTAATTTGTTATATTTAATTGTGTTTTCATTTAGTGTTCAAGACAATTGTGATTTTAGATATTGATAATAGCTATGCGTGCTTGTTATGTTTTGTCAGGGTTGTAAATAGACAATCATTGATGTGTCATTTCTCCTAAAATTAGAATAACATTAATTTTCTTATCAAATCGAAGCGTTTTAAGGTATGATAAAAGATTAAATAATGGTTATTAATGAAAGAGCAATCAGATAGAGCTACTTACATTACCAAAATGTATAATTTGTATTAGCAATTAGAATTAGTGCTCGTGTGCGATTGCATCGCGCCGAAGTAATAACAAGATTTGAACAGTTCTACCTGTACACCGCTTGTCTTTAGCCAATCAAAGCTTTTAAACTTATATCAGATGGTAACAAAATGAACATCAAAAATCTTCAACAAGGGGTACGTAAATAAACTCGCCCAACGGCCGTTTTTTTTTTGTCGGGTTACCTATTCTACAACTGAAAAATACCATTATCAATGTACGAGCTCAGTGCCAGTCAATAGGTTTTTGCAGGAAAAGCACAACAAAACGCAATATTTTGCATCATGACATTTCTGGTTGGATATGTAGTCTAAATAAGAGTGCTTTCTTTGTTTTCTTTCCAAAAACTTGAACTTGACGACAAAATGCTTTCTTTCGGGCGAGTTTCAACTATGAGAGTTTTATTGCATCATAACTATAGTGTAGTAAGTCAGTTATAGTCCGTTTCAAAAAGAAAAGCAGTCACGCGTTAGCAGGAATCAAAACATTCGCAGACATCAATTTTAATGTACACGTCAAACTATTTTGACTAGAACGAAATGGTAGAGTATATCAAGATATTTGTTGGCTTTATGTGTAAAGTTTTTAGGCAAGAACTATGCTCATGGCTAAACGGCGATTCCAAGCATTTTGGAAATGCTAGTACTTGTAAAATTAATATCTCCGAAAACAACATTGCGTCTAAATGTGTCTTCATCTGAAGGTACATGCAAACTTTTAAAATGTTTTGATGTTAAACAAGATCTCGGAAAAATGTATAAACCGACTGCAACAGTAAAGTCGTGAAAATCGCACGCATGGTTTTATATTTAACCAAACATACTTGAATTAAACATGTTTTCCAAAATGCATTGTGTCAAATATTTTTATTTCTTTTTTACATATACTTTTGTTATTCAAAACACAGGAGTATCCTGAACAAAAGGGAAACTAATTGTTCTATGCTAAAGATTTAAACTTATTTTCAAAGCGTTTTGTAAACAAAGTCATAAGTAAGTTTAAAAAAAAAAACATGTATAAAGAGTGGTAATATTACGCCTGTGTGATTATAACGCGACCCCGGTATTCTGTTTACGTCCGTTATAAATGATTGCTACAAGAACCGTTTGGAAAAGACTGTTTTAGATTCAATTCTGAATAAAGGTTTGCGACAGTAAAATAATTTATACATTTCTTCAAACTTACACTCTGCTCATACGGCACTTTTTAGACATAATATTTGCGACTAAAAGTTAAACAATATTTTTGTACTCTGACACACATGGCCGCAAACATTTACATTTTTAGGCATCTGTTTTCCTATTTGAAGTAATAACGAAAGGGCTAACTTAAATTAATAAAGCAGTGAAGGCCAAAAGATGTGGATGGAAAGGCTAAGTTACTTTCGTCTCCCATAATTAGTTGGTTCAATATTGAATTTTGCAAAGGCATGGGCGGTTGCATGCAACTAGAGAATTGCGTAGCGAGCTAACACGTCTACCTTTTTAGAGAGAAGCTAATTCGGATACATAAAAATTGCTAAAAGCATAACATACATTGACTTTTGCATGTATTATTGGCTCCATTAGGGATTTTCTTTTCTACTTCAAATAGCATGAGTTTCTTGTCATTTTAGCGAGGCATATTAGTAAACTACGATCAATTGACGATCCTTCTGGTTATTTTTTACACTCTACTTGCATGACTTAATTCAATATTTTTAAGATGTCTCGTGTCTAGGAGCTGCATCTCCCTAGATGCATACTTATATTCAACATGTATTTGTAAATACAATATTGTTCAGTGAACAGAGACAGCAATTTTGAACATTGCAAACGGCACTAAATACCACGTAAATTACCAAGAAGAGGTCAAACAGAAGTCCTAATTGCGTTTGTGAGGCGATTTGTATATGATGATAATAACTTCAAAATCAGTCAGTAATTGCACATAACGTAATTAATTACTTGAGTCGTAAATATTTTTACATTACAATTTTTTTTCTTTAGTTTGATTGTTTTAAGGCATGTAGCTTAAAACCGAAACAGCTTGAAGTTTGTCGATCTCAACTGTCTATAGACTCTTTAAGAATAATCGCTTTCCAAATTACACCAGGCTTTCTTACATTGTGAATTGCAGATTCTATATGCCTGAAAGTAAATTAGTTCACTCAATATTGAAGATAGTTATTCCATGTTGCATTCTTATTGTAAATTTTAGTTCTTTATTAAATGGAAAAGTGTGCTTTATTCCTACTAACTATATCACATTTATTTACATGAGGATTTCCTGTCACTGCTTATTATAATACTTTATAGTATGTTTCTCATTTCACATCTGTAAACCTTTATTACTTGCTCATTTTGAAAAACGAAACAAAAAAAAACATAATTGTTGAATACTGAATATGGCCATAAATTATGATGTGTTTAGATTTTGTTTACCAATCTGATTAGTTATTTTGTTTCTGTTGGTCAACCATGACAAAAGTTACATTAAATTAATCAATGTTTTTAGAAGTGACCGGCACAGTCGTAAACTGATTACTTCTAAATAACATAACAATATCGCAAACCAAACATGAGTTATCGCGTAACATATGATCGAGTCGAAGAAGCTGCAAGCATCACGGATATCCATAAAAAGGCCAGTCGTAATAAGGATACTTTTACACAAATTCCTTCCCAAATGTTTTCGTGGTTAAAATAATTATAAATGATATCTAAATTTTGATGAAAAAAGTCCTCACAAAAACTCTATGCACAGTCCTTGAAATTCGATCTCAAAAATAAGTCAAAGTTACAATTAAATCGTGTCTCTTACAGTACATCATATGTTTATGTTATGCACTTCCGGTTTTTACCGATGTCGATGTCAACGTTCAAGATAGTTATGTATCTGTAAAATATCAGAACTAACTATTCCAGCCTTCTTCATGCAAAGGTAAGGAATTCTAGTCATTTTTATAATCAATCAATTTCCAGAGGAAAATATGTATGCATACAAAAATTAATGAATTACATTGGAACAATTTTGTAGGATGACAAAACGTTTCATACAATTTTGCGTTTTTAATCTAAATTTTAGTTTTCGTCATTTGGTAATTCTTAGAGAATGTTGTCTTTTGAAAAGTGATTTAAAATGACATAGGAATTGGCGTAATATTAAATATTGCCGATTTATATAGAATGTATTGAATGTATGACAGCGTGTAGTTGTAAAGATTACGAAAAAATGTTGTTTTTTCTTTTGTTTTTTCTCATATTTCAAAAAAAAATTTGCATGTTATAATTGTAGATAATGCAAATTGAATTATTAAAAATGTTTACTTCTTGTAAAAAAGGTATTTTGTAATAACTTAAGACTTGTCTTTTAAACGTAATGTTAATATTTCAGGATGTAACAGATAATGTGTGAATACATGGTGCTAATCAAGCTAAAATGGTAGCCTAAGGATAGGCAATTTGCTTGTATTTTATATATTTTAAATGGTAATTTATTTAAAAAAAAATTTTTGGAGACAAAGAGTTTTTTATTTTATGTTTTTAAAGTTAATTATTTAAGTTGCCTTGCGTAAATTACCCTTTTGTACCATTGATATTTCAGCATTGAATGGGACAGTTTTTTGTGTCCTTTGTAACAAGGCGGATGGGGCGAAACATCCACACTAAGGGAGAAATGATGAGAAGGGTTAACGACAGCAAGTAAACTAAGAATTAACTGAACCGAAAAATACGCACTAATTAGAGATGCATTATATTGGGATAAACACACTGTTGCTCTGTCTGATTATGCGTATGTTTATGGTTGAGGACTAATGGTTGACATAAAATCCATAGAAAGGAATATCTAATTTTATCCGATATAATGAGCAAGGATACAAACAGTTTTGTAAATTTGTTTTCAAAGCTGATCATTCACAATAAATCATCTGAGTTAAAGACGTTATCGATAGGATAGGCGACAACAATTAAGTCGTCAAGACCTCGTTGAATTATTTGTCCCCTCCAGATTTGATTAGGAGTACAAATGCACCAACAGTGTGGTTTACGATTTTTGATTGTCATCATGAGAAACATTGGTTTCTGTTTTACCTATGAAGAACTTCAAAGATTTGAACGGCCTTCAGCTTCATATCATGGAACACAAATTTAATTTATAAAAAGAACGATTAGTTTGTAGCGGACAACGTTGAACATAATACTGGAACACTTGATGGTCATGGGACATTTCATTGGGTAGGTATCGCGGCTACAGTAACCCCTTAATAAGAGCAGAAAAAACTTATTCCAAGATCTCTGATTACAACTGATGGTCTTGATGCAATAAGAAAGAAATAATATTCATTTCTACAGGTAGCAAAATAACGATATAGAAACTATTGAGAATCTTCATTGTGTTATAAAAGTTACACGCCCCCTAAAAGTGCAAGCTAGGTGCTGGTCTGGAGTCATGCAGATTGTAAGAACAGGGTCATATCCGGGTCAATCAAGTGTTGTGATGATAGATCTACATCCAAGTGGCATGGCATGTGCCTATTTAACATAAAAATATGTGCCGTTGCAGAGTAGCCGTGTTAATTTAGCACCTATTATTACACTTGACCAGCCATTATATAAGAAGGCGTTTAATATCATCACAAACGAGCCCGAGGGACTGACATTAAACATGTTATTGTGAGACTTGGGGCTTTCCATACACAGATTACCTTTCTTGGGAGGATAGGCCGATTATAGGCAACACCGTACTAGCTGAGCTATTAGCAACAGTCTATGCTCCTAACACGATAGGAAACATGTTACATGGAAAGGCAATCAGTAGAGCAATCACTGGACATGTTCTTGTTGATGATGATTTGAATATCATACTTGTAGAAAAACTTTGTCTAAGACTGTTAATAACATACACTGACTTAAACAGTAATCATGAAAGAGTAACAGCTGACCTTGAACACAAAAAAGTCCAAGTAAGTGACACTTAGCATGTAAAAATATCTAACTTTTCTTAGACAATCAGATAAATCAGGAAGACATTAGTGTGGACACCACTGTTTTGAAGATGAACCAAATGTTCAAAAAATCAAAATATCGGCTTGCTGTTGACATCAGAACTGCAAGGCTATGCGTACAATATATCGATATGATTGTCATTTTAAAGAAATTTATAACTGAAGAAAGAACGGGGTTTGGAACAACCACTGTGAATCAATACAGAAAATGCTACCTTTCTTTGTAGCACCAGAACATAATCAGTACCTGAAATCTGGATACGTGTACCTTCAAGATATGTTTGTCCTGGAAGATACACACCCAAATGTAGATTAAATATGAAAAACAAGAACAACAAGGAAGGGCGTCGTACAATGAACACAACCCCCACGCGACCCAGCAATACAGGACCTCCGGCAAGGAGCCCAGCAGTACCCAAATAAAACAGGACAGGGTACAGGGCAAAGCACGGACAGGGTGATTACTATAATAATAAATAATAGGAAACAACAGAACCGACCATGAAATTAAAGAGACGATTAATTTCTAGGCCTACAAACTTAAAGGGATGTGGGGAAGGGGACTAGAAAAAATCTGGAAACAAAGTGATCCCTCGGAAGCATTAATCACAACAAAATTACAAGAGAATTGCAGACTCGGTTTGATTGAGTCTGTACATAAGGGATAATGAATACGTGCAACATCCCTCACGCCCCCTAGCACCGGCTTGAGCGGTACTCAATTCTCAACACTTAATAGTGCTGGCATCAATGATCCCGAAGGACCAGAAAAATATAACAACACTGAAGTGAAGTACGGGGCAACTTTTTACAGCTGCCACACAGCACTTGACACCTGCTGTTGTGAAGTATAAAAAATCTGGAAACAAAGTGATCCCTCGGAAGCATTAATCACAACAAAATTACAAGAGAATTGCAGACTCGGTTTGATTGAGTCTGTACATAAGGGATAATGAATACGTGCAACATCCCTCACGCCCCCTAGCACCGGCTTGAGCGGTACTCAATTCTCAACACTTAATAGTGCTGGCATCAATGATCCCGAAGGACCAGAAAAATATAACAACACTGAAGTGAAGTACGGGGCAACATTTTACAGCTGCCACACAGCACTTGACACCTGCTGTTGTGAAGTATAAAAATCTGGAAACAAAGTGATCCCTCGGAAGCATTAATCACAACAAAATTACGAGAGAATTGCAGACTCAGAATTGCATGTGATTAGACGAAGTGATAGATACTGGGCAGGATTATCACCAGACATTCTTATTGAACAAATACTGATCAGGAGTGTTAAGTCCTTTACAGGTATGACGAGAGGTCGCGGTATGACATAGGCACAGAGGACACAGTGTCTTCTTTCGATGCCTGCGTGTGCTGAGATAAACAACGCGATGCAAGACTTCACGGGGCAGACTTATGAAAGCAATGAACAACATAACGAACTGAAGCTATGAGAAGCAGGAATAAAAAGAATAGAGGAATATTCTTAGATTTTCTGAAAGAGAATGCAACCCTTTTTTGAATCAATAGTGTCTTTGAAATATTGAAACTGGGTCTGTTACCGAGACTAGTGTCAATGTCGACCGAGTCGTAGATATTGGACAAAATAGTTTCAAAGAAATGACAGAAACCAACAGACCATAAAACTTGGTACAAAAAAATAACATGATAAAAGTTGGTGGAGATGATAAACATGTTGCCAACAATTATTATTCCAGCTGTTATTGACAGTTGCTTTCAATTGATTCAATTGACAGAATAAAGAAGTATTTCTTATCTATCTAGCCATCCCTTTTCACTGTTTGACATATCCGGTCTATTGCAAGAGGCACACAAGTCAGCATTGGCTAACGCCATTTCGAAACTCGGACAATGCGGACCATCACCAGTGTCAGAGGACAACGTATGTTACGTCCTGGACGGACGGTCATTAGTCCAGCAATTTATTTGGATATATGGATCGGCTTTCCATGATATTTATAAACAATATGCAACGATAGAGCAGTTACATTATGGCTGTGCTAACATTGTATTTGATGGCTACGTAAACGATCCTTCTAAAGAATTGATACATTAACACCGGAGAAAAGGATAAATCATGTAACAAATGCCTCAGAGGATGCAGATCTTCAAATCTTTCAGACTGCAATTATGAAAGCAAATAACAAAACGACAGTACTTAAATGTGAATGTACACAAACATTGATTCTGCTATGATATCATGTTGATACTTCCAAAGAAAACATATTTTACATATCAGACACAAAGACCAGCTTTAAAAAGAATAAGATTTGGGACATTCAGAACACGAAAGCAGTTCTTGTAAGTGATACGTGCAGACGTTAACTTTTTATTCATGCTTTCTTCGAACATGGACTTTCATGCTATGTGTGTTGTTCGGAATGTCAGGCAACCGTCTGTAGTAATACACATACTATTGACTACGGAAAAATTCTGAGTAAACTGTGTTAATAAATTAGCATTTCAGATAAATAAGGAACTCTAAACAAGTATTGAAACAGTTGTATAGTTTGCTTTGCCTGTCACATTTAATGTACAGTACAATTTTGACAATATAAGGGACAAAGTTGGTAATCATCTTAGTATGTCACTTAGATAATGTAATTATTGTTGAATGTTTGTACAATAAAAAGTTATAAATATGCACTATTTAAAATGTTATTCAAAATTAACATAAATATATCACATATGAGTATGTAAATGCATTTTGTAAACAAATAGCAACACAAATACATAATGTTTCATGTACATTTGTATAACAGTTGTATAATATACTGCAATTTTAACTATAAAATAATTTACGAACGTTTCAGAAACCTAGGTGAATTATACTGCTAATTTATAGACTATTTCACAGTACCTAACAAAAAACCTTAGAAGAAATAGTTTTAGCATAAGTGGGTGGGGTATTGGTTTAAAGAATGATTTATCCAGTGTTGCAACTTTTGTAATATTATCATCTTTCTTTTAAATCTTTTATTTAAAATAAAATGTGTACAAATGTGTTACTTTATTTAACTATTTAATACCATAATATCCAGTCTTATTTCATAGATTTGACAAATTGAAAAATCATTTGGTTCAAAAACATGACATTTTGAGCAATTTTATACTTCACATTTTAAAGACCTTTTTGTAGCATCACATATATATATTGTAGATAACAAATATGAAATCATCTTTTATGAAGGAATTTGTTTTAGTATAGAGAGATATAATTTTGAAACATCAGCAGATGTGTTCATATGGCGGTTACCAGCGAACCTTCAATGAGACACGTTAGTGTGTCATTCCATGAAAAGCGGCATATGGTCCCCAAGTAAAAAATGCGTTTGCCCTAAACGAAAAAAAAACAAACAAAAAACAATAGACGGAACTAAATAAAATGTTATTTTTAAAGTGGATCAGAGGTTATAAAGCCTGCATATCACGGATAATACATCATAAGACAAATTTAAAAAGCAGATCACATATCCTAAGGGTGATTCAACAGTATTCAAGTTAGGAATCATAATGGAATCACCCAACAAAAAATAGCCGAATGAAAAGACGTAAAATTACACAAACACAACAATAATGTTGTGCTAAACGATCCGTAAGGTTCGGAAATATAACATCCCTGATTGAATGTGCGGGCGACTTTTTACAACCTCAACACGGCAATAACAAAGCTGATATAAAGAGATAAAGAATTCCCAAATCCCCATTAGGTTGAGTCTAATTTTTTTGGCTAAAATGCCTGGCCTAAAAGTAACATATAAAGTTACATTATAGTATCAGGCGACGACGCTACTGTCATGAATATTCGAAAATATATCGTGATGTCTTGAAGAAAGTGTGTTGTTTGTTAGGTCCCCTACCTTATTATAGATGTCGTTTGTAACGGGCAGGGGTAAAACCCTGCTCTACTTGATTATTTCGGATTTTTTCTCATCCACGCAGAAGAGACAATGCATGAAATTTGGAACGTGGCCGAACATTGTTCACCAAGGACATAGTAAAATCCGAGCTTTGTTTTGGCATACAGAGGAAATCAAACTATCACTTTTGAAGGAGTTTGAAATAAGCCTTCTCGCACTACGAGCCAGCTGCAAATGTATTGATTTAATTCAAGGGAGATGACAATATATGGTATGCAAGGACAAAAGGGAAGGGTACTAGGGAGTTAGAGCCCTAGTACGTAGTGATTGCTTAAAAGGCAAACAAATCTCATCATCAGGGCTGCCTAGCCAGTCAGTACCTAAATGAAATATTTCAATTAAACTCTATGTATAGCAAACTCATGTATAGACCTTGCTTTCGATTGCTTTTGAGCCTCCTAGAGTCAAGTTCAAGGTCTCTGTTACTAAAAATAAAAATAGGTTTCTGGTCAATAAGTAGAGTTTGGAATAAAATATTTCAGTGAAACTTTGTGTAAATTAAGCTTTTTCAAAGATCTCACTTGACATGGTTTTTCGGCCAGCTAGGGTCAAGGTCACTGTTACTCAAAAAGAAAATTGGTGTCTGGTCAACTGGTTGAACTATTTTTTCTATAAATATTATATATTTTCAGGAGAATATCTAAATGAGAAATATATGTTGTTTCAGGATACTGACTATTACAACTGTGCCTTGTCATGATTATTAAGTCTCACATGTTTCAATTTCATAAATTTGATAGTTTTAAAATAATCCTACAAAGTAATAAGCAATTTTGACAAAATAATATTAGTTATTAGTTAAGGTGCATAACACTAAAAAATAGTTTTCAGAATAATGCCCTTTATCTTAAAGTTCTTGTATTAATAAAAAGCATTCCAAATTTCATATTGATATCTTAAAAATTGTTTAAGTAATGAGCTACACTAAAATCTTTAGAAGACGACAACGACGACGACGTAACAAGCATGATATCTCGAAGTTTTCTTCGGAGCAGACGAGTAAAAATTCGGATGTTAAGAAGAAAGCGTTAAATAAATACATTTAAACACGACTTTAAATGTGTCTTCAATTAAATTAAGATTGAATTTGTTTTGATAAAATGTTACTATTGTGTTCTCTAATGTCGGCGATAGTTTTGATAGTAAAATGCAGGTTGGTAAATTATTGTATATATTTTAAAGTCAAAGGAAAGAAAATGTTGGAAAACAATCTTTTTTCCAGAGTGTAATAATGGTACTTTTGGCAAAGACTGTCAGAATAAATGCAACAGCAACTGTTTAAGGTCAGGGGTGAATGAAATATGCAATAACGTGGACGGCACATGCTTGAATGGTTGCAAAGGTGGATATCAAGGATCCCATTGTAACATAAGTATGCTGTTTTAATCTTATTTCTTATTTTGAAAATGTTAAATCTTACCTGTCTTACCATGTTTTATATTTAACAATTTCTAATATCAATAGCTATTTTAAGTCATTTTATATCAAAACCAAGCTGGGTGTTCTAGTGATGTCTGTTCATGACTCGTACGATAATTGTCTTAAAGTGAGTATTGAGCAAATTTGTTAAATAGAAATAACTGAATACTTAAAGAACACCTGAAACGACAAAATTAAACGTAATGAAGGCTCGGTTTCATAGCGCCTAATCATTGACTGAGGTGGTAAGTGCGAGCTTCAGTCCGTACCGCTATCACATTCGCATGTTAATTGAATAAAAAAGATTCAAAATTTTATAAACATTAAAGACTATGATTTTTATGCTGGCTACTCCATAAGCTACAAAAGGATTTTTTTTTATATTTTGTATCTTTTATATCAAGATGTAGCACAAATTTCGCTGCGGTTTGTAATGAAATGCCCTAGTATCATGCATTTTGTGCAAGTCTTATTTAGATTATATATGTACTGAATGTCGACGTTTTTTTCTGACTGCATTTCGTATAGTTACTACTGACTCAAGTGGAGTATTTTATATTTTAAGAATTACTCCAAAATAAGTAACTACAGAAAATATCTGTCTAGTATCTAACTGTACGTTTTTAAAATTATTGACGTTTGTTGATTATTTGCTTTGGGTCAAAACAATCAGTGCATATCAAAGCGAAGAAACACTTAAATATTGTCTTGTCTAAACTTTAACCGATCATGTACAAAGTTTCATATTATAAGTCAATATCTGATCATGAATATGTCATTTGTTTGGGTTTTTTTCTTTGAAACTAAACCTAAAAGGAGATTGAACATATATTGACTTGTCGAAGCTTATTTTACTCCATGCAATCGTTTGAGCCCGAAATGTGAAAATAGTGAAATTTGAATTATTGAAAGGGTCGATAACTTAGTGAAACGCAAACTGATCCAGGTCTGCTATAAACTTTATTGTTGACTCTTTTTTGCACGGCAGTAATGAATGCAGCACTTTATAGTTATGTGCCATATTGTATAATTGTATTATCTCTTAAAGTCGTAGGAAGTTCTAGCGTATGTTAATGTTTAGATTAACATTACATAATTAATAATTAATCAATATTACTTAGATATTCGACATAAAACAATACTTTTTCAAAATAATGTGCGATATTTATGCCGCGAGACTCTTTAAATTAATGCCACTTTCACAATATTTAATCTAGTTAAGTATAATCATATATATTATCTTTTTACTCTTTTTTATTTACGTTTTCAATAAAATAATTAACATATTTACAGAATGTTACGATGGTAAATGGGGCATAAACTGTACACATGATTGTGGGAAATGTTTAACCTCACCATGTAATCATTTAAATGGGCATTGCCAAGATGGATGTGCTGCTGGTTATAAGAAGACAAGGGATTGCCACACTGGTATTCTTTATAAAAGATGTATAAGTGTGTAAAGCTGAAATCAGGCGTATATAAAATCGTAGTAACATTTATTCCGTGTTAATGACCTGAAATAAGATTTTAAACATTCTAATGCTGTTTAGGATCGCTTTAATTTGGTACATAGAGGGTATTAAATGAGTGTAGATCTAATACTAAATTATTTGAACCAGTTAAATGAAATCACATTATGCGAGCCTCTGGCGATCATAATATGAGCCGTGCCATGACAAAACCAACATAATGGGTTTTGCGACCAGCATGGATCCAGATCAGCCTGCGCATCCGCGCTGTCTGATCAGGATCCATGCTGTTCGCTTACCAACACTATTACAAGTGAGGAAACTGACAGCGAACAGCATGGATCCTGATCAGACTGCGCGGATGCGCAGGCTGGTCTGGATCCATGCTGGTCGCAAACCCACTATGTTGGTTTTGTCGTGGCGCGACTCATATTATTTTATTCAGCGAGTTCAATGAATTTAGTATTAAATCGTCACGCATATACTATTCTATTTATCACATATATAAAATAAGGACGGTAAACTATCAAAAAGAGTCATTTTCATTGATACGCCTATAGTGTTACGCTAATGTAAGCGCTTTAACGCTATGTTTATATATATAACGTCGAAATGCTATTACACTAGTGTAATATCGTTTTTATTAAATAGCTTTATTACACTACTGTGCCGCGGTTTATGTGATAACTTACAATATTAATCAACGTTGATGACAAAAAACGATGTTAAAATAACTTTGAGAAACAAACAAAATTGTAAAAACGAATAACACATAGGTTATTCCGTTACAATTAAGCTTTTTTCAATTTGGTATAGTTTAAGATACATATTTTCACTTTTATTGTCGTGTCTGTCTTTTTTTACATTTCAATTAATACCAATATCGAGTTGATCTCATCATCATCAGAAAATAAAGCTTCATTTCTTTAAATGTGATATAAATCGTATACCCAGTGAATGCAGTGCATAAACTGGAGAGTGTGGTTGTTTAATACATATATTCCAGTTACGCACTACTTGTTGAGACAGTTGAAACATTTAAATCTAAAATGAACTTTGGAAATTTACACATTAATTTTCACCAAAATCTTTAATCTCAATTTCAAAAAAAAAAACATCGATGTTTCTTTTGATGGGGTGGGGTGTTCCTCTGCACTCTCATACAAACCAGATGACAACTAGTCCTTCTGTCGTTAACTTATTGAATTTCTTTATCTTTTCTCTCTCTTTTTTTCTTCTCATTCTTCATTTATCTTTCCTTTCTTTATACACTTTCTTTTCTCTCTTTCATACTTACTATGCACTTTATAGTACTATCAGTTTTTCTTACCACTCATTTTCTTCTGTCAAAAACTTTTATAAAAAGATCTTAACATACAAATATACTTGTCATAATCTGATTACATTGAATTGACATTATTTTTTATGTATTCATTACATGTACTATGATTTGAATGTTTGTATATTTTGATTGAAAAATAAAAGAGAAAAAAAAAACTTATTGAATTTCTTACAAAGTGTAACTTGAAATACTTGAATAAGTTAGTTCTTGAAAATTGACTGAACCTGATTGATGTCTGTTCTAAGACGGCATTAATAAATGCAACACGCTTGAGTTATGTGCCATATTATATATCAAAGTCGTAGGAAGTTCGCGCGCATGTGAATGTAAAGAGTAATATCACATAGTAAATTAAAAAAAACCCGCTTGTAATGCATATTATTTTAAATATTATTTAGAAATTCGATATAAAACAATACACTTTCAAAATAATATACCATATTGATAACGCGAGACTTTATTTCGAATTAATGAGGCGTTCACAATATACAATCTAGTTAAAGTATAATCATATATATAACCTTTCCTCAATTTTATTTACCTTTTGTATAAAATAGATAACATATTTACAGAATGTGACGATGGTAAATGGGGCATAAACTGTACATATGTTTGTGGGAAATGTTTCACCTCACCATGTAATCATGTGAATGGGTATTGTCAAGATGGATGTGCTGCTGGTTATAAGAAGACATTGGACTGCCGCACTGGTATTATTTATTAAAGATGTATTAGAGTGTAAAACAATAAATGTTTATCTGACATCAGACGTATGTAAATGCGTGGTAACATCTATTCCGAGTTAATGAACTGAAATAAGATTTCAAACATTTCAATGCCGTTCAATATATTTTTTAATTGGTAGCTTATAAAATCAAGCAACGATAATGACAAAAAAACGTTGTTAAAATGATTTTGAGAAACGAACAAGATGGTATATATAACACAAATTAGTTATTCCGTTCAATACATTTAAGCTTTTTTTCAACTTGATAAAGCTTTGGATTCGTTTACATACATATTTCCGCTTGTTTTGTCGTGTCTGTTTTATAACATTGAATTAATACAAATCTCGAGTTGGTTCCATCGTTATCAGAAAATAAAACATTATTTTAAATTTAATATAAATCGTATACCCAGTGCAGTCAGTGCATAAACTGGAGAATGTGGTTGTTTAATACATATAGTCCAGTTACCGCACTACCTTTCGATACTTTTAAGTTTAAATATTTAGATTTAAAACAAAACATGGATGTTTCTTGAAAATTATAATTGCACTTAGATATGCTGAGTTATGAAGACCTTCTTTGTTCGACTTAATCTTTAATAAAATGAATACAAAATATAACAGCACTGTTCAGGTTTTTGGAAGACAACTCTAAATATTTTGTTTCTTTGGTTGATTGGGTTTTACGTCATATCGACACAGTATAGGTCATATGGCGACGTTCAAGCTTTTCTTGTGGAGGAAGACCTCCGGTGCCTTTCCGTGCCTTACTTCAGGCACGAACTAGCATCTGAGTAGAACCACTGACGTTCCGTAAGCTAGCTGGAGTGCTTCCTTACATGAAATAATCCTAAGTCCCTGTCGAGATTTGAACCCACAGCGGTGAAGGGCAGTGGATTGAAGTCAACGACCTTAACCACTGGGCCACGGACGCCTCTTAATATTTAATAGATTGCTAGCAATGTCTATAAATTATTTTCATTTTTAAACAAGAACAACTTCATGAATATAATGACGACACCTTTTATAACAGCTGTGTGACCTCTCTCAAGCAAAAGCACTAATGCGCTGTGAACGCTCGCCACTGTCAATAATAATTTGTTATAAATATTACTTTTTACGAGGAGTATATATCAATGACATATATGTTGACTTCAGGATATTGACTATTATCTTACAGCTGTGCCTTGCCATGATAACCAAGTATTACAAGATTCTAGCTTATATGAAATGATTCCACTAATTATATTCAATGTTTACAAGAAAAAATCTAAATGTGCTAAAAAGTTCATGACACACAATTATAGCTTTCAGAATAATGCCCTTTATCTGACATCTGTCTCTTGTCGGGATTAACATGTATTCCAAGTATCATATTTAATTTACCTTTAAAAAAGTTTTAGTAATGAGCTTCACTATTATCTCGACTCTTTCCCAGGAATAATCGAGTTCAAAATCGGTTTCAAACTTTAACATTATCACATGAATTAAAATATGTGTTAATATTGATTAAGATTGTATTTGTTTTATAAAATGTATTTCTACATCTCAAATCTCCGATATAATTTTTTATGGTTAAATGCATATGGTTAAATGTCTTTGTCAATTGCTTGTCCTTTGAAACTGAACATAAAAAGGGGTTGGATTAACACGCAATTTTTGAAGATAGTTCTTATTGCAACCATTTAAGCCCGAAATGTAAAATGTGAACAGTTAATTGTAAAAACTTTGATAGGGTCGTCAAACACTTCATAATGCATAATGATTCAGGTCCGGTTTGACTGAACCAGATTGATGTCTGTTCTTGGACGGCACACGTTTGGGTTATGTGCCATATTGTAGAATCGTTTTATATATAAAGGTCGTAGGACGTTTGTGCGCATTTGAATGTTAAGAGTAATAGCACATAGTAAATAATAATCAAGTGACGAATGCCCCCCGAAAAGATTTCTTAAGCATGCAGGTGTTATGAAAAGAAAATAGAATGAAAGTAACAAATTGCTTTTGTATTGTTCTTTGTATTATTGTTACCTATAATCTGTAATTGCGATAGCGTGACCCTTCAAAATATAAGTGTGACCTTGACCTTTGAAGAAGGGGCGTGGTTTTTGGATGCGACAGAATGTTGTCACGTAGTAGACATTTGCGTTATTTTAAAATCCTTCTATGCATGACAAATTTTCAGTCGGGACATGAATTTGAATCTTCAAACTCTTCTCGAGAGAATATGTACCTTCAAACTATAAGTCAAGATGTGATACATTGATGAGGCTTTCACAATATACAATCTAGTTAAAGTATAATCACAGATATTACCTGTCCTCTACTTTATTTTCCTTTTGTATAAAATAGATAACATATTTACAGAATGTGACGATGGTAAATGGGGGATAAACTGTAAAAATGAGTGTGGGAAATGTTTAACCTCACCATGTAATCATGTGAATGGACATTGCAAAGATGGATGTGCTGCTGGTTATAAGAAGACATTGGATTGCCGCACTGGTATTCTTTATAAAAGACGTATAAGAATGTAAAGTGATAAATGGTTATCTGAAATCATGGTAACATTCATTCCGAGTTACTGAACTGAAATAAGATTCTAAACATTTCATTGCTGTTCAGGATCGTTTTAATTTGAAAGCTTACATTATCAATATCAACGTTTATGACGAAAAACGTTGCTAAAATGATTTTGAGAAACAAACAAAATAATATGTTTGACACAGATTAGTTATTGCGTCTTATACATTTAACTTTTTTCAATTTGATATAGTTTTAGATACGTTTACAGCCATAGTTCTGTTTTCATTATCGTGTCTGTTTATAACATTAAATTAAACGGAACATAAAAAGGAGATTGAATTTATACGCTTTGCTTTAATATAATTCTCAGTGCAACCATTTAATCCCGAAATGTGAAAAATAGTGATCTGTGAACACTTGGAAGTGCACACACATCAAAATGCATAATGATACAGGTTTGATTTGACTTAACCTGATTGATGCCTGTTCTTGGACGTGTTTGGCAGTAATAAATGCAAAACGTTGTTATAATGTGCCATATTTCAGAATTGTGTGATATCGTGGGAAGGTCGTGCAAATGTGGATGAAAAGAGCAATATCACATAGTTAATAAAAACCTGCTTGTAATGCATATTATTTTTAATATTATTTAGATGTTCGATATAATTAATACACTTTAAAAATAATGTGCGATATTTATAAAGCGAGACTTTGTTTACATTAATGAGGCATTCACAATATACAATCTAGTTAAAGTATAATCATATATATAACCTTTCCTCTATTTTATTTTCCTTTCGTATAAAAAAGTTGACATATTTACAGAATGTGACGATGGTAAATGGGGCATAAACTGTACAAATGATTGTGGGAAATGTTTCACCTCACCGTGTAATAATGTGAATGGACATTGCAAAAATGGATGTGCTGCTGGTTATAAGAGGACACGGGATTGCACAGCTGGTATTTTTTTATAAAAGACATAAATGTATATCAGAAATCAGTCGTATATAAAGTCGTGGTAACATATATTCCGAGTTAATGAACTGAAATGAAATAAGATTTTTAACATTTCAATGATATACAGGATCGTTTTAATACACTTCAAACACGGCGAAATGCATAATGGTCCAGGTTTAGTTTGACTGAACCTGGTTGATGTCTGTTCATAGACGCGTACGGCAGTAATAAATGCAAACGTTTTAGTTATGTGCCATATTGCAGAATTGTATGATATCATTTTGTGAAAAAAGACTGTTTTCATTGAATAGTCTTCCGTTACAAGTTAAATTGCTATAAAACTATGAAAACTGCTTCAATACTAATCACACTTGGCACAAATGTTGACTGGACCATTGCCTTGGTTATAACATGCTCAGTCTTAAATTTCCCGTTACCATACCAACGGGGGACATCTCAAAATTGCCAAAAATCACTATTTTGCGATGACTTTTTCCATCAAAATTGATTTCAAAGTGCTGCAACTTCTCAAGAGATAGAGATAGAGTCAAGGGCTTTTCATCGTTGGATACACATTTCCTTATGATCAGCCTGGGATTATATTTTTAGCCTCTCACAAGTCCAAAATTTTCTTGGCGATGAGGGGGTGGGGGGGGGGGTGTTGCCGCCACCCTTCAAACCCAAGAACAGAAAGGGGAACATCCCCTTCTGGCAGCGCCGAAAAAGTGGTCACTTTTTAAAACAACGTTTCTCAAGCAAAAACAAGTGATGGTGGCCTAAATAAGGCATTTTTTCACCATTTGTGACAACAAAAAGGGGGATAAAAGGGCGTTAAAAGGCGTGTTTATCAGGTAATGGGTTAAAGTCGTAGGAAGTTCGTTCGTGCACATGTGTATGTAAAGAGATATATCACATAGTTTATAAAAAATCGCTTGTAATGCATATTATTTTTAATATTATTTAGATATTCGATGTAATTAATACATTTCAAAATACTGTGCGATATTCATAACGCGATACTTTGTTTACATTAATGATGCTTTCACAATATACAATCTAGTTAAAGTACAATCACATATATTACCGGTCCCCTATTTTGTTTACATTTTGTATAAAATAGTAAACATATTTACAGAATGTGACGATGGTAAATGGGGCATAAACTGTACAACTGATTGTGGGAAATGTTTAACCTTACCGTGTAACCATGTGAATGGATATTGTCAAGATGGATGTGCTGCTGGTTATAAGAAGACATTGGATTGCACCGCTGGTATTTTTTTTATAAACGATGTATAAGAGTGTAATGCCATAAATGTATATTAGAATTTGGTCGTATATAAAGTCGTAGTAACATTTATTCCGACTTAATGAAATGAAATAAGATTCTTAACATTTTAATGCTGTTCATGATCGTTTTAATTTGGAAGCTTAAATCATCAAAATCATCGTTAATGACAAAAAACGTCGTTAAAATGATATTGAGAAACGACCAAAATGGTATATATAACACGGATTAGTTATTCCAGCTGATACATTTAACCCTTTATCATTTTGATATAGTTTTAGACATGATAACAGCCATAGTTCTGCTTTCATTGTCATGTCTGTTTAATAACATTCAATCAATACCAGTCTAGATATCAGAAAATAAAACTGCATTTCTTTAAATTTGATATAACAGGCTCCATTTACGTTTTAATTTTAAAGATCCTGTATATTGTAATAAAGGATGTAACAACATTTAAGTGAAATTTTATATATGTATATAATTATTCTTTTAATAAAATTTCCAAACATCAAAGACAATGTTAAATATGTACTGAAAATGTTTATACGCATTAAAAGTTATCATTAAAAATACATGCATTCATTTATTATCTCAAATTTTGGCTAAGATTTTATCGCAAATAAATTTCTAATTACCTGCCTTTACTTACATGAAATGTAAATTCGGTAATATCTTTACAAATAGCGCTTTTCGGAACTTACACTATTTGTAGATCTTCATTTGAGCATCATATTTGTTATATAAAACCATAAAAAATGTGAGTTACATGATGTTTATGAATATCTTTTTCACTAGGCACAAGACTTTACGAATTTTAATGATTATTTTCAAAACTTTTAGATCAACGTGGAAGATTTTAGCTATAAGGACAATTAACATAAGGCAACCCAATGTCGCCACTGTGATAATTTGGACAATCTTGGTAGAGGTCCGCTAGCAGATACGCCATGCTAAATATCTAAGGTCTATTCTTTAAGGATTCAGGGAAGATCATGTATTAAGTGTTTATATAAAATTTTATATTACGAAAACCAATTGCCCCGAGGTGGGTCGAACTTTGTTTCTAGAGCTATATTTTGACAAAATGCAAAATAATATTGACGAACTTAGTTAGAAATATTTCGATAATTAATTAAACAGAAAAAATATGTATTTTGATTTACCATGTTATCTGTAAGTTTAGGTTTAAACTTAAAAACATTGGTTATCATATTTTTTTTCCATGTTACAACATTCGCCTATTGTTTAATCCTTTTATCAAACTTAAGCAGGGTATCTGAAAGACCCTTTTGTAGTTTCTGGTCGAAGATTAGGAAATACAAAGCTTACATTCAATATCTGACACAGTGGTTAACGACAAACCTAACAACAAGTAGTTCTCAAAACAGCTTAAAACTAGCGATTTAAAAAAAGATTTTTTTTTATTTTGTTACAAGTATCCAACAAATTACAACGCATTCAAAGTTTAAAAGTAGCGTTGGTTTAAAGAATTGTCAATAAATGCACAATAACAAATTACGCGGATGAATATAATTTTAATCAATGAAAAAGCTATTTTTAGCGATATTGATAACCGAATGCTACACAAATAAATCTGACTGTCGAGTAGTGGAATACATAGATTGTTCATGTCGGACTGTTTGGGTGAGAAGATTTTCTCTAAATTATTTACATTAATTTTTAACAACAGGTTTATCGTGAATAAAATACCTCGAAATTAGTAAGGATTACAAACCCGAAATGTAATGGAAATTTTAGATTTAGAATCACTTAATTGTATTCAGGCTTTGTTCGTATAACTTCTCCGTGGTGCAGAGGTAACGCGCTAGTTTAGTGTGTGAGAGGTCTGAGGTTGAGGGGTTCAAATCCCAGTCGAGGCAACTATTTTAAGCGTCTTTGTTAAGGAAGTAGCAACTATATGCAAGTATAAAGTATGGCTGTCATAAAAAATGAACATCAATGATTTTTGATGCAACTCAAGTTAATATGAATATGCGAAATGTCGTATGTATCAAACTTATACAGGAAAATACATACAGATATACAGTACATTTAGATTGCAAAGATAAGAAAATACAACAGACCTTGCAGCCCTTTGATTTATTATAAATTTGTTTGAAAAAAAGTCGTTTACCCAATGCATTCAATGTATAGAAAACTTGATATATATCCAGGTTACCGCACTATCTGCATATACTTTTAAAGTCAAACAATTGAATTGGAAATAAATTTTACAGTCTCGCTTTTAGAATTTACACATTCATTTTCACGCTCATTTTCTAAAAAAGAATAGATGTTTCTTTCATCTGGATGGGGTTGGGTTTTCCTCTGCACCCTGATACAAACCAGATGACATTTTGTTCTTCTGTTGATAACTTATTGAATGTCCAACTTGAAAAATTGGAATCGGTTAGTTCTTGAAAATTATAATTACACTAAGATTTGCTGAGCAATAAAGACCTTCTCTGTTCAATTGAATCTTAATGAATGCAAAACCTGTTTCACCATTGTTTCGGTTTTTGGAAGGTAGCTCTTAATATTTAATAACAAGCTAGGTATACAAATTATTTTCATATCATTGAAGTAATAAGAAATTCATGAATAGAGTAAAGACATATTTTAACAGCGGTGTAACCTCTCCCAAACAATAGCACCGACACACATGAAAGCTCGACTGTAAAGTGTTAACCCTGTCAATAGAATGTTATATATATAAAGGAGAAAACATTTTGATAAACCTATATAATTATTTTATAGGTTGCGTCCAGGATACTGTCTATTATCTTACAAATGTGCCTTGTCATCATAATCAAGTATAACAATTCTCATGTTGATATCTTTGACAGTTTTGAAATAATCCTACAAATAACAAAACAGTCATAGTTTCAAAGGTGCATAACCTAAAATTAAAGCTTTCAGATTAATATAATGCCCATAATCACACATCTGCCATTTGTCGTGATATAACGACTTTTTCTTCGAAACGACGAGTTAAAAATCGGGTTTTAAGACGAAAGAATATTTACCTTTAAACATAAATTTAAATGTGTCTTAAATTACATTTAGATTAGATTTGTTTAATAAAATGTTACTTTTACGTTCTGAAATGTCCGTGATAATTTATGATGGTTGAATACAGGTTGACAAGATTTCAAGATTCAAGATTTTATTAAGGCACAAACATAATGTCTATTGCCATAAACAATAATGGCGTGTATACATACATATAAACATATTAACAAATGCATAAAAGATCTAAATACGAGAAAAGTAATATTACATATATAATATCACAGTCATGAAATAAATATTAAGACTATTATAATTAATGTTTGAAATTAGTTGGAATTAGCTACCAGTTGTTTCTCTAGCTAAAGTTGCATAGTAAATAAATTGAGATAATTTCTTTATAACATTCTGTTGTGAGTTATTCATTAACATTTTAAATTTGTGTACATTTGGCCAAGAGCAGTAGTATTTAGGTAAATATTCTCTTCGTAGATCAATGTAATACGGACAAGCAAGTAAAAAATGATATTCCGTTTCCACTACATTCATATTGCATTTTAAACAAAATCGTTGATTTCTTTCAATATTTCTAAATCTTCCTTCTTCAATCATTAATTTATGAGCAGAACATCTAAAACGTGAAAGGGCTATTCTATATTTATTATTTATAATACAATCAAGATACTTCTCTTTTCCAAACGTGCTTTTTATTAAACTATACGTATCAAGTTTGCTAGAATTATTAATTTCAGAAAACCATTGTTGATAATATTGATCATATATACGTTGGATAATAGACTTAAGAAAAATAGAATGTGGGTTATCAAATAAGTAAGAAAAGCCTAAGTCTTGAAGGAGACATTTTACATCATTGGTCCATTTATTAACAAACTGATTGTTATTATCTGTCATCATCATAAGTTTATACAAAAATGAATCTGGATTCTTAGCAGTTCTAAACCAAAACTTTACAATACTAATCTTACGTAAAACAAGAAGGGGAACTCTACCTAATTCACCATATACGGTAGCATTGCATGTTTGTTGTCTAACACCTAAAACTTGCTTCATAAATTTTTTATGAACTCGCTCAATATCTGGTGAATTATGAAAGCCCCATATTTCAGACCCATAGTTAAGAATAGGCATTATCATAGAATCAAACAGTTTAATTTTTTCAGAAACATTCAATGACAAGTTATCAAAAAGCGAGTTGAGTGCATATAAAGCCTTGAAGGCTTGCTCAGATAAACATTTTTGTGCTTGATTAAAGCTACCGTTTGATGAAATTGTTACACCCAAGTATACAAAGTTTTTAACAATATTAAGAATTTTATTATCGTAAAGAAAAACATCATTTGAAGGTCTATTGCCCTTTTTACATATCATTACAACTGACTTGTCGGGGTTAACAGTTATTCCCCAGTTTTGACAATATAAATGTAGTTTGTCTAATAATATTTGTAATCCTTCTTTTGTATATGAGAACAACACAGTATCATCAGCAAACAATAAAAGAAATAATTTTAAATCTTCCATAGAGAAAAAATCTATATTGTCATCGTATAAAAAGTCATACATATCATTAATAAAAAATATAAACAACAGAGGAGATAATGGTTCTCCTTGTTTAACGCCTGTGTTACAATCGAAAAATTCACTTAAGGAGCCATTTACTCTTACACATGTTTTAACATTTTCATACATGACTTTTAACATATTTACAATTCTAGAAGACGCTCCGTGTTTTATTAGTTTTAACCATATACCATTCCTATAAACAACATCAAAAGCTTTACGAAAATCAATAAATGCACAATATAATGTTTTATTTTCATTTTTTATTACTTTATTTATTATTGAGTTAAGAGCAAAAATACAGTCTATAGTACTTTTATCTTTACGAAAACCAAATTGATAGTCGGACAGCAAATTATTACTTTCTGCCCACCCTCGTAGGCGAGAATCTAACATAATTGAAAATATTTTTGAAAAAAACACTAGTTAAAGTAATGCCTCTATAATTATTTACATCACTAGAGTTTCCCTTTTTAGGCACGGGAACAATAATTCCTTTTGTCCAGGTTTCAGGATAAACACAATTTATATACATATAATTGAACAATTTACAAAGGGTTGGTGTAATTATATCTTTACACTCTAAAAAAACCTCACTTATTAAATTATCAGAACAGAACAGAACAGAAAATTTATTTGTCTAACTTGAACATTTACAGTTCATCGTTACATACATACATACATTTATTTACATACATGAAGTAATGTGACATTTTATATAACATATTAATAGATTATTATATACAAATAATACATATATATAAATATATTGCTGTATTTAATTTCTAATTCATTTTTTTTCTTTAAATATATGTTTGAGTACATTCTAGTGATGAGTCTTTATTATGTCTTTTTTTTTAATGATTTAATGAATTCCTTCGAACATCAAATGCTTTTTTACAATAATTGGCTAATTTATTTAGAATGTTTGCATTTGTACACTGTAACAATTCAGTAAATTTTAACATACTTGGACGTGTATAATAATATCTAGGAATGCATTGTTTCCTTAATGTTGTATAAGCTGAGCAAATTAATACAAAATGAAATTCATCTTCAATATCATTACATTGGCATAGTTGGCATTTCCTATCATTTCTATCAATATTTCTATGTCTTCCAGTTTCAATAAAAAGTTGATGAGACGACAAACGTAATTTAGCAAGAGTATATCTTGAAATTGGACATTTTATCTTTGTTAAATATTCTGATATTTCAAAAATAGGTTTTATTTCTTTGAATAATAAAAGTGAAGATCTGGATGAGATATCCTGTCTCCAGTTATTAACATATATATCCTGAAGTCGTGTACGAAAAATTACTGTAAACTTATTTATATCTACTGAAGAAGGAAACAACCAAACATCATTAAAACCAGCATTTTGTAATAAATCTCTTACTTTTGAAGCCCAATTGACAACATTATTATCTTCAGCATCCTGTCTTAATTTACTTATGGTACTTGATAAAATACAATTATTGTTTTTTTTCATCATGTAACTTTAAAAAAATACTTAACAATCCTTATTTCTCTATCTATATATAAAGGGAATCTACCCAATTCACCATAAACAGCAGAACTTGTAGTAGAGATTTTAACATTTAATAACCATTTCATGCATTTTCTATGTACTCTTTCAATAGTTTCTGCTTTAATAAAACCTCAAACTTCACTCGAAAAATTCAGTATAGATACTACATAAGAATCAAAAAGATTTAACATAATTTTTACAAGCACTTCTAAATCTCTCGTTATGGTAAAAAGCTTTGTCTGCTAATATTTTAGTTACATTCATTAGATCCACCACTAGAAAAAACAATACCTAAATAATTGAAACATGAAAAAATTTCTAATATTTCCCCATCATAATATAGATGTTCATCTCTATTCATTCTCCCCACTTTCTTGAAAATAACAACCTTTGTTTTTTTAACATTCACTTTTAATTTCCACTTCTGACAATAATCTTTTGACTAATTTAATGTTTGCTGTAGCCCGTCTGCCGTCTCTGAAAAAAAGTACGGCGTCGTCAGCAAATAGTAATAGGTAGATAGATAACTGATCTAATGTTAAACATGAATTACTGTCATTTTGTAAAAACACCTCTATATCATTTACGAATAGTGAGAACAAAATGGGCGAAATTATCTCCCCTTGTAATAGACCGACATCACAATTGAAGAAATCTGACAATGTATCAATATGTCGAACACATAATTTAACCTCATTATACAAAGATCTAATAACATTAAAAATTCTTCCATTTACACCATTCTTTATTAATTTGACCCAAAGGGCATTTCTATATATTGAATCAAAGCATTTCATTAAGTCTACAAAAACAACAATATAATTTCTTTTTTTGTTTAAGCTGTCTTTCAATAAAAGAATGTAAGAGAAAAATAGCATCAACTGTACTGTAATTAGATTTAAAACCAAACTGTGCATCAGTGAGAATATCATTTACAAGTGCCCATTTTTTCAAACGTTCATTTATTATTACAGTAAATAATTTAGCAAAACAACTTATCAAAGTAATACCTCTGTAGTTTGTAGGTAAACTTGAATCGCCCTTTTTAAAACAGGTATTATCATGCCGCTTGACCATGATTTAGGAAAACATTGTTTATCTAAAATATAGTTAAATAAAATTTCCAAAGGTTTATCTAAAATATCGATTCCCTCTTTGAAGTATTCGTACATAATATGATCGAACGAACAAGCTTTATTCGTCCCCAAAAGTTTAACTGCATTTCTTATTCTAGTAACAGTAAACGGTGCATCTAACTCATCAAATGTAGAATTTATGTTTTCACAATTATCATAGTTATTTAAAAAAGTTTCTATTTCAACATCTTCTTCTATTGAAAACTCTGATGTAAGGTTCTTAAAATGATTAAAAAATTCTTCCATTTCAATACTATCATCTAAACAATTTGCCTTTTTCTTACTAAATAATCTCCAAAAATCTTTTGGCTTTTTATTCCTCATTTCTTTTAAAGTTGTTGCTTGTTTTCTATTAAAATTACTTTTTACTTTTCTACAATGGTACTTATAATCTTTCTTTTTGCAATATAACATCTCTTTATTTTCGGCAGTTTTGTTAGCATTGAATTGCGATACTGAATTTTTATAAGCAATATATTTTTGTTTACAACTTTCATCAAACCATTTATTGTTTATATTATTATTACTATCGCAGAAAAACGTGTTATATGAGATCGAACGACATGTTTCAAAATAAACATTTCCTTTATCAGTCAGGAATTTAGTAAATATATCTACCATTTCGTTAGGATCATGGTTATTTTGTTTGCATTCATATAATTTTTGACAAAGTAGTTCAACGTCGCACGAAATATCGCGAATAAATTCATCTCTATACTCAGGATTCCATTTATAAACCGTGCGTTTACGTGGTTCTGCCTCAATCGGTGAAGTCATAATTTTTAATGAGAATGAAACCGGAGTGTGATTTGAGTGCGTTGTTAAATCATGAACGCGAAAATTAGTAAATGTTTTCAAAATTGCATTTCTTAGTTAACAGGTAATCAATTACGCTGTTTCCGTTATATGTATAGCAGGTTGTGGTTTACCGATATTATAATCCATATCTAGTCGTCCGTTTACAATCCGAATTTCTGTGGATTTACAAAGATCAAGTAATTGTTCCCGAACCGGTTTTGATACGTGATCTGTTGACGCTCGCGGTAAATACGAGTCAATGTCTGAATAACCATGATCCGGTAACTGTATATCATCATGATTTATGTAATCGGGTTTTAAACCTGTCCTTGAATTTGTATCCCCACAAAACATATACACTCCCTTTATTTTGATAAAAAAGTACATCAGTTTCTAATCTTCTAAATAAATCACAGTCATAACATATTATGAAACAGGAGAATTTTCTGGAGCAATGTATAAAGAACATATATAAACATCATTAGGCAACATAAAATATTCTTTATCTAATTTCAACCACATGAAGCAATCTACATCGTTTTTTACCAATTTCACACCTTTAACGATAGAATTTTTAACATATGCTAATATACCACCGCTGCTTCTCTTAGCTCTTTTATTTTGATATTTTCTGAAAGAATGATATAACTTATACCCATTTAATTCTATTTTTGATGATTTATTTGTCCATGTTTCGCTTAAGAATATGATTTCAAAATTTGATATAAAATTCGTGAAATCAGAGTTAATTGTTTTTTATTTGAGATAAGCCTTCTATATTCCATGAAACACATCTGATTTCTGCTCCGTGGTGGTCCTATCTAAGACCGGAAGTCTCGTCGTTGTATAAGCGTCCGTCAATGTAGAGTTTGTCAGTTACTAGGTAGGATTCCTTCCCAGCCTTCCTTGCGTCTAACATTATCGGAATCAGCTTCCGGCGGCGTTCCATAACTTCATTCGGAAATTGTTGGCTAATACCGTAGGGTCTATTCAATTTTTTAGCGTCCATGCGCACCCTTTCTCTGTCTGGGAAATAAGCAAATTTTGCTACAATTGGTCTATTGTTTGAAGGCTTGAATTTACCTATACGATGAGCTCGGTGAAGTTTAATCTCTTCTGTGGCATTTTCGTGACCTAGCTTCTCTTCTATTAACGATAAAATTATCAACACCTCCGCTTTTCCCGCACTTTAATGATGAAATTGCTTTTTCAGTTTCTGATATTGTAAACTCTTTATCTAATTGTAAAATAACATTCTCTTCTAAACAAGCCTCAGCCAAATTACTCTCTGTTTCATCATTGCTAAATACATTGTCTACTGAAAAAAGGGTTTTAAAAATTGTTGGCTAATACCGTAGGGTCTATTCAATTTTTTAGCGTCCATGCGCACCCTTTCTCTGTCTGGGAAATAAGCAAATTTTGCTACAATTGGTCTATTGTTTGAAGGCTTGAATTTACCTATACGATGAGCTCGGTGAAGTTTAATCTCTTCTGTGGCATTTTCGTGACCTAGCTTCTCTTCTATTAACGATAAAATTATCAACACCTCCGCTTTTCCCGCACTTTAATGATGAAATTGCTTTTTCAGTTTCTGATATTGTAAACTCTTTATCTAATTGTAAAATAACATTCTCTTCTAAACAAGCCTCAGCCAAATTACTCTCTGTTTCATCATTGCTAAATACATTGTCTACTGAAAAAAGGGTTTTAAAATGTTCTAAAAAATCCTCTTTGATAATATCACTCGCTGTTGATTTTTGATTTAACGTTTTTCTTTCCAAAATGTTTTGGTTGATGTTTCGCTAAATATTGTAGATTTTGCTTTCGATTATATTGTATTTTGCACGTGCTATGTTTTTTTGAAATTTTATAAGATTGCGTTTAGTTTTTTAACAACATTGTGCTTTCAGAAGATTTGTTTTTCCTATAATATCGATTAGCTATTCTAAACTCCCGCCGTGCCACCTCGCAGTCATTGTTAAACCAGGGACTTTTATATTTTCTTTTATTTTCATGTTTCTTATTTTTTTCAATTGAACACTTCTTACCAAAAATATTAAATGCTTTGTCGTAAAGAATATTTGATATTTGAAATACACCATCATTAACACCGATTTCCTGCGATACAATATTGCTTACAATATTATCTATATTACATAATTCTGATAAAATAGCAGATCTATAACAATCAGTTTTATTTTCATCCCATACGATTTTATCATAAAAACAACTATTATTACAAGAACATAAATTTGTACAAGGATTTACAGTTATATCTATTTCAATAGGACAATGTGTCGATATAGAGTATAAATCGTGAACTATAAAGTTTGAAACAAGGGGGAACAACTCGTGCGAGCATAATGCATAATCAATCAGGCTATTGCCGTTCGGTGAAAGGTTCGTGTAACTACCAATACCGGCATCGTCACCGACCCTACCATTTATAATACATATATTGCTACTTTGACATAATTCTAATAATCTGTTCCCGTGTGTATTGATAACTGTATCCATAGAAAATCTATGGGGAATGTTAGGATTATTATCACAATCATCACTGTGTTCAATAGTTGAAATAAATTTCTCAAAATATGAACTACTTTGAACGTAGTCTAATTTACTACCACATCTAGAGTTTAAATCACCCATTACGGCTAATTGACCTATTTGAGAGTATTTACGAATACCTTTTTCTAAGACTTCAAAAAAACCCTCTTCATGTAAAGTATAATATATGGAATTACTAGGTGGTATGTACAAGCAGCATAAATAAATATCAGTTTGTAATTTAAAGAACATTTTACATAGTTTAATCCACATAACTCCACTAGTATCTGTTTCTATCACTGAGATACCCTCTTTAAATTGTTTTCGGTAAAAAAGACAAATTCCTCCATGACCCCTTTTTGACTTCAAACTTTCAGGCCTTGGTACTGTCACACATTCAAATTCATCTATTTGATATATCTCATTATCTTTTTGCCAAGTTTCGCATAGAAAAATAATGTCAAAGTTAACAACAAAATTAAGAAAATCATCGTCCTTAATACAATTTTTAAGGCCCTCAACGTTCCATGACAAATAATTGTATTTATTTTTAACTCAAACTAAACAGAATGACTAATCGATTTTTTCTCAGTATGTGACAATGGATTTTTTGGCAAAAACTGTCAGAATAGATGCAACAACAACTGCTTATGGTCAAAGGCCAGTGCATTATGCGATAACGTGGACGGCACATGCTTAAATGGCTGCAAAGAAGGATATCATGGATCCCAATGTGACATTGGTATGCTGTTTCAATCTTATTTCTAATTTTGATAAAATTTGATCTTACATGTCTTACAAAGCTGCATATTTTACAGATTGTAATATCAATAATTATGGTTAGTTGTTTTTATATTAAAACTAAGCTGGATATTCTGTCGGTGTCTGTTTATGATTGGTACGAGAAATGACTTGAATCTTGAGTAAAATAGAAATTACGGACTACCTAAAGAAAACCTAAGAAGAACTGAAAATGATGAAGGCTCGGATAGGGCCTTATTTTGACTGAGTTGAGACACCGTCTATGACCCTCGCACTGGTTTAAACAAAGTAACACATTTTAAACACTTTTGGTATTAAAATAATGTTTAAATTTTGGTTGTCATATATTGAAGAATGTAAAGATGGGACATACGGTAATTCCTGTGTATTCAACTGCAGCCAGACTTGTGATGGAATTTGTAATAAAATGAACGGGACGTGTAATCAGTGCCTTCAAGGCTGGTCAGGAGATTTCTGTGACAAAGGTAAGTTATATTATTGAAACTTAAGTATATTTTAAGTTTTCCTGATTGATTAAAAACAAGAGAATTTAGGAAAGCTTACAGTACGCTTAAAATAACAAAATAAAACACGGAACAAGCTCTGTTTAATTACACCTGTTCGTGAATGGTATTGATACATGCAAGTTATCGTCCATGCCCTGCAGCACCGACTTAAGCGGATTCAAATATGACACACTCATATTTTGTACAGTTTTTCTGTATTTTTAGCAATACATATGAAGAAATAGATTTAGTATGTAATGCATTCTTTTCTATTACTAAATGACTTTAATTCTTATTCAGCGTTGATTGAAGATTTTTCACCATTCACTGGCGACACCTCTGGAACTGCCGGAATAGTTGGTGCTTTGACAGTACTTGTTATTTTAGTATTGTTGATAGTTCTCGCAGTTTTCATATACAGAAGGAAACAAAATACTGAGTAAGGACGACACATAATTGATATGATTATTTATCTAATTTATACGATTATTTGTTTATTGATGCATTCGAATATTGTAATAAAGTAGTTGGTCAAATTTGCATACCTTTTAAATATTTATCTTCAACGTATTTTAATCAAGGAAAACATTGTCTTGGCAAAAGCGCGTTTTGATTTACACAATACCTTAATTTCTTAATTTATGATATCATATGTTTTACAAAATATTTGTGGTACATTTAATTGTATATGGACGAAAATGGTTATTGGTTAAACATAAATGGTTAAACATAATTCAAGAAAACTATAATGTGAATGTTTCACATTGTGGTTTTAATTACGTTACTATGGTGGATAAAAATTGTCTACTGCTGGTTTGACGACATGTAAAAAAAGTTTGATACGCATTCTTACACCTTTACACTATCGTCTTATCAAACAGATAATGCAGTCAAGATACAATATCACGCGATACATGCACGACTTAAAAATAATGCTTACACGTCAAATAACGTCATATATTACGTCTACACTCAACATATTTATAAAATTCTCTTTTTATAAGCATATTAGAATATATAAAGATGTTATTTTTCTCGCATTGGCTGTCGTGATTATAATCCTGCGCATATGGACACACACCGTGCATTAATTTACGACAATATACTCAAAATAGGCGAAGATAAATAGAAAAATCACAACAAAATGTCATTCTGTAACTTTTGTCTTGTCTTGCTGTTTAGCTTCCTGGAGAGATATATTTTTGTCTTTTCATTTCAAAGAAGGAGAAACAACGAATTAACAACTGTTACCGAAACCAATCGAGATATTAAAGATGACAGGGCAAATGTAAAACTGGAAGAACCAAGCAACAGCGTGTCGTATGTCAATGCATCGGAGCTGGTGCATAAAATGCGGGAAATCAATGCAGTATCAAATGGTATGATTTTGAATTGATAAGTTTCACAACTGCCTTCTAACTAAGTATATTCGAAATACCCAGCAGATAAACACTGATGCAGTTAGATAAAAGCTTTAATACAAATGAGAACAAAGCAATTTTGTTTCCATTTATTATAAGGATGGGTCTGTTTATTAGTTACGTTTTGAAATAAGCATGATAAGCGACATTCAAATTCGTTTGGTAGGAGAATTTAATTCAGAAGCTAGAGGTAGATTAACATTTGGTTGCAGTGTTATAAGTCATTATTACATGACGTACCTGCATTTGTGAAATAAATATAATTCAAATACTTTAAGAAACACTAACTGTTTCTGTTCTCAGATAAAGGTAATGGTAAAAGTACGTTTATTGAAGAAAGAAAGGTAGAGGTCGAATATAGTATCCCTAAAACTGCACAAGGAGTTCTTTTGTCAGAGTTTGAAACGTATGTGAGATCTGGACTAGCAAACACAGATATTTTCTTTCAACAGTTTCAGGTAAAATAAATTCATAAAGATGATATAGTGTTATTGAACATTATGATTTAGATATATTTCACTGAAACATAACCAGATAAAATACAAAAGTACAGCACTATTCGAGTAAATATAGAGCATCTCTTTTGGCCATGCATGTAAAATAAATATAAATAATGTTGTTAAAACTTTTGCCTTTTTCAATACGAGTTACTTTTAAGTATACAAGTATTGTTCGTCTATAATGCATCAAAATTCAATAATTTCGACCCTGAAAACTTTTAGGATTTGAAATTCTTCTCTATATTTTTAATGATTTTAATGATTGACTACTTAAGTTGTTGTTCAAACACACTTTGTTCCTAGACTGACTATTTCAGTTGTGAAAGGAAAAAATACTGTATCAAATTAAATATTTTTATTTTATAAAGTTAATTAACCTGAAAATTTAATAAGTTTACATAAACTTATAATCGATTGTCGAAATAGTTTTGTCAAAGATTGTTTGTGTTATTAAACAAGTATTAATACAGTTCATATGGTAAACAAGATAACATGTTCGTGAATTAAATATTATGATGCGTTTTAAGACGTGTTTTAACCGTTCAGCAATAGTTTCGTGCAATGTCCGACTCACTTTGTAGGCAATAATTTATACTAGTATCACATATTCTTTTTCAAAATTGAAACAATTTCTTGTACAGAATATATAAAGCTTTATACACTTTAAGTTTTCATTAATGAATGGTTTAAGATTATGGATATGTTAAAAGGCTACACAGGTTGTTGTAACTTAAACAATATTGCTCCCAATTTATGCATAATTATATATCTACTTTTTTAAATAAACATTTATGGAAACTTTCAGCAAATACCATACGGCATGCAGTATGCCTCTGATGTTGCCACGAAGCCAAAGAATCATTGCAAGAACAGATATAAAGCTATGTATGCATGTAAGTATTTTTCAAACAGATTATTTCAACAGAAAACGATTTTTAAATATTGTTAGACTGGCGAACATTGTTATTTTTGTAGTTCCTATTTCACATAACATAATATCATCATTTGTTAAGTTCTGTAATACATGTATCCAACATTTTTTGATACACAGTATTTTGGTTTGTACATTGTTCATGTAACTACATGCTGGTATTCAGAGCGGGACCGTTTGATTAAACATATTGTTTTTATAAATATTTAATAAGGTGGTGTGAAATCTATGGAAAATACTTGCCGCGTGTGTTAATAAAAAGTATACTTCTTTGATATATCAATCAGCATTCTTGTTAAAACACGTGAAAAAGAACGTTCTTCACTGGTGGAACGAATGCGATTGTTTCTAACACGTTTCAAACATATTCATTCGCTCTTTGTTTGCGGTGAATATACCAATGGCTTTCTTGTTTTGAATATACCTATGGCTTTCATGTTTTAACCATTCTCATATTTAGCGCTTTTGGTGTCTTTCGTGTTCCACACAATATAGATAGTTTCATATTCAATATAACCATGGCACAATACGAAAGCCCAGAATTAATTAACCAATATAAGAGCATCTGATTTTTCTATCAATATTCCTGTCCTTGTCGTCATAGTAAGTTAACCCCAGATTGAACATGCTCTCTATTTATCTCCGACAGAAATTGCGGTAACTGGAGTGCGGGTAACTTATACCTGCACTCTAGTAAACGCGCCATGCATTTTTGGGTACACAATTTAATTCTAACACGTTTTCAATATCAAGATACAACTGTAGAGCGAAAACATGATAATAACTTTATATCAACTAGTATTAAATGACTATGTATAAAGAGATACACAGAGATAAAAGATTATTTATATTTTCGTTTGATTTGATTTGATTGAAACTACACTCTATTTATAGCTTTAAAAATGCCAATTGTTATTTACATTACACCAAGTGAAGAGATAAGCACTTAGTATTAAGGATATTAAGATATATTGTTTTTAGTTATTAGGATTATTATTATTATTATTTTCATTTGGCAAAGATTGCCATGTTTGAAGACCTTTAAAGTTACAATTGACTGATTTAAAATATTATATGGTTCACAGATTCACATACTGTAAGTGATCGCCATTGTATAGTTATATCACGTTCCTAATTTACAAGAACTAGGAGTTTTACTTACATACCACTACTTTAAATAAATGAGCGACGATTTTTTTGGTTAAATTTTATTATATTCAGCAGTCTTTTCTATACAGTTAATGAAGTGTCTGTCATTTCTTTCTTCAGATGATCATTCGAGAGTGATACTGCGAACACTTCCTGACCAGCCAGGCTCTGATTATATCAATGCATCTAAAATAATGGTAACCTAATCATATCTTAATCATAGCATTTGTTGTTTCGAATAAACAATAAGAAAATATAAAATGTAGTTCATTTCACTTTCTTTTCGTTAAAACAATTAGGTCAAAAGTATCTTTTTTTATCAAGTTTAGATATAACTGATATTCCAAACCTATAACCACTATTCATATTTGAGGTTCTTTTAATTGGAACATGTTAACATAATTAAAGACTTCGTTCACTTTTTTATTTCATAATTGTGATCAAAATAACATCAAAACATCTAAATAACATAACCGAAAAAATAGATTCCACTGAATAAACAAAAAGAATTATAAAGATTTTTCCTATCCAGAACTTTAAATACAAAGGTATGAGCAGTTTTCTGTCGGGTTTATTGAGTTTTAATGTTACAGTACTGTAATGATTCGAATAACTCATGTTTGTTGTTGATGATATGTTTTCAGGGCAATACTGGTAAGGTGTCGTACATCGCAGCCCAAGGTAATAATAAGTAAAATGTTATGTAATTATCAACAATCTGTATAATAAATCTACATACATGAATGTTCGATGAGTTGAGTTTTGCATTTAAGTTAATGGAGCACAATTCCCTATTTCCCTCACCTATATAGTGTAATGTTAGTAACTGGAAAGGTCCTTAACTTTACATTGATATGCATGATATATGATATAATTATTTATTGTATCAAGGAAGAACTTTTTAGAATTGTAAATTAGCACCTTGAAATTAAGTATACTTTACAGGTATATATAGATAAAAGTAAATAATTGAGCCGCGTCATGACAAAACCAACATAGTGTGTTTGCGACCATCATGGATCCAGACCAGACTGCGCAGTCTGATCAGGATCCATTCTGTTCGCTATCAGTTTCTCTACTTGTAATAGAGTTGGTAGCGAACAGCATGGGTCCTGATCAGGCTGCGCGGATGCGCAGGCTGGTCTTGATCCATGCTGGTCGCAAACGCACTATGTTGGTTTTGTCATGACGCGGCTCATATATCTGTTTTTAGGGCCAATCTCGAGTACCCTCGGTGACTTTTGGAGGATGATATGGGAGCAAACTGTTCGAACAATTGTTATGCTAACGAATCTTACAGAAGAAGGGAAGGTTAGTGTGAAACAAAAAAAAAACATCTAAAATGATTAAACTACGTTTTATACTTTTATTTCTTCGCTCATGATACCGTACAAATACTTAAAAAGTACACCAATATTTTCAAAGTTTGTTGGATTTTTTTAATTACCTATTTACATGTATGGGTACTTAAATAAATGAAGATAACTCGAAATTTTAAATGCAACTTTTCACCACGTGGTTGAGCACTACTGGTCTACCGTTCACTTTAAAATGGAGCAGGAAGCTACTTTTAAATATGTTTTATTAGTTAATTTACCTCTTTTAAAGCTAAAAGGAATATTCCGAAGACTTAAAATATTCTTCCTTGAAATGTTTTTACCAAAATATACCCATTAGGAACGATTTGTGAAGATAAAACTGATTCTGATTCGGATGTTTAGGGGAATATTCCTCTTTGTATTTTTTACTCTGTTGATGAAACAAGATAAGGAGAATAATACTCTTCAAATGAAAGTTCAATTTACTCTTAACACATGTCATTGTCAATCCCTGGTAAAAGGACTTTTGGAAATTTCTACTTCATTTTGCACCCTTTCATACATGTATTACTATTATTCAAAACATAATAAAACATTTAAATCATATATAACTTTGAACAGTGGATACTTAATAAAAAAATGCGTGTATAAAGCATTTTGTGATTTAGTACAAGGAAATTAATAGATAAATGAGATAAAAAATTTCATAAAAGAACAGAAAATAATTATTCTTTGTCAGTAAGTGAATCAGGAATATATTTTAATATCAATTATGTATAGATGAAGTGTCTTAAGTACTGGCCGGAAGCTGGAGAATTTGTTGAACACGGAAACATTGTTGTTTTGTCAGAGTTAGAGGATGTTTTCGCGGAGTTCACGATTCGACGCTTAAAAATACATCAGAAGGTGAGTGTGACTCATTTGTTGTGTAACTTAGTTGAGTAATACCTCAGATGTCGGTAAACGTGACATGTTTATGAGTAATCATTAGCAGTTTGTGTGAACAGTGTCATATTATTCGTGCTCCTTTTCTGTTCAATGTATTGTCTTTTTAGTAATTGTATTATCCAAGACTATTGTATTATATTACTAAATTCGTTTTTTTTTTGGCGTTCGTGGCCGAGGGGTAAAGGTCGTTGACTTCCAACTACTTGCTCTTGCTATTGGTTCAAATCCCATATGAGACTGAATTCTTCCGTGTGTGAGGTAGATATCCAGCTAGCAAACGGTATGTCAGTGGTTCTACTCAGGTGCCCGTTCGTGTATAAAATAATGCACGTCCAGGAACCTGAGGCACTATCATACATTGTATATGGTCTGATTTGTTTTTAAAAGGGTTTAAATATTTGTCTCAATATTCAATTATTAGAACAAACCTGACAGGGCAAGAACTTTGGGTCATTTCCATTTCACTGCTTGGCCGGACAAAGATGTGCCAAGAAGCACGTCATGTTTGTTACATTTCTGGCATCAAGTCCGAAATCATGATGAAAAGAAGGCACGACCTTGGCTAGTCCACTGCAGGTAAGACAAGATATTCAAGATATTTCATAATAAAAATGTAATTTCTGATATGTAGAACTCCTATTTTCCAGAATTTTATACATGTTTGAAAAATCTCGTGGATCAGAATGTTTAGCTATACCGATGAAGAACTATGGGGATATTCTAAATAACTATCGCAAGAGGCTCATTTTATACCAAATTCTAAATCGCAACTCGTATAATTTGTATATATCGTCATTATTTTTATCATTACTTTTTATCATTACATTTATTATTATCATTATTATTATCTTTATCATTATTGTTACACGAGCGGGTATAAAGGATTAGCAAACTAATTTATGTCATGTTGCTTTTATAAGCACCTTACACTGGTTGCCGACTCAGACCGGAATCTTTGATTTGAGGATATCTGTTTACAAAAGTAACATAAAATTCTAATACTTTTAACGTTGAAAATATCGTTGCTAGGGATAAGCTGCTTACGCTCTCTACAATTTCTATGCTACGAAGTAAGGTTCATACGAGAATATAGTTTTGATAATGCAATGCTTTTGTAGTGCCGGAGTCGGTCGAACTGGAACATTTATCGGACTAGACGTTCTTTGTGATATGGGAAAGGACTATGGGTTTGTAGATGTATTCAAGTGTGTTGACGACCTTAGAAAACAGAGAGTCAATATGGTGCAAACAAAGGTGTATTGTATTGTATATTTAACTTTAATCTGATAGAAGTATTGAGTGGATGGTGTCATACTATTTCTTATGATAAAAAAATCACATTATATTTATAAATTATCTCAAGTAACAATCAAAATAACTAATGTATATTCATTTAGGCAAAATGTGCAGATATTGTATGTTGCGTAATATATGCGGACATTTTGTAACTTATTTGTAATCCTTAATACAATGATTGCTAGTTGTTTTAATAATAAAACATTATTATAAATATGGTTTGTAAGAGCAGAGAAGATATTGATTAAATTTGTAACATGATAATTATGCAAATTTGCTCAAGATGATGACAAAACTAATAGACATAAAACAGATATAATCAAATACAATTTTCAAAGTTGAGACAGTCGAACCCATCTATGGTTTCCTGATGTAAATGAATGTTTACAATGTTTGTATGACATATTACAGAATCAGTACAAGTATTTACACTGTGCAGTGTTAGAAGCACTTGTATTGCCATCAGAGCCTGCACATATGGACAACTTTCATGCCATCTACAATCATCTGAAGATGACTGATCCGGAGGCGGGAAAAACATCGCTTCTGATGCAGTACGAGGTACACTTAGATACTCATAATATCGCCAACCGGTCTTAGTCAAAACAGTCATAATTCTAAGTAGGTCTCGTTAAACCCCAGTCACACTAGAGCTTACGATTACTTGCGACCACCGGTGACTTGTAAAACTGACGATCATCAGCGATTGTCTGCGACCAAAACCATTTTTGCACAGATAAATTTACTTTTGCGAGTATCGTAAGACAAGTCATCATTGACAATCGCACGACAGGTCATAAGTAAACGTACGATGGTCTCAAGATTGCCTGGGATTACTTACGACTACCCGTGACATAACATGCGATCACCTACAACTTGTCGTACGACCATCACACGATTACTAAAGACTACTTAAGATTAGCAGTGACTAGTGGCAATTTGTAAAGACTGTCGTAAGATTGTCGCACTTCCGAACGACCATCGTGCGACAGCCTTAAGACCTTTTAAGATCACTAGCGACCTGTTTGATCGCAAGGAGGTTTTTGTGCAAGCTCAAAAACCTCTCTACGACTGAAATTGGTCGCGGGACCTATATAAGATAAACTGCGACTGTCAAAGATCACCGATGACCGTCGTAAGACGTTTTAAAGATTGTCCGCGACCAGAGGTCACTGGTGATCGTGAACTGGTCTTCACTGGTCGTAAGCTCTAATGTGACTGTGGCTTTAGTTGACATTGTTATTGAGCCTTAACATATTTCATGACAGCGTCCAACATTAGACAGTTTCCGTCATTTTGTATTAACAAGGTCGAATATCATGTGTATCTTTCAAATACAAATATGAAAAAAATATGTCATAATATTTAATCTAATAATGGCAGAACATAAGTCCGAAGTATACATAAACTTTAACAGATTGTAATTTTTTTTCAAATCAAATATGTTACTTAATTTATAATTTACTCATCTATCACATAATTCGTAGTAATTCAACACCCAAAAATTCGAAAAAACATTTAACCGCCGCGCTGATTATGTGTTTTCCCTATATGTATATTTCGAAAATGTTTTAGATTTCTTTTTCCAAAACTACAAGGGCTATAGCTTATATATTTAGCATGTAGCATTGTCTAGTAAACCTCTATTAAGATAATCCAAATTAAAGTTTCAGGTTCAACATTGCCCTGCGCCAGGAAGTCATTGCTTTTCTTCATATTATAGTTTAATGACAAAAGGGAAACAACTCATATTAAAATGTATTTTATACATGTGTAGATGTTATGCTATTTTTTAAAAAAAAAAGGAATTCACATTTTGGAGTCGACCTCTTGCAAGAGAGATGTTTGTTTTCAGAATATTTATGCAATTATTTGAGGTCATGATCTCTAACAAAGGAGGTATTTGATTTGCTGTGATATTTAGAAAATGATTTGAGCACATTTTAAGGACGTTATGATTCCCACTATGTATATAATGATTATTTTAAATCGTAAATGTGTATATATATTTTCAGAAATAGTAAATGCTTAATTGAAATAATATCATTTACGATAAATAACTGTAATTGTATTTTTATATTTTTAAACTTATTACAGCTATTTAGTACACTAGTATATAACAAAGTTTTTATCAAGTAAGAAAACTTGATTTATATTTGAAACCAGTTATTATACTATGGCCTTCATATCTTAACATTAGACTTATCTCTACATTGTCTGTCATTTGACGTGCTGACATATGACCTTGACCCCCGCATGTATTAGACGCCAAAGTTCCGAAACAAACAAAAAACGCATCTGCTACATCTGTGTCCACTTTGGTGTTGTATTTATGCGGTGGTATAGCATTTCTTTACAAGTGCCATCCTATTTTTTCTATTTCTATTATTGTTTATTTAAACAAGGCAAAATTATTATTTCATCAATTGACAGACCGAATATTATTCAATCAGGTAATTACAGCAGAATTTTGGTATTAATTAATGGCGATTGGATTATCAGATGTCTTAAATGTGGAATAAAACATAAGAATAAAGAATAAAACAAAAACTTAGACTAAAAGTATAGTTTATTAAATTTGATTAGCGATGTGATCTTTATTGTTAATTGCGATAAAAAACAGAAATCGTTCTTTAAAACAACATACTTACTCGTGGTTTGGTCTTAATTGGAAATGCTCTTAAATAGGGATCCCAATATATGTTTTATAAAATTGTAATGTTATTCTTTGTAGATAAATAACCCTTGTTCCCAATGAAATACTTGTTATTTTGTTGATCTATTTTCTGTCATTTGACGTATTATGTCGATTTGATAAATTAGGTCAAAACTTTAAATTCTAATATAATTCAATAAATTAATATTTCCGACATTGCCCTTTTGATCGTTTTGGTTTAGAACATTGAAATGATAAATCATTCTCATTTATCGGTTTCAGACGTTGACGAATGACTGTGAAGTTATTACTAGTGTTGAAGATCCGAATGAGGACAAATATGGAGTAGCAAAAAGGGATGAAAACAAAAACAAAAATAGATTTGACGATATTCTTGCTCGTAAGTAACATATTGTTACTTATGATTGACAATAAAATATTGCATTCTAGAAGTGTGTTTTTTATGAGTGTAGTCTTTATTCTTATAATTCGTATACTTATTCCATGCTTTGTTCATTTCTTCTTTTTCTTTTTTCTTTCTTAAATTTTGTTTGACACAGTCTATGTGGCTTTATGATTTTTCGGTTTTGTCAATTCTACTCAACAAAATACTATTATTTATTATATATCTTATAACTCAAAATTTTGAAAGATTTCTCACATGAAAAAATGCAAAGTCCCTGAAGGGATTCGAACCCACACTAATGAGTGGGAAGGGGTTTGAATAAAAGTTCACGACGTGAACCATTCTGCCATAGATGCTTCTAAACGTATACAATACTAAACTGCAAAAATAAATATCATTTTAAAGTTTTTCTTTGAATAACATGTAATTTGCTTTGTTAAACAATGTCATGATTGACAAAAAAGTACACATATATTTTAAAATCACCGTTATGATGTGTCATTTTGTTATGATTTTGTTTGTCTTTACGGCTTTCAGCTGGCGAGTGTCGACCATTTCTCCTAACAAAAGTATCTGGCTGTACAGACTATATCAATGCTATATTTATCCCGGTAATCAGATACACTGTCTTTATATTTCTTTTTTTCAACACGATTTATATGAATTTTATCTACTGTTTTGAAAGGCATCCGGTTACTCTGACAATGTAACTGTAGCAATTTATTCAGATACAGAATGATGTTTCTATCATGTTAATGCAGTTAAAGAAACAGAGAGTTTGATAGTTTGGAAATGACAGTGTCAGATAGCATGATTTTATTCTAACCTAAAAGCAAACATGCGATAAAAGCAATAATAACTTTTGTTTTTCCATAACCGATAAACAAACAGGGTCTGCCCAACCGAGAATGCAACATTTCGATTTTATTATTGTTTTCGTTTTGACAAAAAGATGGTACTGTTATATACGCCTTGATGGTATTAGAAAAAATAACATCAAATGCCATTAACAAATACTATGGGAATTTTTAAATACATTTGTATTGATAGTGTATTTTGCAATTTAGATTTCTGTTATTCATTTGGTACGAGATATGATATGATAACACTTATTCATAACACTAGTTTAATATCATACTACATGTTTATAAAACTGACTAGTTTACATGACACGTTTTGAATATAAACTACATAACCCAAATTTACTTTATTTATTTAATTATATATTGTAATATTAAATAAAAGTCAGAATTGAACTTGTATACTACATATCGATCTATTGTTATGAACAGGGCTACCGTGACAAATTTGGATATATCCTCACACAGACGCCGCTACAGTCTACTGCGATAGACTGCTGTCGCCTGGTATACGAACAAGAAATCAAAGTCATTGTAACGTTCCAGGAATACAGCAAGAAAGATGTAAGTGTCCGTGGGTCTCATGTTACGACATTCAGTAAATTCTTAAACATTTTCTTTTCATTCATTTATCATCCCGTCAACATTAAAGCAGCACGTCTCAAGAGTCGAGCTTATTTTAATGAAAATTATGAAAATGCATTTATTTAAATGTAAAATATTGTGAAATAAACAAAGAAGTTAATTTTCACATTGTCAGCGGCACTAACAACCGATGTAGATTAAAAATATGCAAAAATAGCCCTTGCTGCGTGAGTAACGCGGTTGAAATACTATGAAAATAAATATTGCAAAAACGGTCATGAATCGCACATAACTTGGAAAATATTACTTTTATCTGAATATTTTTACCTTTTTAAAATCACAGTACTTTTTGTTGTCACGTTTGAATTTTTAAAAGTATTTTGGCTAATATTGAGTCAAACAACTTTAAATCTTGTTGATCAAAACCTGTTATATTCAGTGGTGTAATTGAGATGATAAGCTTATTTTCTTTACATAAATAATAAAAAAATGTTATTGTCCTACCTTAATATATTAAAGGACAGTTATGCATTTTGACATTCATCTCTCAAAAAAGATGGGAAAAGACGTTTTCTGTATGAGTAGATAATTCCGTTATGTAAAAAGAAAGTAATGTACTCGACATATGAGTATTTCCTATATCGGATATGTTTATTCATGTATTTAGGTCGGAATTTATCTACCAAATGAAGGGACTGCAAACTTTGGACCATTCACTATGAAATTCCTCTCGGAGAAAGAATTGACTTATTACACCAAGAGGAACTATAAGTTGCTTTACAAGTCAGAGGTTTGTTTTAGTTATTTATCAGACAGCAGATAATATAAATAACATGTTACATTACATATGTTATCTGCAGTCATCTTGAAATAAAAAGAAAATCCGTGATTAAGGAGATTGTGAACTTCGGTACTCATGGTTGCTATAATAATCTATCGTCGGAACCCACGGTACGCATTCTGTATAATATTATACTACATTTACCGATATTGGCATACAATAAATAGCCTAGGTTATCATGGATGATAATAATTTTGCACTTACTTGTCATTTATACGTATATTGACAACAACATAAAATAGACGATAAATTGCTATAAGTATTTATCAAATTTGATTTGTTGCCTGTCTGTTTTGGTCTGTCTGTCGTTGTTTTGTTGGGTTTTTATCGTTACCTGGACTTCTTCTTCATGTGTTGTCGTCTTAAAATGATTCCAATACGTTTAGGTCTAGATTATCAACTCATCTGATATAGAACTATAGATAAGGTGTTTAGTTAATGCCACTAAAGAACTGTCGAAATAAAAATCAAATTGATAAGCTTTGGTTTTCATTCTTTTCTAATTTGATATTGCTCCCGTTCGTTTTTTATATTGAAATACTTGTTACATAATCTTTATTAATACTTGTTATGCCCCCACTTCGAAGAAGAGGGGGTATATTGCTTTGCACTTGTCGGTCCGTCGGTCCGTAGACCAAATGGTTTCCGAGTGATAACTAAAGAACCCTTAGGCCTAGGAACTTCAAACTTGGTATGGTGATTGGTTATGATCAGTAGATGACCCCTATTGATTTTGGGGTCAAGGGGTCAAAGGTTAAGGTCACATTGACCTTGTTAGCAAAAACGGTTTCCGATCAATAACTAAAGAACCTTTAGGCCTAGGAACTTCAAACTTAATATGGTGGTTGGCCATGATCAGCAGATGACCCCTATTGATTTTAGGGTTAAGGGGTCAAAGGTCAAGGTCACATTGACCTTGTAAGCAAAAACGGTTTCCGATCAATAACTAAAGAACCCTTAGGCCTAGGAACTTCAAACTTGGTATGGTGTTTGGTCATGATCAGTAGATGACCCCTATTGATTTTGGAATCAAGGGGTCAAAGGTCAAGGTCACATTGACCTTGTTAGGAAAAACGGTTTCCGATCAATAACTTAAGAACCCTTAGGCCTAGGAACTTCAAACTTGGTATGGTGATTGGTCATGATCAGTAGATGACCCCTATTGATTTTGGGGTCAAGGGGTCAAAGGTCAAGGTCACATTGACCTTGTAAGCAAAACGGTTTCCGATCAATAACTAAAGAACCCTTAGGCCTAGGAACTTCAAACTTGGTATGGTGATTGGTAATGACCAGCAGATGACCCCTATTGATTTTTGGGTCAAGGGGTCAAAGGTCAAGGTCACATTGACCCTGTAGGTAAAAACAGTTTCCGATCAATTAACATTAAACGCTTAGGTCTAGGAACTTAAAACTTTGTATGATGATTGTTCATGACCAGCAGATGACCCCTTTTGAGTTTTGGGTCAAGGGTTCAAAGGTCAAGGTCACATTGACCTTGTAAATAAAAACAGTTTCTGATCAATAACTACAGAACGCTTAGGCCTAGGAACTTCAAACTTGGTATGATGATTGGTCATGACCAGCAGATGACTCCTATTGATTTTGGGGTCAAGGGGTCAAAGGTCAAGGTCACATTGACCTTGTAGTTAAAAACGGTTTCCAATCAATAACTCAAGAACGCTTATGCCTAGAAACTTAATACTTGGTATGATGATTGGTCATTGCCAGCAGATGACCTATTGATTTTGGGGTCAAGGTGTCAACAACTTGGCTGTCATTAATGAGGCCTACATGATTCATAAAATTTATGCATATATTATTTGGTAAGATTTGTAATAACTGAAATTGCTGCACACAACCTATAGTGTCACAATTATTATTACCTTGTGACTAGTCATGACCAGTAGATACTAGATAACCCTTATTAATTGTTTGTTCACTGGGTCAGAAGTCAAACATAATAACCTAATCACATGACTAATTGGCTTCCGACAGGGGGCATACATGTTTTACAAACATATCTTGTTTTGTTGTAGACACACGCTGTCTCACAGCTCATATTCAAGCACTGGCCTCCGTCAAGAATGACCCCTCCCGATCCGACAAAAATGTTAAATTTTCTGGAAAACTTGGACACCCTACGGAGGCAGAATGATTGCAAACCAATTTTGGTGCAATGTTTGTGAGTTGTTATCTCAATTATATTTCTTTTTCTAACTATATAGCTATGTAGTTATAACATGAACTTGTTTTGTCTATCTTTGTTTGTTTGTTTGTTTGTTTGTTTGTTTGTTTGTTTGATTGATTGTTTGTTATGCAACACTTCGACATTCATATTTTTACTTAAATATCCTTTGCAGATTTTTCTATTTATAGTGTTTTTATGTTTTTAGTTGTCACAGACACGAATATCTAGATCTCTTGTAACAACACTGTTTTTTTAATCGGGTACAAATAAGATAGCCTTGAATTTTGATGCTCGGTCGTAAACAATTACCCCCGAGCTAGATATTCTGGTCTGTATCGGCAACCGTTTTAAGATTTTTTGTAAATCACTCCCTAAAAACAAGGTGTGTAACTTTAAAGGGACTGCACTCAGGTTTCTTGACATGATGGGACTGAAAATATTTTTATAGTTCTCTTCAGATGTGTTCATAGAATATAAAAACAACGTGATTTTTTCATAGGATTTTATATTTGTATACTATACGATTCAATCATCATGCGAGGTTTATCTAGATTTTAGCACACGACCTGTATTTTATCAGACACCTATATAGAACTGTTTGATAATTTATTTTCATTTCTTGTGAATTATATAAAGTAAATTGCGGATTCTTATATTTTTTGTACAATTTAGTAATGGTGCGGAACGTAGCGGTCTAGTTGTTGCCTTGATGAACATTCTAGAACAGTTAAAGTTTAACAAAGAGGTTTCAATCCCACTTGTGGTACGTCAACTGAAATGTAGACGTCAGCAAATCATCCCAAACTTTGTAAGTAATATAAATGAGCCGCGTCATGACAAAACCAACGTAATGCGTTTGCGACCAGCATGGATCCAGACCAGCCTGTGCATCCGTGCAGTCTGATAAGGATCCATGCTGTTCGCTATCAGATTCTCTACTTCCAATAGGGTTGGTAAGCGAACAGCATGGATCTTGATCAGACTGCGCGTATGCACAGGCTAGTCTGGATCCATGCTGGTCGCAAACGCATTATGTTGGTTTTGTCATGACGCGGCTCACATATGAATTGAAAAAGACATAAAGAGATACAGGAAATTGTGACCATCAAGGAAAGCAATCCTTGTATCCAGCAACACATTTTAAATAAAAACTGACACATAGGAATGGCAACTTATGTGCTTAACCTGTACCCTATTGAATAAGAAAGAAAAAGGCAAACAGGGAAGGACAGCATAGAAAGAGAACCACGCTCCCAAACACTAGTGTTTAGTTTGGTGCCCCTTCCCCTGACAATACGGTAAAAGCCTAATGTCCCTTCCCCTGACACTAATGTTTAGTTTAGAGTTCCTTCCCCTGACAAAACGAGAATGTCTGTAGAACTTTCCCTGAAAAAACAGAATGTAGTTTTTGAATTATTTGCCGTGACACTTTTTTACCGCAGAAACGGACTGCTTACATAGTTATTATTTGGTACAGACGCGAAGAAGAGACCAAAATAAACACCAGTTAGAAAAAACAATGCGTGTAACATACATCGAAAAGAAAAAAAAAACGTTTTAAGCGTTTTTTTACTTAGCTAGGAATTTAGCTGGTGTGAGGGGTTGGAGGTGGGTAAAGCATCTTATGGTGAACATGTTTGTTATGGAAGCAACTTCAAAAAAGAAACTCTGATCTAAAACACTGTTTACAACACGTTCGAACAAAGACACACGTTTCATTATCGTAGTAATATTTGGACGGACACCTAAGTAGAATCGATAACGTTACATAAGGTAACTGGATAACTTCCTCACATGATAAAAACGAAAGTCCCTGTCGGAATTTAAACCCACAACCGTAATACCCCAGTAATCTCAAGAAAACGGCCGTAACGGTTCCGGACGACCCTTCGTTTTGGAACTGAAATATGGTTTTCCTTGTTTTACATGTATTAGCTATTCACTTTTGAACTTAAAACTTGGGAAATATCATATTAAAACAGTATGTTAGTCATTACAGTTTAGGTAATGCAAATTCCTGGCGCCATTTGGATCACATTTATAGAAAGCTGTTAATAATTCTTTGCTTTACTAACAAATATAAGTCCAATTTTTATTTCTTCTTCATATTTCCTATTAGCAGTTAGACAATTCACTCAACACTTACATTAGTTATAACATGTTTTCCTGTAGCAAGGAAAGAAGAACAAGACGTCATGCATTAACATGCAAATATATTTTTGTGTTTTAAATCATAAGACTCAAATATTGATAGTTTTTTAAACGGAGAACTATATGTGCTTTGTACGAATGCAATTTTGTTTTCATAATCTGTTTTAGGCATAAATGATGAAGGAACTATAAAACAAACATTCTTTTTACTTAAATCAATAAATTGATACACATGATGTTTCTTCATAGGGTTTGATAAAAATAGATATTGTCATTAACACTCAGCAGGGAATATTTCTTGTTTGTTTCATATTGCAGGAACAGTTTACATTCTGCTACGACGTGGTTCTCTCCCATATTGAAAGCCATACAACCTACGCAAACATGTGACTTGAAAGTCAGGTGGACATTTAGCGGTTTTGAAATGACTCAGAGTTATTTTAGACATTATATGAAAAAAAAAGTTTTTATATACTTGCCTTTTGAATACTTCAACTTTATAATAATGTTTTTTTTTCTTATTGCGTATGTCTGCTTATTTTTTTTTATATTTAGATTATTCTGTCCTACTGTTTTTAGCTCACCTGTCACAAAGTGACAGGGTGAGCTTTTGTGATCGCTTTTCGTCCGGCGTCCGTCCGTCGTCCGTCCGTCCGTCCGCCCGTTAACTTTTACTTTAAATGACATCTCCTCATAAACCACTAAGCCAATTTCATCCCAACTTCACAGGAATGTCCATTGGTGGTCACCTTTAAAAATTGTTCAAAGAATTTAATTCCATGCAGAACTCTGGTTGCCATGGCAACCGAAAGAAAAAACTTTAAATATCTTCTTTTAAAAAACCATAAGAGCTAGAGCTTAGATATTTGGCATGAAACATCTTCTAGTGAGTGTCTACCAAGTTTGTTCAAATAAAAGCCCTGGGGTCAAAATTGGCCCCGCCCCGGGGGGTCATTGATTTTCCCTATATGCATATAGTAAAAACTTAAAAAATCTTCTTTTAAAGAATCCAAAGAGCTAGAGCTAAGATATTTGGCATGAAGCATGTTCTAATGGGTGTCTACCAAGTTTGTTCAAATAAAAGCCCTGGGGTCAAAATTGTCCCCGCCCGGGGGGGTCATTGATTTTCCCTATATGCATATAGTAAAAACTTAAAAAATCTTCTTTTAAAGTATTCAAAGAGCTATGGCTAAGATATTGAGCATCAAACATGTTCTAATAGGTGTCTACCAAGTTTGTTCAAATAAAAGCCCTGGGGTCAAAATTGGCCCCGCCCCAGGGGGTCATTGATTTTCCCTATATGCATATAGTAAAAACTTAAAAAATCTTCTTTTAAATAACCAAAAGAGTTAGAGCTAAGATATTTAGCATGAAACATGTTCTAATAAGTGTCTACCAAGTTTGTTCAAATAAAAGCCCTGGGGTTAAAATTGGCCCCGCCCCGGGGGGTCATTGATTTTCCCTATATGCATATAGTAAAAACTTAAAAAATCTTCTTTTAAAGAACTCAAAAAGCTATGGCAAAGATATTTAGCATCAAACATGTTCTAATAGGTGTCTACCAAGTTTGTTCAAATAAAAGACCTGGGGTCAAAATTGGCCCGGCCCCGGGGGTCATTGATTTTCTTTATATGTGTATAGCAAAAAGTCTTCTTTGAAAAAACCCAAATAGCTAGAGTTTAGATATTAAGCATGAAATATCTTCTTGTAAGTGTCTACAAAGTTTGTTCAAATAAAAGCCCTGGGGTCAAAACTGGCCCGGCCCAAGGGGTGTCATTGTTTTTAACTATATGTGTTTTAAAAACTTTAAAAAAATCTTCTTTTAAAAAGCCCAATGAGCTAGAGCTTAGATGTTTAGCATGAAACATCTTCTTATGGGTGTCTACCAAGTTTGTGCAAATAAAAGCCCTTGGGTTAAATTGGCCCTGCAACGTTGTGGGAGGGGGGTTGGGGGCTATATACAGGTGAGCGACCTCAGGGCCATCATGGCCCTCTTGTTTCTTCAACGCTTTTATTGTATTAATGTTTTATTTGAACATAGAGAGAATAATAAAATATACAGTACATTAAACTGATTTAAAGATATACTATGCTCAAAGTTGATATTTGAAAAATCAAAACAACAACTGATATTTACTATACAGCCTCTTTTGAAATGTAAAATTAACACACAGAGAAAATAAGTTACAATTTCAACTGTACATAATACAAGTAATAGCAGTATAGTTAAGTAGTGTCATTAAAATGGCAGTGTTTACCAAATTAATTTGACAAGCGATAGGAATGCAGCTTCCAAATATAGTTTATACGTTCACTTATTTAGATTATATATATTTAGGAAGTAGTTACTTGATTTCAAGCATGTCTGCAATGAAAGTATTTACCCAAAGAAGAGCATAGTTTATCTTTAAGTGTATCGCGTAACACAATAAGTTTAAAGAGTTTACTTTTAAAGATCATTTATAGCAAATAAATATGTTCCACATTTGATAACATTGTTACCAAGTCACAAAAGTCATGTGAAATTTGATGGAATTTGAATATGAAGGAATTTTCCCGTAATATATATATATATATATATTTGACGTTAAATATATCATTTATAAACCATTTTATCCACATTCCACATATATTTCGTTTTGTATTAAATTCATCTTTTCATTACTATATCAAAAACACAACAAAATGCTAAAACTGATAGAAGATTATCTTTTTTTTTCATGGTCAAATTATCGATTTAAATATGTCTTTCAAACTAAAGAAATATGTCATCTTAGGTATAATCTTCGCACCGCCCGAAAGCAAAAGGTGGAAAAACAAAACTTTGATAGTTTTAGACAAATTACTACTACAAACAAATATTCAAAACTTATTGGACACTCCTTATTTTGTAAAATGTATTTATTATATTTATCTGAATTTCATACTAGGCTTTGAAAATGTAATAAAATGAATAAAACCCTTCAGTGTCTTTTTATATTCTGAAAATATAAGAATTTACATACACAAATGCGACACCTTCGCACTTCAAAATTAATCTGACATCGACGTTTGAATGCTAGTATGGAGGGTGTTCGTGGCCTCAGTTTCAGACATGTAAAGTGTGACATTTGAAAAGTAGTTTTGAAAATGTTAACGTGTATGCCTAACATTTTTGACTGTATCCGTGTACTGCAAATAATCTGCCTCTTAATCCAATCTTTCAATCGAAGGTTCCCGCTTTTAAATAACAAGTTTACATGTGATCAAAACTGACCTTATATTAAAAAAAACCAAACAAACAAATTTACATTTTCGTATCTTCCACTGCATATATTAATTTAGCAGGTATGCAGACTCACAGCATGGGACATGACAAATGTATTTATTACATTGAGAAAATAGCGTTTAAGAAACGTGTTTCCAGTTGCAGAGCTCAAAGGACACGTTAACACAATAAAATGTTAAACAAGACAAAGTAGATTCACAAAGTTAAACGATTTTAAGGCATGCATGACACACGCCCCTATTTGACCTAGTATTTACGGAAGCGTAATTTTATCAGAATCAATCACCAGTAACTGTTTCTAAAAAGGATTTTACCCGACTTTGATAGTAATGCAAGAGACTGGATAGTGTAGAAAATGCTCTGAGTTAAAAGAGGCAAGTTACTGTCATTATTCCATGTTAGAGTTATTGGTCTTAGACAGTTAACTCATATGATGCTTGAAGGTTCAAATATTTCCATTTGGCGATACCAACTTGCATGCAAAATCTTAACAAAAAAGAGTGACGGCGACACCGACGCCTGGTCCAGTACAAAATGTCTAACTTTTCTTTAAATAGTCGAGCTAAAAACGTAATGATGCTTTCAACAAATAAAAAGATACTAAAAACCATTTTGAGAAGGGCATACAACTGTATGTATTTAGTGGCTTGTAAGTATTTTTAAAGCGTATGCGTGTTTGCTGTGGCAACATAAATATTGTAAAATATAACGCAATATTTGAACAGAAATAAAACAGAAAGACTAAACGACACATTATTTTTTTATACTTTATTTACATCCATTATTTACAATTGGCCCTGCTGTGACCCATCCCCACAGGCGCAATTTTTATACACAATACAAGAATGCATGCGCATACATATTAAATGCAGACTGTCAAAAATTTTGAAAGTTCAACTTTGCCGTCGAAATCGTCTTTATTTACATAAAACAACGTTTCTGCTATAGATTTAGAGCGATTTTTTGAAAACAGAGAGTTTCGTTTGCAAAGAACTAACCTTAACAACGGTAGGTTGACTGCCTCGGGATTGTCAATTTCAAGAAATATTTCCTGGTTAAAGAACATCAGGTTCTTACCTTTAGAATGTTTTGAACATTTTTTCTTCACATGGTCTGTTAAAGTCAAATAAACTTTTACGAAAATTGAAGATCCTCTGTTGACACCATGGACATTTTCCATCATATGAATTCCTTCCAAACTTAGTTTCAGCTTGTTTGAGGATGCAAGATACTCTATCCCGAAATTAATAGTGCCTAAAACCTTAGACTTGTCCAATATTTTCACGCTCTTATCTGCAAATTTCGGAGAAATCGCCGGAGATATACCTCCCAAATTTTGTTTTTCTTGCTTATTCAATCTCATTTGTTTACCAGGAATAGGACTCTTGATGTATTGTTTTTGCTCGGGTGTTGCCTCTTCGGTTTCTTTGATCCTGCGTGTTGTTTTAGAAAACTTGCTGTTTTCATCAAAACATAAGGAATGATCACTTGCCTTTTCGGACTTGGTAAAATTGGGTTGAAATGTGTCCATAAAATCTTCACAGTAAAGTGTTTGCAGCGACTTTGAATCTGTCAATTTTGTGTTTGCTTCTTTGAATTTTCGTGGCATTAGATCTGAATTTGCTCTTAAATAACTTGTTTTTTCACGTGCATCTTTAGCAGCACTGTTCGATGAAACCCATCTGTAAACGTTGTCACTTGTACTTTCATTTGTTTTGCCATCCCGCTCAAAACTGTCACACCCAATAACAAAAGACCTGTAGTTCCTCGAGTCAAGACGTTCGTTGTCTTTTAAAATACTGTCGTCGTTCAGTTTTCTGTTTATTTTAGTATCAAAACCAAAATGATGTACTGCTGGTGTACCTGGTGGTTTATTATCTATATTTCCTCTTTCGGATGTAAACTGTATTTTGTTTGAGTACAACTCTCTATACCTGTTCCTTACGCTTCTTCGACGATCCTGTCTGTCATCAGTAACGAAAAGTATTTTTCGTCTTAAGTCACTTATGGCACCTTCCCCTTTCTCTGCAATATCATTTATAAAATCTGAAACTGAAGATCTGGCACCAGATAGAAATGTATCCACTGAACTTGACCTACTACCTCTTTGTCCTGCAGATGATCTGTCAGACTTTCTTCTTTCAGTGTTGGACTGTGGCAGAATTGTTTGCCCAAACATTGAACTTGTATTTTCAGCTCGCATTTGTCCTTTAGTTATAAACCTTTTCATAACTACAACGGCTTCAGTAAATTTAACAAAATTTTTGCTAAGACTCCACTCTAAGATCTAGTGTAAGTAAATACCGCTGTCTATATCATGAAGACGTTCGTGAATTGATACATATATAGTCAGACAGGATTGGTTTGTTTACGTCATATATTTGCGTGCGCACAGTTTTTTTCTACGTGTTTATTAAAGAAAGAAAAGTTGGGAATTATATTTCTAGACAGTTACAATTCCGTGATTCTCAAGATTCTTAAGAATAAAAGAAATGATAAAAGAAATAAGAATAGTAAAAACAAGATCAGCAAGGAAAGGCGGCGCTCAATGAACGTTAAATTTTCAATTAATTCAACTTAGCTAATTGGCGTTTGAAGGCAGCAGAAAGGATTACACATAATTATAAAATAGTTATTGCAAGATTATGGCTTTGAGTATATAAGCTTTATATCACACTAAAAAGTTTGAAAATGATAATTGTTAGGGAGCACGCAGCGGGAGCGAAATCGCGCACTCACTCCGATATTTGCTGTTTAGCATATTCACAAACACACTTTTGTTTTATACCTTTTAAGTTAACAGAATGCAATGTTTGAGTTTTTATAATAGCACAGGAAACATATGCACCTACAAAAATTAACGTCAGACGTTGAATGTTTACGAAAACGATGTGCAAACAAATGTAATACAAGCTTTTGAACATCGTGTGAGGTAAAGGTTAAAATGAGCGTGAATTACGTATGTGGTTATAACTTGTATATTCGAATAACCAACTACCTACTATTTAACAGCTAGAAGGTGGTATTTCAATCCATTATCTTCATCAGAATGAATGTTCAACCAAAGTAAATTTCTGAATAAACACAGAATAAAGACTTTAATCACAAATTATCTAGCGCTATATTTCCAAGTTTAAAAGCATAGCAATTGCTTTAAATCCATTATTACAACATTATGCAAAGACCAAATAACCAACTACCTTTTGTTAAGTAGTTGGAGATCTAGGCAAATAACCTATAGAGTCATCCATCTGGTGAATATAGGGAGAAGATAGTGTTACAATGTAGAGTAGATAGAATAATTTTGACGTGGAAGGCCATTTGAAACATGAAGCAGAATTCTTGTAGCAATGCGTATAGAAAATGCTTGATATTTACATATCATTTATATAATAATCATTTAAAGTTGATTGGTCAACAATGGGCAAATGTTCCATAAGTATTTGAAACATTGATAAAACATTTGGATATTCTAATAAAAATGGCTTGATAAAAAACGTTTATCGAGTTCTCAGTTATTTAATATGGATTTTTATATATATGATGAATAATAAATGACATTTAGTTCTAGAACATTTTATTATTTGCTTTATAAATATATATTTATCTCACACTTGCAAATAATAATAACTATAAGCAGAAGAATAATGGGAAGAAAGAAAAGAGAAGGAGAAGAAAATAGACACTAATAAATAGAGAAAATCATATTCCCTAAAGAAAGCCCAACACGGCAAAATTGTAAAATGTTGCAGGCTCCGTTTGATTAAGCCTGTTCAAAGACGGTACTTGAAAGTGCAAGTTACCGTCCACGCCCCCTAGCAATAAGATGAAGTACGAGGTATTTTTACAGTTGAAACATAGTACTTAGCATATGTTTATTTTGGGGATGAACAAAGACAAATCATGCTTAATAAATAAAACATGTTGATTAGACACTACTGAAGAATTAAACATGTTAGCGGATGGTATCAAAAAAAAGAAATCTATCTAATATATTTCTGGCATTAATGGCAAAGAAAGAGCGGTAGCTATAAAAATATCTGTCATTGTCTATTCCCATTCCCAAGTTTGGGTGACGTAGACCATGTAATACAGTTGCAATTTCACAATTAAACATCATTTTCTAAAACATGCCAGCAATCTGTAATTTCAGGATAATTATAGAGATATAATAATTTTAAAATAACTGCACTATGATTATGTGAGATAATGCAGAATGGGTTTATTTAATTTCAAACAACATTCGTGTTTTGTGTGATAATCATACTTTAAGTTGGCCTAAGAAAGTTGATTTTGATTAATTTTCAAAAGTCTTTGGTAGCTTCTGAAGTATGCGCAAATAATTACAAAGATGGGGATAAGGTTGCGTTCTTACAATTTTATCTCAGAAGGAAAGAACAAAATGTTTTAGTTTAGGGAGGCACTGGTTTCAAATTAACAATTTTACAACCTTTCGGTAGGAAGTATCTAAAGAATTCATTAAGGTATAACTTGTATATCATCTTCAGATTTACATTTAGATTAAACAAGCTGCTATCCCACGTAAAACGGGTCTAAAAGACATCAACATATTTGTTTCCAGTTATCAAATATGCATAGAAGTAAAAATTGTAGTTTCCATGAGATAACTGTTTCACTTGACACAGATATAAACACCCCTATTATCACACCCTTGAACATGTAGCGAGTAGGACAGCTTGATGCAGGTAGTATTTGCTATATTAACGCCAGTTTTAAATCGGATTACCAAGATCTGGTTTTCTTTTTCGTCTTTTTTATAGACATTATGTTCTATGATATATTTTGCAGCAATTGATTGCAGGATAAAAGCTAACTAAGCGCACAATTGTTCTACGCAACAACCAAAGGATATACGTACTTCTATAACTCTATTTAAATATACGAGCCTGTGGTTTGATGACCGTTGTTTCTTTAACGCCTAAGCTAAAATATATCGGATAGTAGCTTTAAATGCTTCTAACCGCTCAGTTAAGTGACTATAGTATATGCACAAAAAGATAACATCGATCTACTAATTGGTTTCCATGCTCATACATGAATTTACTTTAGATTAAACCTTTAGTCTATTGATAATAAACATTATAAATAATTTATTTACATAGTTATTATATAAGAAAAAATTGATATATGGGTTTAGTAATATATGTTGGCGCAAACCTTGTGGTATTGGTATAGTGATCCACCGGTTTATTCGGATATTTTCATGGCAATCTTTAATGTTAAACTTTATGTTTAAAACAAACAGATAATACCAGTTGGGATAAACTGCGCAGTGCCATATCAAAATGGTTTGTTTCATTGTTTTTCTATTGTTTGCCAGTTTACCAGAATTTGCACAGGGACATGTAACCTCATATATGTACGAATTATATTCAACAAATGAGATAAATGGTAACGAAATATTTACGTTCAATCACATCTCGGTACAAAAATGCATTTTTATATGCGACGAAACGTATGGTTGTTTATCCGTGAACTTTCACAAAGGAAACAAGACGTGTGTTCTCACCGACTACTATCCGACCGACGGCACAAAGACGCCTATTTCAGAGGCTGGATGGAATATTTTCTTCAGAAGGCATTTTGGTAAATACGCATTTATAGTATATACATCTGAAAACTATCACAAATTTGTTTATATATAAGTTCTATTTTTTAAGGTCGTTCAATCATTTATCCAAACAAATGCAAAAAAACATAACTGACAGATAAGGTACGTATTTAGCCTCTAAATTAAATACAAAAGAATATTTTTTTCTCCTGAAGAAAAAGCAAATATATGTTTTATCTACGGCGTTTTTTATGGACATCACGACACAAACATCGATATAGCAAAACTAAGTTGGTGAAAAATCAAGCTACGACAATGAAAAGTAAAAAAAAATGGCGAGAACTCGATATAATTTCGTGTTTTCACCATCGTATTTTCGACCTTTCACCAGCGTTCGGTTGTAAGATTAGAAAAAAGTTGTAATTTGACATCTACACAAACTTCTAAAATACTGTAGCTTTACTTATGAACAAAAATAACAAATACGGTTCATCTTCATGGTTAATGAATTCCGCTTTATAAACTAAAATAAAATATTAAAAAAATAAAAAGAGTTTCAAGAATGAAAACATCAACTCGATTGAGAATAATATTCTATGTAATTCATTACATGAGTGTGTTATTTTCCCTGCATTTTAATTAGTTAATATGTTTTTCTGAACATAAGTTAAAATATTAAGAAATATCATAATCGTGTTAAAAGAAGTTTACACATAAACGCTTGTTTTTTATTTGATCTCATTTTCAGACAAAGACCTCTTAAACGGAGCAGAAGCGTGGCAATCCTCCACATATGTTCATGTTGGAAGCCTTCTAACTGCAGACAAAGCCATTGATGGGGACACAAACAATAACGCAAACCAAAATGTTTGCGCTCACACAAACAATCGCGGCTCGTATTGGGCAGTAGCATTCGGTACATATGGACCTGTTAAGAAAGTCAAAATCTACCTGAGGAGCGATGGTTTTTGTAAGATCATTTGTTGAATTTATCATAGGCCCGTGCCGATTTATATGTTTAAATAATCCGAACCGCTAGCCCAAGGCTCTATCAATTTGATAGATCCCTACTCTGATCTTTCTTTTGAATAACAATATATTGAACAACAAACATTGGTACGTACTCTTTTAACAAATATGTTGTGGTCTCTGCTAATTTCATAATTTGAAATGGACAGGTCTATGCACTACAAACAACCATTTATCTACGGTCATATAGCATTCAGATGTCTTCCAAACGAATTAATAATACGGCAAAATTTTTAACGTACATAATAAGCATTATATTAATTAATTCATTATTTGACTACAGTCGTATATATTGAGTATAAAAACGTCACGATTATGAAATGAAAAACTACTTTACAAAAGTGCAGTGTATAAGAATAATTATTCTTATTACTACATGTGATCCTCCTACTTATTACATGAATTTTCTATAATAATTTATTTAAAATTCAATCTTAATGGATTTGTAGATATATGATTGTTCATTTTTTTTTTAATATTTGAAACAGCAATCAACATTTACGAAAAAAGACCAAAAACATTTATATTCCAGATGGCATTGTACAAAAAATAACTGTCAATGTCTGCAACACCCGTGATGACGTAATCAGTGATAACGGAACTCTTTGTGGCGCCTTCACATATTCCTGTAATTACGGACAGCCTAGCACCGTAACAGTCACCTGTACAAATACCGTCTATGGTCGATATCTTCAAATCAAGACAGATTGGGATTATTTAGTATTATGCGAAGTTTTTGTATATCCTCCAAAATAGGGCAATGCGTTTAAAACTTTATAAATGATATGTAATCTAAACTATTTAACAGATTTATATAAATGTATGTATGTATACATGTATTTAGATACATTGTTATTATAGCTAAATATGTATCTGACCCAATTTGATGACAATTTAATTAATTGTCATAGATGTGACTTACTTAATAATCTAATTAATTTGCATATAAATATGAACATTGATTTGGAAATGTATTCTTGTTTTGTATTCCTAGCTTTGTAGTATTTGATTGTCTTTGTTATGTCTCTTCCACAAACTACTTAAAAAATGTTATTATGTGTGCTTTAAGAAACATACCGTATTTGTAACTGATTTTCATTTGCCAGCAAACTCATGAAAAAAACTACTCTCTTTGAGAAAAAAATCAGAACAATAAATATATATACATTATAGTTAAGAAAATTAAGAAAAATATTTCCAAGGGCAACGAGTAATCACTATCGAGAATAAAACATTTTCAAGATAATTCAAAATAAATTAAGACACTTTTTTCGTTTGTACCTTGTCATATTAGGACATCGCTAAAATGGACTTTTTGGTAGAAAAATGGTTATAAACAGGCCAAGAATATGTTAGAACTTATTAGCTACCAAACAGTGATCACATGCCTTTCTTATGCCTGTTTGTGTATATTTAATACGATATTTCATGACTCTACGTCTTTGAATGCTTGATTTTATCAACTCAGACATTATTATGCTAAATATCTTATGTTGACTTGTCCATTTTTTAACATGGACAAGCCAGATAAGTGCACACTGATTAAATATCAAACAGAACAGACTATGATGAATCGGCACCGATGTGTCGGCTGTTCTTAGTCTGTTTTTGTCGCATAAGGGGATTCAGTTGCCGTTTGCAGGCGAAGGTTTAATTGTTGTTTGTTTGTTTTGATATGCTGATCTTCAATTTTTTCCTACTTATCTTTATATGACATTCTGTAGAATTGTTTTCACGTTCTGTTGGTAATTTTGATTTGATAAGCAGCCTTATCGAGAGCATTTGTTTCTTTTTAGTTAATAAGCTATAAAGTACATTGAGAAGTAAAGTGCAATATTTCTACGAGCTTGGATTCAAGTAAAATTGATTTCTAACACAACTTTATATATGTTGCACATCAATATTTTAGTCTTTTCCTGTTTTCAAACACATGTCTTGACAAAGAGCGTTGGTTGATATATAATATAATATTAATTTAAAACAATGTTTGCTGAATATTTCTGCACTCGTTTAAAGGGTCAAGATCGGCACAATATTGGGTTTGATGTTAAAATCTGTTTTTATTTCGATCATGTGTATTATAACTATGTTTATATGTTTTTTAATACAAATTTTTGCCTTGATTATAATTGAGCATTTTCTAGATTGTTTTAACTTTTTCTAACATTTAACCAATATGATGGAAGTTTACTTTCAGTAATATGTGTAATGTTATATGAAATACATATATAAGAAAATGTTGTGTGTGTTTGTTATTAAATGCTATAAGAAACTTACATTGCTCCATAGAGCGTCGCCTTTAATGCTTTGCATCAATGTTTTTCTTGTTCTAGTTATTTTAATGATTTAATGTAATGTTATAAAAACCAAGCCAATTTTTTTCCACAATATATTGTTTAATTGACCATTTTGGTCAACATATGTGTGTCATAGAAAATCATTTAAATAACCAAGAAAAAATAAAAATGAAGTGTAAAAAGACAGTGTTATTGTATATCATGTTGAGAAGTCGATTTACATTGTACGGCATACTGCTTACATTTAGTATTGGTATATTGTTGATATAGGAATGATATATACCAGTGACATAATTTGTACCCTCCGATTAAGTGTTGTCCCCAACATTTGCTAATGATATGCAGATAAACGAAATACTTTCGGTCAAAAAGTAAAATATCTTTCCGTAATAAGGTTATGAAAAATAAATAGCACATCAAATAAATGATTATGTTGACAATCCGACGCCTGTAATATGACGCGATACATAAATATATAAGGATAAAAAATTAGATTAATATTTTAGCTGTAGAATGTACTGGTATGTTAATGATAATATTATATTGTTTATTTTGTCTTAATTGCTTTAATTCCTTAACTTATCTTTTTAAACACCTTGACGTCAATTCATATAATTCCATGATAGACGTACATTAAAATACTCTATCAAATTATCCGGTCATCAACTCTCATCGCCCAAGCCTTTAGTTTTATAAATTGCAACATTTGTTTCTGAACCAGAATCGTAATTGGTAATTGATTCCCCAGACATATTTCTATTTCCTTTGTTGACAAATTACATATTTCCCAATTGTTTTTTCATCAGCAGACATAACAGACGTGTCCATTACTTGTTCCAAAGTTCATTAAGGTAAGATGAATCGTCAATATTGAATTTGTTTTTGATCTTCTTGTCTTGATTTATTATTTATAATTTCACACATATTAGCTCAGGGTGTTTTCAACAATTCTTGTTTTATATTTTACTGTAGCATCTATAAGACTTGTCTTGTTCATAACATTTCCAATTGAATTAAAAGTTTTTGATGCAATGTGATGGTGTAAGCATTCAAGAGAAATATCTCAGCTGATGAATATATTCTGAATGTCATTGCGAGTTTTCATCATACGTTTGTACTCATGAAATGCATCAACTGCCAATCTAGGATGGCGGTCAAACATCAAGAAAAAGTCAGTGCTATCATGTTTGGTCCATTATAAGCATTGGCTAATGTTGAAACGTGTTCATTCCAATTGCTTTCCTGGTTATCTTCAAAAGTCCCTAGCGTGTTTAAAATTGTGGAGTTGAAACGTTCCACGGGATTGCCTTGAGGATGATAAACAGTTGATTTTTGTTTATAATAACCGGCATTTTTACACATTCCTTTATTATGTGTGCCTCTAAACATTTGGCATGGACAGTATGGAGACGGGCTGGAAAACCATAGAGTGCAATAACTTGGTCAAAAATAACTTCATCTGTTGCTTCTTTTGCTGTTTGGTTCCGTGTTGAAAATGCAAATGTTTATCTGCTGAAATAGTCGGTTACTACTTAACTATTTTCAAAGCAACCTTTTGATCGTTTAAATAAAATATAATATAAGCAATATGCAGTATGTCCACTGGAAAGGAAGATAAAACATTAACTAATTCTGCTTTGCTTCTCCGTGATACCAGATGACCTTACTATTGCCAACACAAAGAATTCCATCCGTGGCCAGAAGAAGCGTTCTCTAGATAATGAAAGTGTTCTGTCCGTCATTTGTGTCCTAAAATTGTATGGATTGTATGGAATACAATCAATTTTTCGCAAATTTGAAGGCAACACAAGTCGAAGGCTAATGAAACTCAAAACATTTGTTCTTCTATAAAAAGCGTCTTGTTGAAAAATAAGCTTTGATCTGGCACGAAGATAACCAAAGATAATAATAAGCCTCGGAAACTAAGGTGTACGTAAATGTATGTTTGTTTCCAGAATTTTGTACTTCACAACAGCAGGTGTCAAGTGCCGTGTGGCAGCCGTAAAAAATTGCCCCGTACTTCACTTCAGTGTTGTTATATTTTCTGGTTCTTTGGGATCATCGATGCCAACACTATAAAGTGTTGAGAATTGAGTACCGCTCAAGCCGGTGCTAGGGGGCGTGAGGGATTGCACTTATTCATTATCCCTCATGTACAGACTCAATCAAACCGAGTCTGCAATTCTTATGTTATTTTGTTCTGATTGATGCTTCCGAGGGATCACTTTGTTTCCAGAATTTGGTTCCATTCCTCAGATGACGTATTACTCTAGCTATAAGGGTCTTCGTGTTGTGCTGCATACCAGTCCATATCTTCGAAATCCAGAACAAGTTCCGGATGTTCTCGTTACCAGGATTGCAAATGGTATCAATATATGGTATCTGTTTGTTTCTTTCTTTTTACGCCTTTTCCCAACAGTATTTAAGTCATATAGGCGGGTAGTTTCCTAACCATCGTTCCTGGAGAGTTACACCAGTACTTGACTACCTTTCTCCGTGCTATACTACCAAAGCATCTCCCGGGGTTCACCATTTTTGTTTTTAAATATTGAATTCTGCTGAAGCCGGTGCTAGGGGGCGTGGACGGTAAATTGTACTGTCCAGTATCGTCCATGAACAGGCTCGGTCAAACCGAGCCTGCAACATTTTACAATTTTGAAAACAGATGTATAAAATAATCAATGTCTTTATCAAAGAAACTATCATCTTTTAACAAATTTTAGAACCACACGACAATCTTCTAAGACTTTAATGACATTCCACTTCTTATCGCTTCACTTAAGAATACATTTCTTCAAGTGGAATCTCAATTGATTGAAAAGAGATAAAATAGAAGATATATACCATTTCTTCTTAGCAATAAATAATTTATGTATTGCCTATTTGGATTACTGAATAATCTACACATAGATTTACTATTGTATCACTGATTGCTTTCCTTTAAGCTTCTGTGTAAAGTGACTTTGTCTTTGCCTTCTTACAATTTTATCTCAAAAGGAAAGAACAAAAGGTTTTAGTGAGGCACTGGTTTCAAAGTAACAGTTTTACAACCTTTCTGTAGGAGGTATCTAAAGAATTCATTAAGGTATAACTTGTAGATGTCATCTTCAGATTGACATTAAGATTAAACAAGCTGCTATCCCACGTAAAGCGGGTCTAAAAGACATTGTTTACAGTTATCAAATATGCAAAGGACTGAAATTGCTGTTTCAATGAGATACCTATTTCACTTGACACATATATAAACACCCCTATTATCACACCCTTGAACATGTAGCGAGTAGGACAGCTTAAGGTATAACCACATTAACGGGCACTATATAAGGAACTGAAAAATGTATATCATAGGTCAGATATATACTTTAAAGTACACCTGTATGCACAATTTAAACAAACTTTACCGTACAGAAATCGAGTTATGGCTGAAGCTTGGGTGTATGAGGGCCCTTTTTCAGAAATGAGTAACCTTTAAACAATCTGCAATAACATTCTAATGAATTAGTTTTCCCATTACTTTTTGGTAAGAAACAAATAGTACTATTCAGCTAACAATCAACATAAACAAAATTATGGTTTCTACTCAAAATTTAAAAACTATGTATAAAAATGTTACCCTACCCAACCCTTTTTTGACCATTTTCCTGCTTAGGTAGCCTTATTTTAAAAATCCTTAAAATTTACCCGAATGAGTGTCTATTTTCAAAGTTTTCCTAAATGTTTTAAAAAGTATATTGGTTGATTTTGTAAAATATTAAATACTTTAACCGTCTAGTTTTGATTTTATTACACTTTGAAAATATCAGGTTCCATATTTATTACTAGATTTAGCATTATTTAGCCAATACATACCTATATAAATTAAATGATAAACAATAAACACTTTTTTCTACACAAAATGGATGGAGAGATACATAAATAATGTTAAAAGAAAAAAAAGTTGACCCATCTGAAGTTTGAACCTATGGCCCTCACTTTCAATGTAGTTAACAGTAGTTCTAGCCTATTTGAATACTCTTCAAAGCGAATGTAAGGCATAATGATGGTAATACCTTAATGCAGATAGCATTTGCTATATAAATGCCAGTTTTATAGCAATTGATTGCAAGATAAAAAGCTAACAAAGCGCACAATTTTTCTACGCCGCAACCATAGGATCTACTTTTATGTAGATTTGATGACGACCTTATATGTTTCGCCTACTTTATAAGTCGGATTTCCCGAGAAAGCTTTATTTAGCAATGCAACTAAACTCGTTTTTACATAGGAATTTGAAGAAGTATCAAAATACCGTTATACATGGAAGTTAAACAAATTGTTGATTTTTGTTAGAAAATAAAATGTTTGAAGAAATTTTTAACAAGATACTAAAATATAGACTCAATTTTGAATAGGAAAGATTGTTTTGCCAGTTTACCCCTTGGCCAAATAGACAACGCCATGTTTGTTCTCGAAATCGTGAAAATTACTTACTCAGTATTGGTTTTACCAGGATTAAAATAAAGTTTCCTTTTAAAAGGAAAGGCTTGCTCAGTTGTGTCATCGTCCCTTCCCTTCAAAATTGTGTTTTTTTGTTGTTTTTTTGTTTCAATTTATTCTCACAATTATTTTTGAATTAGCGTATTTGTATATCATAAAAGGTTTATATAGTTTTTCTCGAAAAAAAAATTTAACTTTTAAAGGGATAGGTAGGGTAAGCCAGATACTGGACGAGCACCTGTGCCCATTTGTTTGAGCACCAGTGTTATGCGTGCAAATATAGACCAAATAAGAACCAGAAGTCCACTGATTATAACTGAACGGGAACATGCTGACCATAACAGTAGAAACTTTTTTTTGTAAAAACGAATATTTTTTGTCAAAAAAGATTCGAAATCTGTTCTCTACAGTATAAAACTAATAAAGAAAATAATCAATCGTAAAATACTAACATTGGCTCTCACGTGGAGATCAATCTATCGTACTGAAGGGAAACTGCACGCTTCATTTCCACTTTTTTCGCAGAGAGAGTCATTCATTTTTGCAGTTGCTAATTTTATTTCTATAGCAGCTTTAGAGACAAGTGAATGCACTAAAAGACTTCGTTACGTGGTACCAATTAATAAGCATGTATCAACTATGTTACACCTAAAATATCTACATGATCGACAACACAGGAGATCAGCACGTGGTAAGGTTAATGATATGCATGGGCTATTTTTAGATTACCTCACCAAGACGTTTAAACTATGTCAGTAGATCTAAATATAACTTGATCATGCACTAATATTCTGCGTGATTCGGTCACGATCTTTTGGTAAGCAGGACCGCCCTTTGGAGACGGAATACTACTACAGTAACCATTCTCTATTGTATAACACTAATAAAGACAAAAACCAATTATAAAAGAAACTAACTTTTGCGTCTTGAAAAAGAATTTAAACGGAATCAAGTAAAAATAGAAATCCTATTTATATAAACAAACTGGGATTACCAAAGTAACTAAAATAGCTTAGATTTCCGTAATATTACTTCGTCTGATTCCGCAGTATGACGGAATCGCCCGAATTGTCACGATTGCAATCGGAACAACCTCGGCTATTATAATTAATCCGAAGAGTGACGGAAAGGGCCGAAAAGTTGCGATTGGCATGATTGCAGCTGGTTTCCCGTTCAATCATGCACTAACAAATGTAAGCAGGAAACCACCTAACCGGAACAACTTTTCCAAAACAAATGGGCTTGCAGCCGTGGCTGCAAGCCAATAAGAAACCAGATCGCTTTCAAAATTATGAAAGCTCGCCGATGATTGGCTTTGTGAATAGACATCACAAATAATTTCGTAATTGGTCACGCTCAAATCTAAAACCAGAGCGTTACTTAGAGCTGATTTTAATCTAGTTCTATATAAATATACGAGCCTGCGGTGATTTTTTGTCGTTTGATTTTCTTTGTTTTCTTAACGCCTAAGCTAAAATATATGGGATAGTAGCTTTAAATGCTTCTAACCGCTTAGTTAAGTGACTATGATATATGCACAAAAAGAAAACATCGATTTACTAATTGGTTTCCATGCTCATACATAAATTTTACTTTAGATAAAGCCTTTAGTCTATTGATAATATACATTATAAATAATTTATTTACATTGTGATTATATAAGAAAACTTTGATATATGGGTTTAGTAATATATTTTGGCGCAAACCTTGTGGTATCGGTATAGTGATCCACCGGCTTATTTGGATATTTTCATGACAATCTTTGATGTTAAACTTTATGTTTAAAACAACAGAAAATACCAGTTGGGATAAACTGCGCAGATCCATATCAAAATGGTTTGTTTTATTGTGTTTCCATTGTTTGCCAGTTTACTAGAATTTACGCAAGGTCAAGTTACCTCATATATGTACGAATTATATTCAACAACTGAGATAAATGGTAACGAAATATTTACGTTCAATCACATCTCGGTACAAAAATGCATTTTTATATGCGACGAAACGTATGGTTGTTTATCCGTGAACTTTCACAAAGGAAACAAGACGTGTGTTCTCACCGACTACTATCCGACCGACGGCACAAAGACGCCTATTTCAGAGGCTGGATGGAATATTTTCTTCAGAAGGCATTTTGGTAAATACACATTTATAGTATATACATCTGAAAACTACCACAAATTTGTTTATATACAAGTTCTTATTTTTTAATTCGTCCCATCATTTGAAAAAATCTAACTTACAGATTACAGACGTATTTAGCCTCTAAATTAAATACAAAAGAATACGTTTTTCTCCTGAAGAGAAAGCAAATATATGTTTTATCTACGGTGTATCGTTAGGGACATCGCGACACACACACATAATTGGACACCACAAAATACGATGGTGAAAAATCAAAATAGCTAAACTACGTTGGTGAAAAATCGAAGACACGACAATGAAAGGTCAAAAATACAATGGTGACAACTCGATATAATGTCGTGTGTTCATCATCGTACTTTCGACCTTTCACCAGCGTTCGGTTGTAAGATTAGAAAAAAAGTTGAAATTTGACTTCTACACAAACTACTAACATACTGTAACTTTACCTATGAACAAAAACAAATAGAGTTCATCTTCATGGTTAATGAATTCCGCTTTATAAACTAAAATAAAATAACAAAAAAAAAATAAAAAGGTTTAAGAATGAAAACATCAGAACGATTGAGAAGGATATATACATGTATATATAATACATTATATGAGTGCGTCATTTTCCTTGCAACTTTGATACGATAATATGTTCTTCTGAACATAAGTTTCAACATTTAGAAATATAAATATCGTGTTTACACATAGACACTTTGAGTTGTTTCTTATTTGATCTCATTTTTCAGACATAGACTTCGTAACGGAGCAGAAGCGTGGCAATCCTCAACATATTTTTATAAGGGAAGCCTTCTAACTGCAGACAAAGCCATGGATGGGGACACAAGCAGTAATGCTCAACAAAATGTTTGCTCTCACACAAACAACAGCGGCTCCTATTGGGCAGTAGCATTCGGTGCATATGGACCTGTTAAGAAAGTGAAAATCTACCTGAGGAGCGATGAATGGTGTAAGCTCATTAATTGAATTGATCATATGCCCGAGCCGCTTTCACGGTTGTAAGTTTGAATTAACCGAGCCGCTAGCCCATGGCTCTATCCATGTGATAGATCCCTACTCTGATCTTTCATTTATATAGCAATATATTTAAGCGCAAACATTAACATATACTCTTTTAACAAATATGTTATGGTGAAATTATTTTTCTCATAATTAGAATCGGACAGGTCGAAGACCTATGCTTTGCAAACAACCATTTATCTACGGTCATATTGCAGACGTCTTCAAAACGAATTTATAATGCAGCAACGTTTTGAACATACATTATAATATTTCATTATTTGTAATAAAGATTCTGACGAGATTTTTGGCTAGCAAATAACGTATACATATTGCCATTTAACCTGTTTAGTATCTTCATAACGAAATTAACTGCGGATACTGCAAATTTTCTTTCTTTATAAGAGACAAAAAAGAAAGTAATTCCTAATTTGACTGCATTAGTACTGCATTAGTACATATAAATTATATAAACGTCATGACTATCCAATGAAATACGATTTGACAGTATTATATAAATAATGTTTCTTATTATATTACTACCTGCGAGCCCCCCTTCTCATTACAAGAATTTGTGATGATATTTTATGGATTTGTAGATACATACGGGGAAAGTCGAGCTAAGTTGAGGTTACCCGGAGTGTTGAGTTGAGTTGAGGCTATGTATATGATCTGTTCCTTTTCTTAAATTGTGCAGATAATATTTACAAAACTAAAATTATACATGTAACTATTCATTTTCCAGATGGCCTTGTTCAAACAATAACGGTCACTGTCTGCAACACCCGTGATGACGTCATAAGTGATAACGGGATACTTTGTGGCTCCTTCACACATTCCTATAATTACGGGCAGCCTAACACCGTAACAGTCACCTGTACAAATACAGTCTATGGTCGATTTCTTCAAATCAAGACAGATTGGGATTATTTGGTGTTATGCGAAGTTCTTGTATATCCTCCGAAATAGGGCAATGTGTTGAAAATTTTTAAAAATAATATGTTATCAAAACTATTTACATATTTATATACATGTATGAATATATACATGTATTTAGATGTAAACAGGCCATGAATATGTTAGTACCTAATAGCTATCAAAAGGTGATAACCTGCCTTTCTTATGCCTGTGTGTGTATGTTTATATATGTTGTATGACTCTATGTCTTTGAATGCTTGATTATATTAAACCTTATCATGCCAAATATCTTATGTTGACTTAACCATCTTTTAACTTGGACAAAACCAGATAAGTGCATACTGATTGAATAACAAACAGAACAGACTATGATGAATCGGCACCGATGTGTCGGCTGTTCTTAGTCTGTCTCTGTCGCATAAGGGGATTCAGTTGCCACTTGCAGGTTAAGGTTTAATTGTTGTTTGTTTGTGTTTGATATGCTGATCTTCAATGTTTCCCTATTTATCTTTATATGACCGTCTGTAGAATTGTTTTCACGTTCTATTTGTAATTTTGATTTGATAAGCAGCCTTATCGAGATTATCTGTTTTCTGTTTAGTGAATAAGCTATAAAGTACATTGAGACGTTAGTAAAGTGCAATATTTCTACGAGCTTGTAGCATGATGTTTCAGACGTTCAACGGCCACATGGATGCGGTGCAATCTGAACCTCCTCGGCTATTTTCTATAATAACTTATATCCGGAGACTGGCGGAAAGGGCCGAAAAGTTGCGATTTGGATGCGACGCAAATTAAAGTTATTCAAGCTTAATGCCATGATTACAGCCTGGCATTTAACTGTTTCAGTGAAATAGTTATATTTGAATAGAGAATCAAGAAATATTATGCATTCAAGTATAAAATGCAACAGTGATTCTTGTAAATTCACAGAATTATTATTACGTAGAATTAGACGCCCATATGAGATGCTGCAAAACTAAATCACCTACACATTGTGAGTGATATACTATGAGTTTTATGGGTTTTATTCACATGAAAACATCATTTTTTCAAATTAGCATGAAATAAAAGTGCATGTTATTAGAAAAATAAAAAAGCTAATGAACGTATGCTGTCGATTCTAATTGCAACATTGATAATTGCATTGTTTATTAAACATTGCTTTAATATTATACGAGCAGTACTACTTCAAAGCTTCTGAACTATTTTTACAACCATTGATAAAGGATTAACAAAAGAAATGCTGATATATGCGTTACTACAATTTTCTTGAAAACTTCAGTTGAAATAAATCATATAAGTATTTCTGATTGCTTGTAACATGAAAACACTTGTAAATGACATGTACTTTCTCTCTATATATATATGTAACACATATCAGTGTAATCTTAATATGTTAATTAATGTAATGTTTTTAAGGTTTTTCTCAATTTATCTGAAACTTACACATCAAATTGATAAATCATTGAATAAATGTCAAAAATTATCATATTTATTTTTCTTCCCCCAAAATATAATTGACGGAGTGTGTCCACGAATATATTAATCAACCCTCGTATTTATAATGTTTTTTTCTTCTTTCTTTTTGAGGTGCTAGATAGCTCAACTAATTTCTTTCAAATCGACTTAAATTTTTAATATAGTAAAACATGAACGCACCGCAGACAGTTCAAATGTTAAATGTAGAGATGTTTATATGGCAATGCTAAAATGATAACCAGTCTGTTATAAAAGTGGCTGTGAGTCTTTACACGTGGTTTTATTGGTGAGTTACACTGCGAAAAAGGTATGGATATACGGAAGTGTACGGAATTCCGTATATTATTAATATACGGGTAAGAATACGGGAAACTGGAAATACGGAGATGTACGGGACCGTATATTATGTCATAATTATAAATGTGTTTTATTCCAAAGGTCCATTAGCTTCAGAAGTGCTTTTATTATCATTCCTGGAAACCTTTTGTAATTTTGGTTTCCAGTGTTCAGATAAGCACTGGGTATTTATGAGCACCGTCTGTTACTTCATTTACTTTTTGGATATTTGACTGTACAGTTATAGTTATATAGTGTTCTGTATGGAAGTCAAATACTACTTCGTTTACGTTTGCTATCTTAATGAGAAATTACTTCGCATTCAACGCAACACACTGCCGACGAAAATCTTCAAATGTGTGTCGCTGAGACGCCAAACTCACCGGTAGAGTATCGTAGATCTGGGGCGAGGAGATGACAGATCAAATCAACTTCTAACTGAAGCTAAATATATAAATTCATTATAGTTAAGTTAATGATTTAATGTACACAGTACAGTCTTTTTTCTTAATATTGTGTTTAATTGAACTGCATTTAAATATTGTAAATATACATATACAAAAAGGCCGACATCAAAATTCACACAAAAATATTTTTGTAAGAAATGATCTAAGAATTTAATTAATATGTTAAGTCAATAAATATAAGATGTAAGCAATTTACAAATGAAATACAACATATAAAGAGAACCACCTGTAGAAAAATATATTCCATCATTGTCGACGCCAGTGAACGGCGTGGTTTCTTACGGAATATTTTTTGTGGCACATGGTTAGAGCTGTTATAATTAACAGTTTATGTCATGTGTGTTAATTAGTTTTTTATATTATTTTCTTTTCATTCCTTAAAATCATGTAAACAAATATGTTGCTATATTTGTATGTAGTAACTTTATACGAAAACGTGTGCACTGTAATATCAATTTTATGTAATGGCGGGCTCCATTTATCAGCTTGCTTTATTAGTAATACTAAAAGCCGGACTATTGTTTTTGTCTGCAATTTGGAATACACCAGTATTACTAATCTTAGATTATCTTTTATGGTCTGAAGTGTTCATTTATTCTTTGTGTGTTATGCATTGTTTATCGTTTTGTTATGTTTACTGTTTTGACAACAATTTTAGTCAGAGTTGGATTAAAGTAAAATGGATTACTAAACACAACTTTATAACTGTTGCACTTCAATGTTTTAGTCTTGGGCGTGAGGGATGTTGCACTTATTCATTATCCCTCATGTACAGACTCAATCAAACCGAGTCTGCAATTCTTATGTAATTTTGTTGTGATTAATGCTTCCGAGGGATCACTTTGTTTCCAGATTTTTTCCCCTGTTTTTAAACACATGTCTGTAATAATTTAATGTAGTCAAGATCTTGACCAAAAGCCTTGGTTGATATATTATAATTATAATGATGCTTCAAATAAAAATAATGATCGCTTAGTATTTCTGCAGTTGCAATATCTTATTAGTTCAAAGGGTTAAGCTCACTGGGTCCAAGTTAGCTCAGACTTTTTGGGCACAATACTTGGTTTGCAGTTTAAGTATGTTTGTGTTTTGATTATATGTCTTTCATACTGCTATTACTTTAATTTATATGTTTATATTTTTCAATTTAAAAATTTGCCTTTAATAACAATTTAGTATTTTTAAGTGTGTTTTTATTTTCCCCTTCTTCAATATTATGAAAGATTACTTTAAGTAATATGTGCTGTGTTACATGGAATAAATGTATAGAAAAAAATGTTTTATGTGTTTGTAACTAAATGCTATGAGAAACATAAGTTGCTCCATAGAACACTTTAGAGTAAACAGGTTCGAGCGATCTTAAATAAACTGATTTACAATTACTTACATAACAAAATTGTTCAGTTTTTATTCCTCATAATAACATTAGTATCCCTGAACATTTTGGGTAAACTTGGTTAATGCAGATAAAGGTAAAGCTATATATCTATTTAGTCTTATCTTCATTAGCCAGCAATTATAGTGTTGTCCCTCCATTTATTGATGACCAATTAAAAATGAAAGTGCAAGCCCAAGTCAGTTACAGCCAACAGTTTAAGATTAAATTTAATATTTTAATTTTGTTGTTTATTCAGTTCAAGATGAAGTGAACTTTGACACTGATTAATGCACAATGTATACTACTTTTCATCTAGAAATTTATTTTTCGACGCATTTGATGCTTTGTATCAATGCCGTTTTGTTATAGTTAATTTAATGATTTAATGTAAGGTTATAAAAACCAAACATACACAGTACAATATAATCTAAATCTTTTTTTCGAAATAAAGTGTTTAATTTACCCTTTTGGTCAAACATATGTACGTCATAAAAATTATCCAAAGAACCAAGGAATAGTAAAGATAACAAAACAGTGTTATTGTATATCACGTTGAGTAGTCGATTTACATTGGTACAGCATACTGCTTAAATGTAGAGAATTAGTATATTGGATATATAGTGATGATATATATATGTGCATTTCTACACCTGTGACATATTAGCCCCAACATCTAATGATATGCAGGAAACCGAAATGTTTTTAGTCAAAAAATAAAATATCTTAACTTAAAGGACCTCCACTGATGTCCAAAAGCCAAAAATCATAACATTTGAATTTCTTACATGGATCAACTCGCACGTTTCAAACAAAAGGATATTTAAAGGATAATTTATACATATACTCAGAAATAAATTGAAATCGTATTTTTTTTGCGATTCTTAGTTCGATTTGAGCGAAAATAGTTGAAACGCTGTTCTATTTTGGGTCATTTTTCTCAATCAAAATAATCATTGTGGAAAAACAGAGCGAATAATTTGAAATTTTGCACATAACGTATTGATATATACCTGCATCAAATGGAACCTTAATTTCGAAAGAAAATATTTCCAGTTACATCATGTCAAAAAACCTCAGTGGAGTCCCTTTTATAAAGAATTCTCGCAACATAAAATGAAATAAAAAACACATCAAAATAAAAACATTTATCGTGATGACTATGCTGACAATTCGACGCCTGTAATATGTCGCGATATATAAATATATAAGGGTATGAATAATATTGATATGATATTTCAAATGTATAATATAGTGGTATGTTCATGATATATTGTTTATTTTGTCTTAATTGCTTTAATACGTAAATTAATCTTTTTAAACTCCTTGACATCAATTCATATAATTCCATGGTATACTATAATTAATATACTCTATCCAATTATCCAGCCATTCCTTCTCATCGTCCAAGGCTTTGTTTTCTTTCCTTTAGTTTTATAAATTGTAACATTTGTTTCTGCACCAGAATCTTAATTGGTTGTGGATTCACCAAACATATTTCCTGATTCTTTCGTTGACGAATTACATATTTCCCAATTGTGTCTTCATCAGAAAGTAGAACAGACGTGTCCATTTCTTGTTCCAAAGTTCATTAAGGTAAGATGAATCTTTGTCTTGTACATAACATTTTCAATAAGAGATTTCGATGCAATGTTCTTATTTTGCTGATGTTTTTACATGAATAACGGTTGTGTCAGCATTTGTATGGTTGATAATGACATATGGGTGATATTTCAATTTATCAGCTAGCTCATTCTTTTCTCTGACTGACACATTATGAACCAATTTTCTATCTCTAGGAACTTATTTCAGATGTCTTGTCTTAATGTCATTATACATTTAATTGTGTCTTGCGTTGTATAATCATTCAAGTGATGAATATATTCTGAATGGCATAGCTTGTTTTTATTGTATGTTTGTAGTCCAGGAAATGCATAAATTGCCAGTCTAGGCTGGCGGTCAAATATGCGGTCAAATATAAAGAAGTATTGTGAATAGTCAGTGCTATTATGTTTGTACCAATTATACGCATGTTGAAACGTGTCCTTACAATTGCCTGTCTGGTTATCTACAAAAGTTCATAGCTTGTTTCAAATTGTGGAGTTGAAACGTTCCATGGGATTGCCTTGAGGGTAAAAAATAGCTGTTATTTAATTATAAGTACCGGCAATTTTACATTATTCCGTTATCGTCAAAAATAACTGTTGCTTTTGCTGTTCGCTGTTTGTTGAAATAGTCGGTAATTACTAAATCATTTCCGAAGCCACATTTTGATAGTTCTAATGAAATATAATAATTATAATCAATATACTGTATGTCCACTGGAAATGAAGATAAACGTTTACTAATTCTGCTTTGCTGCTCCGGGCTTTTCTTTTGATACATTGGTCACATTATCTTACTATTACCACTAATAAGAATTCCATCCATCGCCAGAAGAAGCGTTCTCTAGATAATGAAAGTGTTTTCTCCCGTCGTCGGTGTCCTAAATCTGAATGGATTGTATGGAAGACATCCCCCCTCAAATCTGAAGGCAACACAAGTTTAAGGCGATTGAAACTCAAAACATTAATTTTGTTCTTCTATAATGAGCCTGTTGTTGAAAAATGAGCTTTGATCTGGCACGAAGATAACCAGAGATAACATAAGCCTCGGAACCTTAGGTCTAAATGTCGGTTTGGTTCCATTCTTCAGATGACTTATTACTCTAGCTATAATGGTATTCATGTTGTGCTTCATACCAGTCCATATCGTCGAAATCCGACTGTTTCACGTATCACTGATTACTTTCATTTTAGTTTCTGTGTAAAATGACCACGTGTTAAATACATATATTTTTTAAAATGTAAAACTTTCAGATAACAAATTATGTTGTTGGCTATCAAATATGCATATAAAAGTCTTTACACTGAATCAATTGCTTTTTGTGCGAAATGATTGAATATAGATAACTCCTTACATGTTATAACTTTCAGGAAACAAACTGTGTATAGCAAAAACACACATTTACTTTCTGATATATAATGTACACCAGTAAAATGATGATGATGATGATGGTAACGATGTTGATGATGGTGGTGGTGGTGGTGGTGATGATGATGATGATGATGATGATAATAATAATAATGTGATAATGATGGTAATGGTGATGGTTATGATGATGATGGTAATGATCATGGTAATGATCATGGTAAAACTGATGATAATGAAGGTGGTTATGATCGTTATGAGGATGCTAGTGATGATGATGGTGGTAATGATAGTTATAATGAATTTAATCCTGTATTTGTTTATCCGATTTGTGTGTTCTTAAGTCATCTGTCACCTAGATGCATTTTATAGGATATAATATGAGGCGATTCCAGCTTCTAGTTCATAAAATGGTAAGATTTTAAAGCTGTAAATTTTTATCGGCCTATGGCCCTCTTAAATCAGTTTGACTTCCTCTACAATTTACATGAAAGGTTGAATATAAGTAGAGATTTCATTGGTCATTTTAAAATTACATACTGAATTCTGGGAATTTCATTGGTCATTTCTAAAAAATGTAAAATCATAAAAGGATCTTTCTCAAATGGTCAACGCGTCTTATGTTTAATTTAACAAGCAATTATCATGGTATTGCAAGCAATCCATTAGTCCCCTACCTGTTAGAACCCCAGAAACATTCTGAAGGGCCATTCATCATTCACTAATGTTTCGAGTGTTCTTTATTTTAAGTAAACTTGTTAGAAAAGTTCTTTAAAAGTTATCACAGGAAACAGTATTTATGAACAGACAGACAGACTGACAGACAGAAGAAGGACACTCTAAAGTTATTTTTTTAAACATCCCTGTTAACAAAATATAACATTTTTAAAAGAAAAATTCTTAAAGAGGAGATAACTCTTGAAATAAAAATGCAAGACTTATGAACATTGTCATACATGATGCGAGTGTAACAAATAACAATTAGTAATGTAGGTGTTGATAATGAATGTTTATTTTGAATTTGAAGTAAATCCATGAAGAAAGAATGAATAAGAAAAATTCAGAGTTTAAGGAGGAGTATGGATACTAGATTTATAAACCTTGTCAAATTATTATGATATGGGAGTTTGAAGTAAATCCTATAAATAATGAAGAAGTTGGAGTAAAATATACCAATTTCTCGAAAAAAAATCTTAAGTTCAAGGGGGACATTATTCTGGAAATAGTCTTGCTAGCGTATTGAACCTTCTCACAAATGGTTTAAGTGATGATAAGAAACATAAATAATAATAATGATAATAATTATTATAAAGTCTTTATTTGAAGAGGCTACATAGTTGCAACAAAGGCAATCTACACTGGGGTCTCGTAAAATGTACATATTTACATGAAACATGAATTATTATGCAGAAACATAAAGTAATAAAGAAATTATAAACAAAAACATTTTTATGAAAATTCTAAGTTCAAGGGAGGTAATTCTGATAACTTTTGTGCTAGAGTTGTAAATCTTGTCACATATGATATGGTTGATAACCAGAAACTAGAATCAGAAATCTTGACAAGGTTGCCAACGTTTGGTAGGTATGACAGCTCTCACTATACTCCTATAGTCAAGATTAAAATTATGTGTATAATTTCAATACTGCCATCTATCCATATTGAAAGTTTCATAAAAAGTGTCAGCTCTTTTTAACTAATCACATATATTGTTATATAGGCCATGTTTTATGGCTATTTGTTGCCATGGCGACCAACTTTTTCAACATAGTAAGGAAGAAAAAGACGCGCGTAATCTCCAGACTGCCATTTACCCATATTTCAAGTTTCATAAAATATTTTCATTACTTCTCTAGATCCAGTTTATGTGTTAAATTTGCCATGTTTTAGTCTATTTGTTATCATAGCAACCATTTTAATCCAAATAGGAAGAAAGGAAAAAGACGTGCATAATTCCCAGACTGCCATCTACTAATATTTCAAGTCAAGTTTCATTTAAATATTCCCAGGACTGTACTTTTTGAATTATCATTGGATTCAGTTTATGTGTAAAATTTGCCATTTTTTCAGTCTATTTGTTGCCATAGCAACCAGAATTTTCAACACAGGAAGAAAAGAAAAAGACGTGCATAATTTCCATACTGCCATCAATCAATACATCAAGTTTCATTAAAATATTTTCAGTACTTTTTGCGGGATTCAGTTTTGTGGAATGACAGACTGACAGACGGATAGATTTTTAAGTTCTTTCACTTTTAAGTATTGTTTTGAAGAATTTAAAAACATATCTGTGGTTATGATCAGTTTTATTTCCAACACAAATCACAATACAATTCTAAATAACAGTATGTCAATTATTTTTCTAAAAATATTTTTATTTTCTAAAAGTTGATGTAAAATTGTTTGACGCTTTGAATTTAACAATAATTCAAGAATATTCATTTCTAAGGATCAATAAGTCAATCAATTGTCCATGATCTAGGCTTATAATGACTGGAAATCTGTGGAAGTGTCTTCTATCCTTATTCCTATTCAACATATGATGATGTTCAGCTAATGAAAGAGGTAAGAATCGATTTGTTATAGATGCTTACAGACATTTTATGCATAATTGAACGTAAATGGTTTTAACTTGCGAAAAAAAATATGCTCTTTTCAAACAAGAAAATTCTTACATATTCTAAAAACTTTTTTTTAAAATTCTTTACATTGTTTATACTATGTTTGCTTCGTTTTACATATACTATTACAAACCGATATATTCAATGACAAAACTTAAAAATGATAATTCAATTTTTATGACAAAAAATCAAAATGGAACTTAAAAGTGTGACCGTCAAAACTGCCTCAAATGAGATTAAAAGAGTTTCTCCAAAAGCTACTTGCTAAGACTGGCTTTTTCACGAAGAATATGACATTGCAGGTTGAAATATAGTAAAATTTGCACAATCTATCTCAGATTATTTTACAACAAATTCACTTGGATCATCTAACACAAATTATTCATAATATTACGTAAACAGTTTTCTTCTATATTATTTTTCTATGTATAATTATCTATATCATGTCTGCTATATTGAATTACGAAGCTAGTGTTATACATTGAAAAGTAGAATTGTTCATTTTTCTTTCAGGACAATTTAGTATTTTAATGATCAATGAAGTTGATGTGTTTCCAATAGAACAAATTATCTAAGTGATACCACACGTGACATGTCTGAAATCACTTCTTCTAAAATTGCATTATTGACCGTGACAACGCCCTTTTTCCTGCTAATCGCGTTATAAAGTACATCCATTGTTGCCCTTTCTCCTAATTTTCTCTGCCAAAGTCGGAGCATCCCAAGAACCTTCTGTATGGTAGTACTGTAATCACCCATTATTCTGTCTAATTCCACTTCTGTTATACCTAGCTCAATCGCGAGAAGTTCATAGTTCCTACCAATAGCTTCAGCGACTCGACATAATTGTTGCTCATTTAACTGTTTCGTTGGAGCGTCGTATTGGCCTAAACATACAGAAATGTTTAATATTTTAGCATCAAATACTATTTGATTGTCTGTTTAAAAGTAATAATGTATTAGAGAAAAAACATAACTATACAAACATGTCGTGAACCAATCAAAATTTTGTGATGTGTACTTTTTTTGCTTCCCGAAAGTAAGAAATATGTTAATGGTATTTAATTGCAACATAAGTTAAGCTAGTTCTCGAGTGTATACAATCATACTTTATTATTTAATTATCTATTCAAAAATAAATAGAAAAATAAAAAAGAACGTATAAATGATTCAACATTTTTTAAAATAGTATTATGATTAAACTGACCTTCCATAGGAACTTGCTGACATTGAGCCATCGGAATTGTCGAAATTGTCTGTTATTAACCTAAAGTAGAAAACGAGAAAAGTTTACAAAAAACAGTTTTTCCGTTTAAAGATTTTCTTAGTGTTGTTTTATGAAGCTTAGCATATAATTACGATAAATCTTTGAAAATTGTATCGATCAATCAAAAGGAAAAGCTGGTAAAAGTTGTTTTTGTTGTTGTTGTTGTTGTTGTATTTGCACTTTCTACAATTAAGGTATTAAAACATTTGCTTTGTGTGTAGAAACATTAAAAGTATGATAAACAAGACACATTGTAGCGTCACAAAATTTAATTTTCAAGACATTTAAACTTACAATAAGTACATTTGTAACAAATACAAATTTTATGTTGTGTTCAAAAGTTTTTTACTTATGAATGTAATACTTGGGTTAAATTTGATGAGCAACTTCTTGCAGTTGAACTTGATGTATTCTCAATTCCTCACTCAAAAATTTGAACAAAATAATTATGATTCCATTCTTCTTTAGTGTTATTTACAATGTGAATGTGTATTTACCACTTCCTGAAAGATATACTATGCTCATCTTTTAGTAAACTATTTAATCACAGAAATTTTTTGAAATCTATGAAGTTCTTACTGGATTTGTCTAATTGGAACAAAAAAAAGCAAATAAACTATGTATTAGAAGCTGCATTTCTTATAACGGCTCACCTGAAGTAAAGTTGGTATTTTCTTAAAAACTGCCAGTTCTTTTAATGTCACTGTATATTTATATAGTGACCACCTTTAGTTTGTAGAAATTTAATCATAACACATCCACTTTGTTTGAAGTCAAAACATGTTTATTTCATATCTATTAAGAGACTGTGTAGCAATTATCAATATTTTCAGATATCAGATTTGAGCATAGTATATCTTTAATAACATTATTTTTAAACAATAGCATATGTAAGACCGTCTTATGACCTATTTAGGAAGAAACCTCCAAATGCATCATCTCCACTTCGAAAACTATTTGATTAAGCTAAAAATACTGTCAACTGGATTGAAAGGTTTTCTTTTTAACTTAATTTGTGTATATTTTATACCCTTTCTTCAAACAGAAGAAAAAGTGTTTTAAATTTTAATTTGTTAAATAATTATAGGTATAAATTGTCTACAAAATATTAAATTTGATGAAAAAAATTAAGTGGTTCCTTTCAAAGTCTAATAAAAGAAAATGTATGCTGTTCTTGATAAGACGACACAATACACATGTACTCGTAAATAAATCAAGAATAGCTCTCAATTTAATGGGTTTTAGAGACAAAGGCAAAATTTTCATTTCTTCCTTTTGAATTCTGCATCCATTTTTCTGTAAATGTCCTCAAAATTAAACGTTGAACTAGTAAGTACAGTTTCTGACCAATTACTGAATAATCCATGGGTCATTGGACCTTTATTCTTCATAGGTGCATTGGTCTTGGTCAAAAGATGACCCCGTGTGATATTTAAGTCAAAGGGTGAAAGGTTAAGGTCACATTTGTTTTTTAACGATAAGCAATAAAACAAACTGGAAAAAGGGATATTATCATGAAACATTTTCATAAGAATGATATAATAGATATTCTTAGAAAGAGCACTTCCAATGTACACGCTTTAGTTTAGAAAACTATACATTACTCATTAACAATACCGTAAATACATTTTAATAAATATTTACATACAGGTGCCCTTTATGGCATATTGTTAAATAATAGTTCCCTATGATGTCCATTAGGGTGGGAATACCTTAAAACAACATTTGCTTTTTTATATAATTTACATACTTAGTTTTATATTGTTATTATATATTGTTATGAAATTTGAAACTAATCTTTTACTAGAAGAGTATTCTTTTAGGATGGTAAATCTGGACAATATTTCTAAGCTGGTTAAAATGTTTATGTTAACTTTTACTCATTTTTGTTGTAAAACAATTGAGTCATTAACAGTCCAGAATATTGGCACAGCTCAGTTATTTTTAGATTATGAGCATACCTCATTCCAAATTTGGAAAGGTCGCGCAGACAAAGGTCGCGCGACACTTAAGGTCGCGCAATAGGAAAGGTCGCGCAGAATCAGCTTTCCCAGGCATGCTAGTTCCAAATATGGAGAGGTCGCGCAATAAGAGGTCGCGCAGACTAAAAGTACAAGGTTTAAGTTATTTTTAGCCCTTCAGCATCTCAATTGTTGTTAACAAAGCATAATTTGGTCATATCAGATTTTATGAATGGGATTCCTTACTCACAGCTTTATCTATGTACAGGTTACTTGGTTCAAATGTTGAGCTGTATGTTGTAGAGCTGGAGAGATTATATTTCTGTTGTTTAATGAATTATCAGTCAGTATTATAAGTTTATAGAAATGTCAATCAGTAGTAAGTGTATTGGTCTTATAAGCCATATATAGTACATATATCTTTATTACTGCAAGTATATTACATGTATTAAGTTGCATTATTGGACAGATAATTATTATCCTATTGAGTGTTCAAACATGTAAATTTATATAACTATTATGTATTTTTGTACTAATGTTTGTATTGTACAACAGTCTGTATACCTGAACCAGTTGCAGGCCATTTTGAACATTGTTAAGGCATTGTCAGCATTTTAAAAGGTCGCGCAACATTCAGGTCGCGCAATGAGTTGTGTGCAAAACTGGAGAGGTCGCGCAATAAGAGGTCGCGCAACAGTCTACTTTTGCACACCACCCTAGCTGCGCAAACAGAAGGGTATATAAGCTGGGAACTTTTCTAGCTGAGTTAGTTTTGGGGTTTTTGAGGAGTTTTGGAGTGAGTTGAAGTTGGTTGAGTTGAGTTAGTTAGTAATTGCAGAAATGTATTTGTTGAAGTTGTTAAGAATTTTACTTTGGTTTTGACTGTTGATAGAAAATAAAATGATGCATTATTTTGATTTACTGCAATAAATATAATCCTGCTTTCACTTGGACTTGACTTGTTCATTGTACCAGCATAGAGAAATGGTTGACTTTTAAGCGAAAAAAGTGAATAAACAAAACTTTTCACAAAAGTAGAAGAGTTTTCGTAACACTGGTGGCAGCGTCGGGATAAAGACTTTAACATGCTTCAGCGCAGGGATAAAGACTTTGAAATTTTCTACTTTTGAGTGTAATGGACTTACAAAATGGAAAAGGAATTAGAATCATTGCGTCAGACTGTTTCTTTGTGCTGTTTAGAAATAGGAAATATCTCCAAAGAACTAGTTAGTCATAGTGAAAATCTAACAAGTGCATTTAGTGATTTTTGTAACAAAGTGAATGAAATTTAGAAATGAAAAAATAATGAAAATCAAGTGAATTAAAATCATATAATGCAAAAATTACGTGGCTTT